>NW_020174046.1:4494373-4600520 GCF_003031525.2 Neophocaena asiaeorientalis asiaeorientalis | reverse complement strand
GCATCGGCAGGCAGACTCCCAACCACTGCGCCACCAGGGAAGCCCCACAAATATGTATCTTATACAGATTTAGAATAAGGTTCTCTTTTGCTAAAAAGGTTGTCACTTTCAAAGTACTTCCATACTTGTTTTTCTTTAAAAATTTTTAAAAGGAAAATGAGGCACATTGTTTAAAAACCCAAAATTGTTTCATTGAAAACAAGATTTATTAGAGAAGTTTTCTTTGACTCATCTATGATATGCTGATTCATATCATGTTTTTCTTCCAAGACTCTACACGCGACCTGTGGAATAACCATTAGTGCTCCTTTGAAGTGTAATTGTTCCTAGCAAAAATACTTATTCTGCAGTCCTTATTATAGAACATTATGTAACAGGAAAGCATGTATAAATATACTCCAAAGAAATATTTAGTAACAGGGTTTCCAATTCAACAAGAAATCCCTGAAGACTCTATTCCAGGCTCTCAGGGGTTGCAGAGATGAGTGGGACCCAACTCCAGTCCTGGAGGACTTTTGTGAGTTTGATTGAGGGATAAGATCCCACAGTTAAGGAGACTGGAAATGGGGTCAGAGAGACCTAAACCAACTACAGTGATTCCAAGGATGGCGAGATCGTATGTGGCCAAAAACAGGGTCAGAAAAGACTTTGTGAAGCAAGTGGTTTGTTTTATTGTCGCTGTTCTGAGATATCGTTTGTGCCGTTGTGAGATTTGCAGAAGCACCTCAAATGCTCAAGCTGTGCTGGTGGCACCCAGTTGTTCCTCTGGCTCATCACTTCTCTGAAAGAAACTTGGAAGCCAGTGCAGTAGGTTTGCCAAGATTTTCTCAGGGCTTCATTTTGGATAAGTGGGTGGGGTTTCTGCTGAGAAGTAAACATCTAAATTTTGAATGAAGGGAGATTTTTATTTGTTGACTGTTAGAATATCTAAGGTTGGGCTCTTAATAATAACCAGGTGTGTGAATCTGCTTAAATCATTCCTACTTTTATTAACTGCTTTGCGTTTTGTAGTCACTCAAGTTCCGTGTCCTAACGGCCTCGTTCAGCTCTAGTATGTGCCATGTTTCTCCGCTAGACGTTGTTCACTCCTTCTTCCTGAACGATTTCCTGCTTTTATGTTTTCTTGTTCTCTTCTTTGTCCCCATGGCATCTGCTTACTTCACTGTATTAGATGTGACATTACTTTATCATTGGGTAGAATTCACAAGTATCTCATAAGGCGTAATTGTGTGGGGTTGTTAGAAACCTTTGTTATTTCTGATTATGTTCCAGGAAGCTTTAACAGCAATCTGGCTAAGATTCCTCCTTCCCTTCTTGAAAATAGAATTATCTGCATTTCAGCTTGCTTTTAGCACTTGTAAATTTCTTTCTTATTAGCCACACCAAATCTCCATTGAGAGTCAGGTAGTTTCAAACTACAGAAGGAAGGCTACTCATGTAGATTTTCTGATCATACACTGAAGCAGCACTCTGAAAAGAAATTCAGACCTATTAAAATCCAAAACTTAGGATGCTAACGCCGTTCTTAGGATTTACATACCGTATATATGACTGCTTCCACCGCTCTCTGAATTTGCAAGGGCCATGTAGTTGGAAGGCTGGCTACAGCTGGTGAAGAGTGGCAGCCCTCATTGACTGGAACTTCTCTGGGGTCAAGTGTCTTTCAAATAAGAGGAGTACCTTTCCCTTTTGCTTTGTACCGCTCTGCCCAGCACTCATCACTCACTCCTTCCTGAGGAATTTTCCAGACCCAGGTTCTCTGCCCTTCTCTGGCCTACCCTCTTTCTGCTAAAATGTGTTACATGCCGTTCTTCAAATATATTTTCCCCTCTTCTCTTTCTTTGTGTTTGTTAGTGGAGTGTTCTTCCCATTTCTGACTAGTGAAATCCTGCGCTTCTTTAAAACCTAGCAAAATGCCTCTTCCTGCACGAGGTCTTCTGATCCTTCCAGAAAATGTAATCTCTGCTAGTGGCGTAATGGCCTTTTAGTGCTTATCGTATTTGGTATTGTGTGGTTATCTGTATGTATCTTACCACCCCTGAGGAGAGCCACCGCATCATAGAATTTATTTTTCTATTCCCTATAGCCTGTGACCTGGTATCAGGCACATGGTAAACACTCAGTAAAGATTTTTGGATGTGATGAAATTTGTGAGTCCCAAATGTACCACCACACACAAGGTGGCCATGGCTGGAAGACCACAGCCCACTTCAGCCTCATCCTTCAGCAGACTGTAAATTGTTATTCACCCTTTTACTACCATGTGGTTCTCATTCATGTCCTTTTGTAATGTAAGAAACATACTTATTAGAGTATTTGGAAGAATGTTTTTCCTCATTTAATATTATTATTATTATTAATTTTTGCGGTACGCGGGCCTCTCACTGCTGTGGCCTCTCCCGTTGCGGAGCACAGGCTCCGGACGCGCAGGCTCAGCGGCCATGGCTCACGGGCCCAGCCGCTCCGCGGCATGCGGGATCTTCCCGGACCGGAGCACGAACCCGTGTCCCCTGCATCGGCGGGCGGACTCCCAACCACTGCGCCACCAGGGAAGCCCTAATATTATTTTTAATAGCTTTTCACATATAACTTTGGGGTATGCTTAATCTGAACTAAGATATTTGCCTTCTTTTAGTCTGTTTTTTCTTAAAGCTGCTAATAGGCTACTAAGACTAAAAAGTTGGTAAAATCCCTGATCTTAATGAGATATATGCATTTTTAAGTAGCAATCTAAGGAATAGGGTGTAAGAATGTTGCAAAATCTTCAACAGCTTTCTTTGCTTTTTTCTCCAGCACTGGACTGGGAAGAGGCCAGAACTGTAAAGAGGCCAGATGATTGCTTAAAAACACCTCTTAGGTTGCAACAGAGCTTGACTAGCAAAACAAGCTCCAGCGAAACTTTCTTAAGCAATTGTAAAATCATTTGCAGCTGAGGGAATTGTAAACTCAGTTGCATAGTAATGGGGTTCCTTAGGTAAAGGTCATATTCCAATTTGAATTACTGTAAAAGTGCCTTGAGTTATTATAGTTATAATATCCATTTGTGCTTGTGAGAGTGAGGGAGGGAAGGAGAGAGAAAGAAAGGAAAGATAGCCTGCTATGTGTGCCCTGCAGCTTGGGGACCAGAGGAGACCACGTATCAGTCATGCCAGAGCAATCTAAAGGGGAAGAAGCTGGCTGATGTAGCCAATCACAGACAGTAGAGAACAGTGGATGGGAAGTAATTGTTTTCCCACTGACA
Organism: Neophocaena asiaeorientalis asiaeorientalis; assembly: GCF_003031525.2. Classification (NCBI taxonomy): domain Eukaryota; kingdom Metazoa; phylum Chordata; class Mammalia; order Artiodactyla; family Phocoenidae; genus Neophocaena; species Neophocaena asiaeorientalis. Next base: position 4,597,279 of record NW_020174046.1, on the reverse strand, counting down.
GTGGGCCAGAGATAGTCCATGGAATTGTAAATGACCATCCAGAGAAGGTATGGTGGTGCTTGTCAAGGATGGGGCAGGGATCCCCATCCCTGTGAGTGGAGCACTCAACTCTGGGCATGACCTCCCCCGAGGAGGTCAGAGGCAACTGCACATCAGCCAGTAGGGGTTGCTAGGGAGATCTGCTGGTCAAGTGAAAGAAAAGCAGCTGGCCTGAGCCAGGGGAGGGCGACACTCTACTTTTGAATGAAGTCCAGAGTTTGGTTTTTACGTGAACTGGGTATTTAATTACTGAACTGAGACCATTTTAGAGCCTTTTTATTATCCAACAACACCTGGCACACAGCTGTGAGGCCTGTCTTAGATTTAAGGCCAGAGGAAGATTTAGCCTGGCAGAATAGGTGTACAGGAGTGCTTGAGGAAGGAGGAAAAAGTGGCTTTATGACTTTTGTGTATTACACTTTGTGCCCTCGGTCTTATTTCTTCTCTCCTAGTCGTTAAGCTCCTTGAGTGTGAGTCGTTGGAAATTACAGGGATATGATTTCTTCCGTAGTCCTCAGGTCTCAGTCGTCATTGTAAATCATACAGAGCTGAGCACCCATTTGTTCAATACATGTGTATTGAATGAATATTTGGTTATGAGATTAAGCAAAATGTGACCTTTAATTAAAAAGCAAAAAAAGTACAATGATTACTTTTTGAAAAGAAACTGTAAATTTTAGAGTAGTTTTAGATTTACAAAAAAATTACAGAGATAGTACAGAGAGTTCCTACATATCTCACGCTCAGCTTCCCTTATTGTTAACATTTTACTTTAATATGGTATATTTGTCACTACTGATGAACCAGTGATTGCTTTTTATATGTACATATTTTACTTCTTACAGTAGGAGAAAATAAAGGAAAACATGCCACAGTATTTATTTCAAAGAGCAGCCATTTTGATTTGTGGATCAAGGGTTTATACTAAGTATTTGTTAAACTTCTCTATGAGTTTGATTTCTACAAGTAATGTACTTCCTAATTTCAGTTATTAATCAAAGTATTTTGTAAAATCTCTAGTGAGTCATATCACTCAGTCCCTTGACCCTTGAATTTCACAAAGAAGTTATGCTTTTTTTTAAAAATGGTTAAGGAGGAGCTTGATATTTATGTGAGATGTCGTTTTCTTTATTCCATGATGGATTGCTTCATGGTGTTGCCAGCAATAACACGAATCAAAAGTTAAGGTTATTTTTGGTTCAGGTGGTTGCGTACCAAACCATAAAATATCAGGAGGCGATCAAGTAAAACTTTTTAACCTAAGAAATTTTCCTTCTGATATAGCCTGGCTTTCTATCCTTGATCCAAACAAATTGTGTGATCTTCCCCACAAAATAATCAGAAAGAAAAAGGTAGCTAATGGAAGAAAAATATTTGAAAAACCAAAGTCTAAAATGAATTCAAGCAACAAAATCAATTTTGTTTTAATAACGTGATACTTCACTGTTTGCCAGAACCGCATCTGGTGATCTGTTATTTAATATTTATGTGTTCATAAGCACGGTTTAAAGCATTAAGGTAAATAATGCTGAGGTTAGAAGTACTCTCAGATGGTATGCCTCTGTAAAAATGGCTTGATAAACTTGTTTTTGCAGACAACTTAATGGCCTGGTGACTGTCTATGACTGAATATCTTACATCACTGCAAACTCAGTATGTCTAAAACCAATTCATCTCTTAAAGTCATGATTATTTCTCCTGACAACCCCCTTTAATCTATGGTCGTAATTCAGTGACCTCTCCTCAAGCCTCATACTATATTTTTGATTTTCTTTCTCTCCACGCTTGCGTTCATTTTTCACATTTTGACTTTGAGTGGTCTTTGTATGCATTTCTTCCTTTCCACTTCCAAATCCTTAGTCCAGAGCCAGATCACCTCATATCTGGATTATTGATATAGTGTCTTAAGTAGTCTGCCTTCCTCTATTTTCTCCTCCCTGACACACACACACACACACACACACACACACACACACACACACACACACACACACACACACTCTTTGATTGCTCTAGCTCCTGGTTAGATTAATGTTTCTCAAGTACTTCCATCATTTCAACATACTAAAAATCTTTCAGCGGATGGCTCTTCCTGCTTATAGGATGTGATCTGGGCTTCTCAGTCTGATTTTGTAGGCAGTTCATCTCTTAGTTCACTTTATTGAGAATTCTTCCTCTGCCATGCCCTTGAGTTTCCATATGTAAAAGGCGATTTAGGTGCTCTTTATTGAGACTTTCTACAGAGCGAACTAGTCTTTATTTAATGAAGTCAGCTGTTCTAGTAGCAAAATCCAGAACTCAGTCAGGATTGTCCACTGGTTTAGGTGTAGAATCCTCCCTGTCTCACGTGAAAAACTGAGAATATACCCAGGCAAGCTGACTGATTCATCCTTAGCCTTCAGAAAATTCATAAGATTAAGTAAAGTTAATATTGCAAATAGAGGTAGTGCTTTTTGAGCCCTAAGGGTCTTAAGAGACACTGTAGGCATCCTGTGCTTGGGGCTGTTATTACAGCTGTAACGACAATTCCAGGATTGTTCTTTCCAAATACTTCGGTCAAAGGCCCTGCCTCTGAAGCACTTGGGGAAAAGTCCTTTCCCCCAAATGTCTGTGGGTTTGAGAGGGATCCTAAAGGCCTCATAGGGCGGAGACTTTGTTGGTATATTGATATATAATTATATCAATTATAATATTGATAATATTAATTGGGTTTTACATAAGACCTCGTATTTCCTACTAAGTGGTAACTAGTTCCATTTCATTACATTGCCTGGCAAAGGTGGAAAGAATGGTATTGTATATTTTTTCACTCTGATTACCTGCATTAGAATTTGAATTGTCATATTTACCATATGCTTGCCTTTTAGGCTCAGTAAAGCAAAGGAACAGCTGTGAAGAATGTTTAAATCGCTTGTAAAATATGTGGCACTGTGTTAGGGTACTTTTGGTTTTATCTCTGTGGCTTGATATAGCCTTTGCCACTTGACTTCATAGTCTGTGTGAAGTGTCTGGTATTTGAGATTGGTTAAAATATTTTATGTCTATGCTTAGAATGTAGGTTGTGAATTTCCCCTTTCAGTATTTCTAAGGTAGGTAATTGCACTATTAATTTCCACGTGATAGTTCAGAAAAAACAAAACAGGTGTTTAATTTTTTGGTAACCAAATATAGATCTGCATATCATGTAGTGGCGTTCTTCTTTGTAGTGTGCTCTGACCCATCTTCTTAAGCAAATATAGCACGTGTGAAGTTTATTTATAGTTTTGAACTCTAATCTTCATTGGCTCCTAGTTTATTTGGGGCACAATGCACTAGGGTTAAGGGTTGCAATTGTTAAGGGTTAGCTGAGGAGAAGGAGACAGAAGAAGACACATTGTCCTATCATGCGTATAACACTGAGGTGTGTCCACACCTGGATTACTATACACATTACGGTGGGTGTGGTTTAGGCAGACCATGAGGAAGACAGACTGAAAGCATAGGGCTTGGAGTATGAAAGGGAGAGATAATATAGGAAAGCTTTGAAAAATATATTAAATAGTACTAATTAGAGCTACCGTTTTTTGAGTGATTATTCACTGTGTTAAGAGCTTTCTGTATATCAGCTTATTTAAAGCTCACAACAGTATTCTGAGAGGGCTTTTATTTCCTTTGTACAAAACAGGCAACTGAAGTTTAGATCTGTGGCAAATCGGAATAAAGTAAATGAGCATGAATTTGGGGAACAAATTTTAAAATCTTGGAGCTGAGTAAATTCTTTTTTTTTCTTTGCGGTATGCGGGCCTCTCACTGTTGTGGCCTCTCCGGTTGCGGAGCACAGGCTCCGGACACGCAGGCTCGGCGGCCCTGGCTCACGGGCCCAGCCGCTCCGCGGCATGTGGGATCTTCCTGGACCGGGGCACGAACCCGTGTCCCGTGCATCGGCAGGCGGACTCTCAACCACTGCGCCACCAGGGAAGTCCCTGACAGTAGTATCTTAACATCCTAAGATTAAAAGAAACTTTTATAGCTATCTGGAAAAGGGGGTGTAAAATTTATCAATTGAAGTTATACAAATGTATAAAGAGAAGCTGGGATTACAGAGAACATTCACGACCTCTCTGAAGGTCTTTGTAGGCAACAGAATATTAATTTATTAAAGAGATTTTTAGTTTTGTTCCTTAAAGTTATGTTTAGGATTTTGTTTATTTTACTGTGAAACTTCACTAAGGATCAATCTGAATCAAACTGTGCACTTCAAACTGGAATGAACTAATTTGTAAAGATTCAAGAAGGGCCCAAATACTTTAAATTACCTATCAACCGGAGTATTTTGAAGGAAAAAAAGCCTAATGAGTATTTTTGAATAAATCCACACTGGGAAAGAATCAAATGTTTGCTAAGACTACTGAAATGGAATAACAAAATAATTGTAAACCCAGTCATTATTTTCTTAGTCTTAAATTGGGGCAGTTGACAAACTTCCTGGACAGAAGTGAAAACACACTTTTAAAAATTAATAAAAAAATTAAGATTAGAAAAAAATTGTATATGTTAATTATAGAAAAAATTTAAAAACAAATTGAGCAAAGATGAAAAAAATTGCCTATAACCAGCCATCATTGTGATATGAACATTGGTAAGATTTTGTTTGTAGACTCCTAGCCTTAAAAAATACACATATGTATATAATTATGTGTACACACATTTATAGATTCAAAGTATAACTGTGAATAAAAGTTTTATTGAGAGTAAGACTGATAACTGGCAGTAGTTCTTTCAGAAAAACTGGTATTTTAATATATTTGGATGTGTTTGTGTGTGTGTGTGTGTGTGTGTGTGTGTGAGAGAGAGAGAGAGAGAGTCTAGACTTTGCTCTGGGTGAAATGATTAAGACCTGAAATTTCCATTTGGCAATAAAACAAGCTAAAAATGATATTAAGGAAGTAATTACATTTACAGCAATATGAAAAAGAATAAAATACTTAGGAATAAATTTAGCAAAAGAGGTACAAGACTTATACACTAAAAATGATAAAATGTCATTGAAAAACACAAAGAAGGTCTAATAAATGGCAATCCATCCTTGTTCATAGATTAGAAGAATGAATATGGCGAAAATGGCAGCCTCAAGTTGATCAGTGTATTCAATGCAATCCCTGTTGGAATCCCAGCTGGCTTTTTTTTTTTTTTTTTACAGAAATTGGCAAGCTGATCCTAAAATTCAAGAGACCTAGAATACTCAAAACATTAAAAAAAATTTACAAAGTTGGAGGACTCACATTTATCAATTTCAAAATTTACTACAAAGCTGCAGTAATCAAGACAGTGTGGTATTCACATAAAGATAGACGTACGAATCTATGGAATAGAATTCCAAGTCAAGAAATAAACCCTTATACTTATTGTAAATTAACTTTTGACGAGAGTGCCAAGACAGTTCAATGGGGATATAATTACCTTTCCAAGAAATGGTGCCGGGAAAACTGTATATCCACAAGCAAAAGGATGAAGTTGCAGCTTACTTCACACGCTATCCAAAAATTAACTTAAAATGGATGTAAATGTAAGAGTTAAAACTATAAAACTCCTAGAAGAAAATGTGGGAGCAAATCTTCATGACTTTGGATTAGTCAATGGTTTTTAGATATGATCTCCAAATATAAAGGTCAAAAGAGAAGACTAAATTGGACTTCATCAAAATTAAAAACTTGTGTGCTTTTACTTTCAAGAAAACGAAAGGACAACACATAGAATGAGAGAAAATATTTGCAAATCATATGTCTAAAGGAACTTGTAACCAGATATATAAAGAACTATTACAACTCAATTATAAAAGCAAATCATCCAATTAAAAAATGAAGAGAAGGACATAGAAGCAACCTAAGTGTCCATTGACAGATGAATGGGTAAAGAAGATGCAGCACATATCTACAATAGAATATTACTCAGCCATAAAAAGAAATGAAGTTGAGTTATTTGTAGTGAGGTAGATGGACCTCGAGATTGTCATACAGAGTGAAGTAAGTCAGAAAGAGAAAAACAAATACCATATGCTAATGCATATATATGGAATCAAAAAACAAAAAAATGGTTCTGATGAACCTAGGGGCAGGACAGGAATAAAGACGCAAACTTAGAGAATGGACTTGAGCACACGGGGAGGGGGGAGGGTAAGCTGGGAAGAAGTGAGAGAGTGGCATGGACATATATACACTACCAAATGTAAAATAGATAGCTAGTGGGAAGCAGCCACATCGCACAGGGAGATCAGCTTGGTGCTTTGTGACCACCTAGAGGGGTGGAATAGGGAGTGTGGGAGGGAGACGCAAGAGGGAGGGGATATAGGGATATATGTATATGTATAGCTGATTCACTTTGTTATAAAGCAGAAACACACACCATGTTAAAGCAATTATACTCCAATAAAGATGGTAAAAAAAAAATGAACAAAGTATTTGAATGATATTTTCCCCAAGGAGATATGCAAATTGCCAAATGCTCAACATCTTTGGCCATTATAGAAATGCAAATCAAAACATTATGGAAGGGCTTCCCTGGTGGCGCAGTGGTTGGGAGTCCGCCTGCCAATGCAGGGGATGCGGGTTCGTGCCCCGGTCCGGGAGGATCCCACATGCCGCGGAGCGGCTGGGCCCGTGAGCCATGGCCGCTGAGCCTGCGCGTCCGGAGCCTGTGCTCCGCAATGGGAGAGGCCACAGCAGTGAGAGGCCCGCGTACCGCAAAAAAACAAAAACAAAAACAAAAACATTATGGAAATGTCAGGTTACTACTTGACACCTACAAGAACAGCAATGATGAAAAAGACAGACAATAACAAGTGCTGAGAAAGAAGTGGAGTCATCGGAATCTTTGTATCTGTTGGCAGCAATGTAAAATAGTGCAGCCACTATGGGGAACAGTTGAGAATTCCTCAAAAGTTTAAACATAGAGTCACCAAATGACTTGACAGTTCCACTCCTAGGTGTCCACCCATGAGAAATGAAAACATACTGTATACAAGACTTATACATGAATGTTCATAACAGCATTATAGCAGCCAAAAAGTGTAAACAATCCAAATGTTCATTAAGTGATGAACGGATAAACAAAAGTGGCATACCCATACAATGGAATATTATTTGTCAACGAAAAGGAATGAAGTTTATGAATTACTAATACATGCTACAACATAGATGAATCTCAAAATGTGCTCAGTGGAAGAAGCCAGTCACAAAAGACCATATTGTATGACACCATTTATATAGAATGTTCAAAACAGTCAAAACTATAAGTAGAGAAAATAGATTCGTGGTGCCCAGGACTGGAATGGATGGAGGAAGGTTGAGGGTATGGAGATATGACTGGTGATAGGTACAAGGATTCTTTTTGGGGTGTTGAAAATGTTCTAAAATTGGGTAATGGCGACGATTACATGACTTTGTAAATATACTAAAAACCAATGAATTGAATGCTTTAAAAAGGCGAAAATTGTGATATGTAAATTACATATTCATAAAGCTGTTACAAAATGCAGTAGCTTATTTGACTTTCATCCGGACCTTCTCTTTCCTTTTCCTGTTCTGCTCATGTTTGATTCCATGTCCAGCAGTTTCCTGTCAGTTTGGGTTCCAATCTTGCGTGTGAGTGCTCAGGGAACAGTTTCTGTAGTTTAGCCCCTTAAACTTTGCCATGGGCCCCTCTCACTCATCTGTTTTTGGAGTAGACAGAAGCCTTTTGGTTACAGCTGCTGTTCTCCCATTGGCCAGCCAGGCTTTACAGTGACTGTTGGTTGCTTTGGTTCTCAGGCTCCTTAATTACCCCATGGCTTCACTTTCCTTCTTTCCTCATTGATATGGGGATCGTGCAAGTCTTGTAGCTGCATGTGATTTGTACCCGATGATTCGTATTTTGGGATTCAAGAAGATATTTTGTCACCTAGTTTTGTTGTGGATGTTGTCCATGGGTTTTGCTCTTGATATCAGTTGTTCTGTTTTTATGTGGAGATTTGGAAAGATTCAAAAACTATGCTTCCATTGCTTGCGGCCATCTTTCTCTCTCTTTTTTTTATGATTGTAAAGATTTTATTCTCTTTAAGTTGGCCATCTTTCTAGAATTCAGAAGTGTAACCTTTCAGACAATTTGAGGAAGAGATTTGGAAAGAATCAGTCTGGCAAAAACAGGATGTCCTCCTGGAGATTTAATTATCCTTGAGGGAAGAGCCTGTGGCTTATTAACTTTCTAAATCTAGCACCTAGCACAGGCCCTGGCATTGGTTAACACCCAGATAAACATTTGTTGAATAAATAGATGTGCAGAGGGATGAATGACTGCTTGAAGGAGAGCGAGCTAGAATTTATAGCTAGTACCCTTTTGCCAGCATTGACATGTGGAAGCCTGGGTGGATGGTTTCCATTCCTTATACATGTATATCAGAAACAAGTCTGAAGCTTTGGTCAGCTATTCAGCTGTATTACCTGCCTTAGTTTATCAAGAACTTTTGTGAAATGATATATAATTATCATGATAAGTTTTCAGTATTCTTAGGGTGTTGATGATCTAGGTTGCTTGGATTCTAGCTCTACCTGAATGAATGCGTTAGATCCTTCATTGTCCCATAAGTGCTGGGTCTATGTCCCAGAAGTCTTAGATTCCCTTAGGTCCCTCTTATCCTTAGATTCCTTTTCTAACCCTAAGCCACCCTATCCTTGCTTGTGGGTAAATAAACCACGTGTATGAGACAGTATCCTGTCATGCAGGATCTTTCCAGTCTGATATGGGGGCAAACTGCCTGATCTTTCCTGAGCTCTCTGTTCCTCTAATAAATCACTTCTGTTTATTCTATTCTCCTAAGAACCTTGAAAAACTTAGTAAATAGAATTATGTATCTTAAAAAGATGAATTCCCTCAGAGCCCACCATTCTTCTGAAACGCCTTGCGGGTTGCTTTTCGCCAGCCACTGTCACGTGCCAAGTCCTTCCAGATCCTCTCATCCTCATCAACACTTACTTCCCAATGTTCCATTTTCTTGGTACTCTGTGTTTCACTACATTTAGTCTGATAAAATTGTGCTGAGATAAAAATGAAGTATAAAGGCATAAAATGTGCTGTCTGTTTAAGATAGCCTGTTTATTTGTGTTTTAACAAAGACTTGCAACGCTTTAACTCAGAGAAGTTGCTTTGGGTAGAAACTTGAATACCTTTGCCATTCTTCAAGTCCAGGTGATATCTGAGGACCTTGGAAATAATAAGAAATGTGAAGAATAAAATGGTAAGGAACATAGTGTCCACTCCCTGAGTGGCTGTGAAGATGTTTAGTGTTAGATTTCTGGGTTGGACTCTTGGATACGTTTCTTCACAGATTCTCTTGAGGTATGTGTATCAGATCAGCTTGTTAAAAAGCGAAAGAACATGTGGGCATATTGCCCTAACAGTTGGCTGCTTTTAGACACTGCAGCTGTTTGAAAGGCCTGCGTGAACTAATTAAATTATGGCTGAGAAACCTCTCTCTCTCTGATGTTAGTGCTTGCCATGAACATCCTTCTTAAAATAATGGTAGTTGGGGAGAGAGAGATGTGCAAGTAATACAGACAGCTACATTTAATTTCAATTTGAAAAAGGAACAAAACACACAAAAATGGCATTTACATTCTTGAAAGTTAAATGAAGAATTGTAAGCTTGGTATGTCATGTTTGAAATTTATCGAAACTTCCTTCTTTTGGTTTACTCTTTGGAGCTGTGCCCAGTTTTGTATATAGTGGTCAGTTTAACTCTTTAAATAAATGAATTTTTGGCTTAAAGCTTCTCTACATTTTAAAACGCTTTTAAAAAATGATAGGGCTTTGCTGGTGGCGCAGTGGTTGAGAGTCCGCCTGCCGATGCAGGGGACACGGGTTCGTGCCCCGGTCCGGGAAGATCCCACATGCCGCGGAGCGGCTGGGCCCGTGAGCCATGGCCGCTGAGCTTGCGCGTCCGGAGCCTGTGCTCCGCAACGGGAGAGGCCACAACAGTGAGAGGCCCACATACCGCAAAAAAAAAAAAGATAAAAGATGCTTATGGTAAAGTTTATATAATATATAAATGTATAAAAAGTAAAAAATACAAAAAATCAACTTCCCTTTTAATTCTCTTTTCCTTCAGGAAGTTATAGACTGATGCACACCCTTCTAGACCTAAAAAATGCATATATATGCTTGACTGGAGATGTATATATTGTATCTTTTTATAAAAATGATATCTACCATTTATACTGTTCTGCAACTTGATTTTTTTCACCTAATAGTTCATGATCTTTTTTCCACACAGATGCGAATTTAATGAGCTGAATTCACCCTTTTCATATCCATAAGGGTATTATATGTTGGCCTATATGTAAGAAAGATGTCAGGAAGAATGACAGCCCTCCCCAAATAGTTTGCCCTTCTCAGTCTCCAGCCTAAATAGATGCACCAGTACCTAGGAGTCATTCAACAGCTGTCAAATCAATTGCACGGCTACTGGTGACATGGAGGAGAAGCAGCAGCTGGTAGGCAAGTGTAGCCACCCGGACAGAAGATGACATATTTCTGCTGTTGTTCCATTTTTAACTACATGGTTTCCCTTTAGGTGTTTCCTTTTATAGTCATAAAAATGCTTTTAGTGAAGCATCTAAGAAAAAAAGATTTAGGTAAATGAGAGAAGAAAAAAAATTACCCATAGACCCTCATTACTCAAATTAATTATTGTTAACATTTTGTTATATTTCTTTTTTCCGTGCCTTTTTAAAATGTGTTGATGGAAAGAGCACTTGACTTCTGTGATCTTTCTCCCTCAAACCCATCAGTCTGGTCTAATCATGAGAAAAACATTAGGAAAGTCCCAAATAAGAAACATTTTACAAAATGCCATGTGAGTATGCCTCCAAACTATCAAGGTCATCAATAACGAGGAAAGTTTGAGATACTGTCACAGCCAGGGGGAACTTAAGGAGACATGACAACTAAATGTGATGTGGTCTCCTGGATGAGATCCTGGAACAGAAAAGGACATTTGGGAAAAGCTAAGGATATATGAATAAAACATGGACTTTAGTTAATAATAATGTATTATTATAGGCTCATTAATTGTGATAAATGCACTATGCTAAAGGAAGATGTTAACAATAGGAGAAATCGGGTTTGAATTATACGGAAACTCTTTATACTACCTTGACATCTTTTCTGTAAATCTAAAACTATTCTAAAATAAAACAAAAAAAATTTACATTGTAATAATACCATGTATACAGTTTTGTATTCTACTTTTTCTTTTTTAATTTTTTTAACATCTTTATTGGAGTATAATTGCTTTACAATGGTGTGTTAGTTTCTGCTTTATAACAAAGTGAATCAGTTATACATATACATATGTTCCCATATCTCTTCCCTTTTGCGTCTCCCTCCCTCCCACCCTCCCAATCCCACCCCTCCAGTGTGGTCACAAAGCACCGAGCTGATCTCCCTCTGCTATGCGGCTGCTTCCCACTAGCTATCTACCTTACGTTTGGTAGTGTATATATGTCCATGCCTCTCTCTCGCCCTGTCACAGCTCACCCTTCCCCCTCCGCATATCCTCAAGTCCGTCCTCTGGTAGGTCTGTGTCTTTATTCCTGTCTTACCCCTAGGTTCTTCATGACATTTTTTTCCCTTAAATTCCATATATATGTGTTAGCATATGGTATTTGTCTTTTTCTTTCTCCATACTGTTCTCTATAGTGGCTGAACCAATTCACATTCCCACCAGCAGTGCAAGAGTGTTCCCTTTTCTCCACACCCTCTCCAGCATTTATTGTTTCTAGATTTTTCGATGATGGCCATTCTGACTGATGTAAGATGATATCTCATTGTAGTTTGATTTGCATTTCTCTAATGATTAATGATGTTGAGCATTCTTTCATGTGTTTGTTGGCAATCTGTATATCTTCTTTGGAGAAATGTCTATTTAGGTGTTCTGCCCATTTTTGGATTGGGTTGTTTGTTTTTTTGTTATTGAGCTGCATGAGCTGCTTGTAAATTTTGGAGATTAATCCTTTGTCACTTGCTTCATTTGCAAATATTTTCTCCCATTCTGAGGGTTGTCTTTTCATCTTGTTTATGGTTTACTTTGCTGTGCAAAAGCTTTGAAGTTTCATTAGGTCCCATTTGTTTATTTTTGTTTTGATTTCCATTTCTCTAGGAGGTGGGTCAGAAAGGATCTTGCTGTGATTTATGTCATAGTGTTCTGCCTGTGTTTTCCTCTAAGAGTTTGATAGTTTCTGGCCTTCCATTTAGGTCTTTAATCCATTTTGAGCTATTTTTTGTGTATGGTGTTAGGGAGTGATCTAATCTCATACTTTTACATGTACCTGTCCAGTTTTCCCAGCACCACTTATTGAAGAGGCTGTCCTTTCTTCACTGTACATTCCTGCCACCTTTATCAAAGATAAGGTGTCCATATGTGCGTGGTATTCTGCTTTTTCTTATTGTGTCATCTTTTAAGAAATTAATGATTGCTTATTATTTCTCAGAATGAATATGCTATAATTCATCTAACTATTCTTTTTTTCTTTACTTTTCACTTTTTATTTATTTTCTTATTTTAACATCTTTATTGGAGTATAATTGCTTTACAATGTTGTGTTAGTTTCTGCTGTATAACAAAGTGAATCAGCTATACGTCATCTAACTATTCTTTCATGTGAGATATATATATATATCGTATATAAATTGTTTCTAATAATTAGTAATGCTCTGATGAACAGCTATATCATTTATTTATATCCCTGTTCTAAAAGGATTTTTTAAAAAGAAATTTAAAAATGGTTTATTTTTTAAGAAGAATTTAATAATTTTCAGAAATATTTCTATATTTAATTTGGGGTGGTGGTGGCTAGATTCCTAAAAGTGGAGTTAAAAAGTTAAACAGTCAGGTTGGGGCTTCCCTGGTGGCACAGTGGTTGAGAATCTGCCTGCTAATGCAGGGGACACGGGTTCGAGCCCTGGTCTGGGAGGATCCCACATGCCGTGGAGCAACTAGCCCTGTGAGCCACAACTACTGAGCCTGCGCGTCTGGAGCCTGTGCTCCGCAACAAGAGAGGCTGCGACAGTGAGAAGCCTGCGCACCGTGATGAAGAGTGGCCTTCGCTTGCCACAACTAGAGAAAGCCCTTGCACAGAAACGAAGACCCAACACAGCAAAAATAAATAAATTAATTAATAAACTCCTACCCCCAACATCTTCTTAAAAAACAAAAATAAAAAAAGTCAGGTTGTATGAAGGTATTAAATATTGTATCCAATTGTTTTACTGAAAGCCTATTTTAATTTACAGTTATAGCACCAATGCCTCATTTTACTGGATCTTCTCCAGCACTGTGTATAATCTTTTGTTTTATAATCTTTTCCAAAACTAGCATCTTCTTGATTTAATCTGTATTTCTTTATTTTTCCATTTAAACATCTCTCCCTTATCTTTATTTTACTACTTCTTTCTTTAAAAAATAAATTTATTTATTTAATTTATTTTTGGCTGCATTGGGTCTTCGTTGCTGCACGTGGGCTTTCTCTAGTTGCAGCAAGCGGGGGCTACTCTTCATTGTGGTGCACGTGCTTCTTATTGTGGTGGCTTCTCTTGTTGCAGAGCAGGGGCTCTAGGCACGTGGGCTTCAGTAGTTGTGGCTCGCGGGCTCTAGAGCACAGGCTCAGTAATTGTGGTGCATGGGTTTAGTTGCTCTGCGGCATGTGGGATCTTCCTGGACCAGGGCTTGAACTTGTGTCCCCTGCATTGGCAGGTGGATTCTTAACCACTGTGCCACCAGGGAAGCCCCTATTTTACTACTTTTCTTAAGAATTTTCTGTTCATGATTAAAAACTGGGCAGAAGACCTGAATAGACATTTTTTCAAAGAAGATATACAGATGGCCAACAGTGACATGAAAAGATGCTCAACATCACTAATCATCAGAGAAATGCAAATCAAAACCACAATAAGATATCACCTCACACCTGTCAGAATGGCTATTGTCAAAAAGACCACAACTAACAAATGCTGGCAAGGATGTGGAGAAAAGGGAACCTTAGTACACTCTTGGTGAGAATGTAAACTGGTGCAGCCACTCTGGAAACATTATGGAGGTTTCTCAAAAAACTAAGCATAGAATAACCGTGTGATCTAGCAATTCCACTGTTGGGTATATATCTGAAGAAAACGAAAACACTAATTCAAAAAGATACATGCACCCCAGTGTTCATAGCAGCATTGTTTACAATGGCCAAGATATGGAAGCAATCTAAGTGTCCATCAACAGATGAATGGATAAAGAAGATGTGGTATATATACGAAATGGAATATTAGTCAGCCATAAAAGAGAATGAAATTCTGCCATTTGGTGCAACATGGACGGACCTAGAGGGTATTATGCTTAGTGAAATAAGTCATACAGAGAAAGACAAATACTCTATGGTATCACTTATATGTGGAATCTAAAAAATAAAGCAAAAGAATGAATATAACAAAACAGAAACAGACTCAACAGTTATAGAGAACAAACTAGTGATTACCAGTTGAGAGAGGGAAGGGGGAAGAGGCAAGCTAGGAGTAGGGGTAAAGAGGCACAGCTACTATGTATAAAATAAATAAGTTACAAGGATGTATTGTACAGCACAGGCAAATCTAGCCATTATTTTATAATAATTTTAAATGGAGTATAATCTATAAAAATGTTGAATCACAATGTTGTACACCTGAAACTAATATAATAGTAAATCAACTATACTTCAATAAAAAAAGAATTATCCATTCATATCCTTTGTACCACTTGAATCTGTATTTTTCTTGTCAATTTGTTTGAGCTCTTTAAATAGTAAACAAAATATTTAACAGTAAACACAAAAAGATGAAATATTGGGCTATATAAGTACTCTTATAATGATGCTCTAGTACACCTAGGAAGAGGAAAAAGCATAGGTTCTTATGATAAAATCTAATGCAACTGAAATTTGTATCATAAGAGATATAGAAATAATAGTAATCAAATCATCATGGGGCTTCCCTGGTGGCGCAGTGGTTGAGAGTCCGCCTGCCAATGCAGGGGACACGGGTTCATGCCCCGGTCCGGGAGGATCCCACATGTCGCGGAGCGGCTGGGCCCGTGAGTCATGGCCGCTGAGCCTGCGCATTCGAAAAAAAAAAAAAAAAAAAAAATCATCATGTTGTAAATCTAAAACGAATACAGTGTTGTATATAATTTTATCTCAATGAAACTAGGGAAAAAACAAATAATAGTAAGTAGTAAATCATTTTCTTTGTCTATGCATAATTACTTTGGAGCGGCATGTGAATTTTGAAGATGTTGGAGTGTGTGTTTAACAAAATTATTTACACTTGTCTTTATTCCTTAAGGTATCTACCAGATCAAAATTAGTAAGTTTCGTGACCATATGGTAGTATGCAAAAAATACCTCCACAAAACCCTCACAATCTTTCAGAAAGTATTTTAAGCAATGTAAATAATAAAGATTATAAGACAAACATTTTGTTTAGTAATGATGAAAAACCAATTATTAGCAAATAGTTTTATTACTACCTATGAAATTAGAGCTAATAATTATTTTCCTGCTGTCTCCCCACCAAAAGAACCCACACTTTTTTTCTCTGAAAAATAGTCATGATGTGAAGCTGAGGATGTGGTGGAAGAGGAGGCGTTAAAAATGCGTTGATCAGGACTTCCCTGGGCGTCCAGTGGTTAGGACTCCACACATCCGCTGCAGGGGGCACGGGTTGATCCCTGGTTGGGGACCTAAGATCCCACATGCCACGCGGCCAAAGGAAAAAAAATGTGTTGACCCTGGATCTATGAACCTGGCCAGGTACAGAAGTAGGTCGTCACCAGTGGGTGAAAGGCAGTTCAGTCTTTCTGGTTTGATTTATTTTGGACCTGCATGCCTGGAGCAGTCCTTAAGAGAGGGGCTCTAGAGCATGGGGGCTGCGTGTTCTTTCCTCATGACTGCGAATGCCAGACATTCTGTGACACTGGACTGTGGACCTCATTCACCCGGGGCCCGATGGCTGTCTTGCTTCACAGCTTCCTCTGATTTTGGCTGAGACAGAAGTTCAGACGCCTTGTGTGTGTGTAACTTTACCTCTCTGTGAGTCCTCTCTTTTTGTGCTTAGGCGGTATGTGTTTTTAGGTATAAAATCTTCCTGTGTCTCTCTCACTTTTACATTTTGTTTTTATTTGTAAATTTTACCCTTTATTCTGTTCTCACTTGAATTAAAATTCAAACATGAAATAATTTATAGAAATCTTTTCATCACAGATCGTAATACTGTGTTTGTGTGTGCGTGCACGTGTTTACTGAGGAGTGGAAGATCACATGGCAAATGGTTTTTAAAGTAAAAGTTTTAGGTACCAAATAAAATATATGGAGTCAGGTAGGCAAATGACCTTTTAAATGGAGAATGTGATCAGAAAGTTCACCTTTAAATATTTTATAAATATTTTATCATTTTCTTTGAAGTATTACCTGAGAATGGAAGCATTTATTAGAGCACAGTCATTATGTAATGGCTCTTTTCTGTATTGAAAGAATGGTGAAATGTTCTGTTTCGTCTTTTTGAATTTCTCAACCAAAGCTTAAGGGCAGAGGAAAGCAAAGCTGTACATCTGGGGAGAATGGGGGGTGACACCTTTGCAGTCTGCTACAAGCTCTAAATTACTTTGAAGCTTCGCTATATATTAAGAGTTAATGCATATTTTAGTCTATCTGTAATACGTCTTGTTTTTTGATATAAAAATGTTTTAAATTGCTTACTAGTAAAATTATTTAACCCCTTCCCTCCAATCTATAAGTAAGAATGATTCTGCTAGAATGCATGCCATGTATATCCTTGACTTTGGGATACCCTTGGCTGGTAGTTACACATCCTACAGAATACACATAGCTTTGTTTAAATAGCTTTATAAGAGATGGGAGAACAGCTAAAGATCTGCATGTTTCAGGAGGTGCTAATCACATTCTTATGTGAAGTGTCCATTTGAGCAAAGGTCCGCAGGTTTTCAGGATTTGAGTAATGCCTCATTGCTTAATGTTCCCTTTTCAATTAACTCATTCATTAATTTGGCAAACAGACTAGTCTCCAGGACTGAAAAAGTGTCCGTCTTCATCGACCTTACAATGTAGTTTTTCTTTTGATTTACAGTTTGATAGATACATTCTAAAAGTAGTTGAAATTTGTTGCCTTTATTTTCCAGGAGTTAAAAAAATGTAAAAATCCAAACCAAAAACATCTTTCTTAATCTGGCAAATAAATGTGCTTCATCCTTTGGGTGAGAAATTGTAGATTAATCTGCAAATACTGTTACTTATTGCTAAGAAGGGACTTTCTCATTGCCAGAGTATTGTGTTTTTAAACTTTATACATACATAACTCTTGATAGAAAAGAATTGATTATGTCTCTGAAGTTAAAATATTGTTCTTTCTGATTATAGTTTACTTTCAGCTATGGAAAAACTGCCCAATGCCAAGATCATTTAGTACGATGTACTGACTGAAAGTAATTATAGAGGTGATTCTTGCCTGTGAAGTGCATGACTCATAAATAGTCATGCATGCAAATTCCAACAGGTACCCTCCACCACTCCACTTGTCCCATCATCAGGGGAGCCACCATGAGAAGGAAGCTTGGGGTTTGTGAAGATAACATGACTCTAGAGAAAGTAAAGGGGGGATTAAGAACAGATAAGGGGAGCTGATCCTGGAGACTAACTCCCAACCAGGCATGAGGGTAGGGCTTGGGGCCAGGGAGAAGGATGGTATGTGTAACTCCCCCTTTGAAACACATTTTCTTTCTTTTCTAATTCCTAAAAAGCGTTTTGAGAATTACAGCATATTAGAGATGGCTAAGAGAAGGCGAGATCATCTAGTTCTTGTTTAACAGTAATGTGTATGTAAAGGAAACTAAAGTCTGTTTCAAGTGGTTGCCCAGGTTCACATGGTTAATTAGTGGTGGCATATATCTCTAGATTCCAGAATCTATGCTTGGATTTTTCGTACTTGATTTATTTATTTTCTGGAGTGCTCATGGCCTGTGGGAGATGATGGGACATGGAGCTGGAGAGGTGGTCTGAAGCCAACTCGTGGAAGGCTTTGTTGGTATGCCACGCTGCAGGATTTCCTGTGTGTGCTGGAGAGCTAGTGATGATTTTAAGCATGGCCGTAACATTAGATTTGCGTCAAGAAGGGAAACTTTGACTGTAATTTGGAGAATGATTGATGTCCGGGGTGGTGGTGAGTGGTGAAGGGATATTAGGAAGTTGCTGGAGTAGTTCATTCAAAAAGTGCTGAGGCTGAATAAAAACAGTGGGAGTGAAGAGAAGGGTGGACTTGTTAGAGCAATATTTGGGAGGTAGAGAGAGAGAGAGAAATTAATGTTTTGTATATATTGGTGGTAGGTGGCGGTGAAGGGAGAGGGGGAAATTAGGTGTTTTGACTTTCTCGGGTGCATAACAAATCACCTTACAAATCAATTGCTTATAATGATAGCTATTGTTTAGTTGCTCACTGTTCTGCAATTTGGGCAGGGCTTCGTAAAGATAGCTCTCTACTCTATGTGGCATCTGACAGCTGCAATTTTCAGCGTGGCTTCTTCCCTGTCTGGTGCCTCAGCTGAGATTGCTGTCATCTAGGGGCTGGCCAGGAATCTCGCTGTGGTATGTCCACATGGCCAGTTTTAGCTTCATCATAGCATTCAGTCTCATAATAGTGTGACTTCTTATATGGAGACTGTTTTTTCATCAGAGTACAAAAATAGAAGCTGAAGGCCTTCTTAATGCATGGGTGCAGAAATCCCAGAACATTATTTCTACTGCATTCTATTGGTCAGAGCAGTCACAAGTCCAGGCAGGGTTTAAGACGTGGGAAATAGCCCCCATCAAATAATTTATAAACATATATTTAATCCACCACAATCTGCCCTGTGGCCACAAATTATTTGTGTTCTTTCACAGGAAAAATACACTTACCCATTTCCAAGATGCCCTGCAGTCTCATTCCATCAGAGCATCAGACTCAGACTCAAATACTGGAATCTCATTCGTTAAATCATGTCTAGGTGCAGATGAAGTGTGTTGGGTGTGATTTCTCAGATGCAGAGAGCTGTGAACTAAAAGGACAAGTTATCTGGTCTCCTCCTCCAACATAAAATGGGAAAACAGGGACAAGATAAGTACAGTAGGTACTCTGTTCAAAATAGATGTGTGGGAGTGGGTTATGGAACTATGTAACAGGTACTGGTCCATAGCAATTCTGAAATCCAGCCAATTTCCCCTGTTCTAGGGGCAGGGAATACCTTGATTAGGGCCCATTTCTCACTGGGAATGGCTTTCTGTAGTTCCCAGTAGACTCCATCCACTGTGCCATCCCTTCTCTCCAATGAGAAAGGACTGTGTTTGCACCAGAATAGCTTTTTCAGTCTGCTTCCTACCCATAGAAGTTTGGGGGCCCAAAGGCCTCTTTTAATTTTGGAATGTCACATTTCATTTTAGAGCAACCTGGTATGGCTCCCCAAATTTTAAGGACTTCCTCTGTATCAAATTACAGTCTAGTCTGTTGGACAAAAGTCACACCCAGAAATATCTGTGAGATGGGTTGGCCCTTCTCTACTTTAGGTGGGGTGTCAGGTTGCTGTGGGACAGCACTTTAAGAGTCTTAGATGCGCCTTTGTTTAGCTAAGGGAGCCTAGGAGCCAAGGCCTCAGATGTTCAAGGTTTTAAAAAAGAGTCTTACTTTCTTGATATTTATCCTGCTGCCGTTTTTACTGGCGGAGCCTTACTTTGATCTTTGCCCAGAGACTGTGAAGCTAATTTTTACTCTGAGAATCTTTTGCTGAGAAAGACTGCAGATGAGAAGCAGTTGGACCCGTGAAGTCCTGGATCCTTTGTATTTCCTCTAATTTTTGCTTTGAAAACTGAACAGTTTCTTCTTAGCTTATCTTGCTTCTCTCATACTTTATCACTGGAGGCTAAAAAAGGCAGGTGCACGTTTAATTTTTTGCCTAGAATCTCCTTAGCCCGATTCACAAGCTCATTAGATATTTTATATTGTGCCCATAACTGCGAATGACAGTTTTACTCCTTGTTTTGCCAGTACACGACTCATGTCCCCTTTTCTCTGGCCTTCAATAGCAGTTTCCCCAGTGCCCTTCTGGCTCCCAGTAACTGTCTCCTTCGAGGTGTCTACGCAGTGCTCACTCCCACAGCCAATGCCTCATATTTTAGGTTTTTGTTGTGACACCACCTCATTTTTAGATATTGATTTTTGTATTGCTTATTGTGTAACAAACCACCCCCAGACTTAGTGGCTTCAAATGGCAACAACATTTATTTACTTACCACCCTGCAGTTTGGTTCTCCATGGTGAGAACAGTTTATTTCTACTCTACCTGGTATCTTTTGGGACTGGAATTCCTATGGTGGCTTCTTCACTCTCATGTCTGGAACCTCAGCGGAATGGTTGAAATATCTGGAGCCTGGCTCAGCATCTCGTTTCCTCCATATGACCTTTTTACATGGATGGCTTGGGCTTCCTCACAGCATGGTGGTCTTAGGGCAGTCTGACTTCTTATATAGCTGCTGGCTTTTTTTTCAGAGTGAGAAAGCAGAGGCAGCCAGGTCTTCTTAGTACTAGAGCTTGAATATCCCAGAATGTTGCTTCAGTTGCATTCAGTTTGTTAAAGGGCAAGCCCTGATTCAAGGGGAGGCAGATAGCTCTTTCCTTTCAGTGGGAGAACTACAAAGAATTTGAAGCTATCTCAAATCCATTACACTAGGGGATAATTCCTAGGTTTTTCTGGTTTAGGTAACTTTGGTAGATTATGATATTCTTCACTTGGACTAAGTTTTCTGGAAAAGGTCATGGTTTACTTATGGATACATTCCAAAGTAAACAAAACAAAAGAAAAAGAAGAAACAAAGAGAAAGAAATGGTCCTGTCAAAGATGTAGACTGACTTACTCCACCTCTTTTTGCTCTCTCCTCACAATGTAGTTCTGTTTTCAGGTCTTCTACCCATGATTTCCATTTCCTCTTCCATCAGCTATAAACAGCATTTCTTTTTTACAATTAAATTTTTTAAATATAATTTTAAAGGTTACTTTTCATTTAATTTTCGTTGAATTTACAGTTATTACAAAACATTGGCTATATTTCTCGTGTTATATAATACATCCTTGTGCCCAATAGTTTGTACTTCTCACTCCCCACCCCTATATTACTGCCCCCCTCCACTGGTAACCACTAGTTTGTTTTCTATATCTGTGAGTCTGCTTCTTTTTTGTTATATTCACTAGTTTCCTGTATTTTTTAGATTCCACATATAAATGATATAATACAGTATTTGTCTGTCTCTGTATGACTTATTTCACTTAGCATAAAGCCCTCCAAGTCCATCCATGTTGCTGCGAATGGCAAAATTTACTTCCTTTTTATGACTGAGTAGTATTCCATTGTGTGTGTGTGTGTATCTATATGTGTGTATATCTATCTCTCTCTCTCTCTCTATATATATATATATCACATCTTCCTTTTCCATTCATCTGTTGATGGACTCTTAGATTGCTTCCATATCTTGGCAATTGTAAATAAGGCTGCTATGAACATTGGGGTGCATGTATCTTTTCAAATTAGTGCTTTTTAGACAGCATTTCTTAAGATTTCTATGTCAATTCTACTACCTTCCTTTTTTTATCTCTTTTTTTCTACTTCCACTTTCTAGTTTCTGGTATCTATACTTTTTTATGTTGATAAAATGGATATCATTACATCGTGATGTGCCCATAATTAATTTCATGCTTTGTTTTTAGACTGACTTTAAAATTTGCTCATTAGTAATAGGTCATGCTATTGTAACTCTGTAAATATTCACCAGAAAGTCAGTGTGCCATAATTATATGTCTTTTCTTTTGCAGCTTTTTTGTTTTGTCTTGCAGTCTCTACCAGTTTTTTCTTGCCTTTTCTGCTTTAGTTATATTCTTAAATTCTTCTAACATTTCAAGTGTATTAACCAACCTGGAGGCTTTTCCTTTCCTAGATACTCCTCACCCAGAGTCCTCTGTTATCCTGGTTCAGTGGGACTAATAGCACCCATGCCTGTGGCACAGCACTCAAGGTTGGAGTCACTATTTCCTTCATCCCATGACTTCCTGTTTCTTATTGTACTCTTTTGTTTTGTTCAAGCATATTTTAAAATAACTTTTCCAAAACGCTTATATGGGTCAACCTTCTGAGTCTTTTATCATCTGAAAATGTGTCTATTTTGTGACCAGAATATTTTTTCAACACTGTAGGAAAAGAAAATACCTAAGTACTCAGAGCACTCTATGCTCTAAATGCCTTACATTTATGCTCTAAATAAATGTAAGGGATGTGATTACTTGGTTTTGTTTTTTTCCCAAAATCTATGTTATGATCGTTTGTCCATTTCATCATTGTTTAATTTTTTCTTTTTGGTATTCATATTTCTGAATTGTAGCAATTGCAGTCAGATATTAGTTGTTGGGTTTATTTATTGATAATTAATTCTATTAGATGACAAACTTGTGAAATTTTCCCTGAATAGAAATCAGTGTTGTGAAGCAAATAGGCCTCTTTTAGGGAAAGAAATGCAAAAATGTTTGAAGTATCCCCTTTTAGTCTTTATTTTAAGAATCGCTTCGCTTTTTCCTCTGGTGAGACAAAGGCAAATTGTTCAAAACTTGTTTCAAGACAGTTTGTGTCTGCAGATGAACTTGAACTTTATTTTTTTAAAACAGTCAACAAGATCTGAAAAGGTTTCAGACCTCTGAGTGGTGGTACTGCTCTTAGGTCAATTCTATTATCCCTCCTTTGAAAACAGCTGTTTAGATGGTAAAAGGTTGAGATATAAACTCCATTAACAACATTCATGCCTGCAAGAAAAATGTGCTTTATTGTTTTAGTATAATGAATGGGACCGGCCTGTGAGTCTGTACTGAAGTTTTTCTACACCGGGGGAGGTGTTAGATTTGAAGCTTGTGATTTGTAATGAAGGAAACTGGATTAAGCATTTACCCTTACCTAGGTTATCAGCATGTGAAATAACCCAGTGGAAAACATTGCTTGAAAGCAGGAACTACATTAATAGTAGGTCATAAGACAAACAAGGTGCTCTGTCGGAAAGTCCAGAGCCAGTGGTTGCAAAAACAACTTGATCCTGTACATAAATGAGGAAGCTTAAACAGGCCAACCAATTAAAATGGAAGGAACACAAAAATTAACTGGTTCCGGAGCCATCATACATACCAAGGTGTCATTTTTTTTTTTCTCTAGTGAATTGTGAACTTCCTAAACTGTTTGTAGGTTTGCTATTTCTAGTAACTAATCAAGTAATACAAAGACTCTTTATATAAACAGCCTTTGGTAGTATACAGATATCTTATTATAATGTTGGGGGAATGTATTTCATATTATGACTTGTGAACTTCACTACTTGCTTAAAAAAGTGTGTGAAAGGGCTTTCCTGGTGGCGCAGTGGTTAAGAGTCCGCCTGCCGATGCGGGGGATGCGGGTTCGTGCCCCGGTCTGGGAGGATCCCACATACGGCGGAGCGGCTGTGCCCGTGAGCCATGGCCGCTGAGCCTGCGCGTCGGAGCCTGTGCTCCGCAACGGGAGAGGCCACAACAGTGAGAGGCCCGTGTACTGCAAAAAAAAAAAAAAAGTGTGTGTGAAAGAGGCCTTCTAGTGTAGAGTCAGCTTTTTACACACCATTCCTGTTTAGATATTCCACAGAGTTAAGAGCCACAGCATCTATGGGGAGAAGTCACTGGGGAGAAACAGCAGAAGATGAATCCTTTGCAGGCTTAACTTTGTCCATGGCTTGGTAGACACAAACCAGTACATGTACCTGCTGGGTTCCCATCCCTTTGGATTTTAGAAAACTTCTACTTTGTCCTTAAACTTCCCTCATAGGACTACTTTAATATTTAAAGGAATGGCAATAATTTTTTCAGAAAGCATATTAAAATTTGATACATTCATTTTTGAAAGATTTTTTTGGATGTGGACCCTTTAAAAAGTCTTTATTGAATTTGTTACAATATTGCTTCTTTTTTATGTTTTGGTTTTTTGGCCATGAGGCATGTGGGATCTTAGCTCCCTGACCAGGGATTGAACCCACACCCCCTGCACTGGAAGGCGAAGTCTTAACCACTGGACCGCCAGGGAAGTCCCAATAAAGTCATTTTTTAATTCATACACTTCTATATGCAAAATCTCTGTATTTAGTGCCTCTCCTCTGTAAATGGTTGTTTGTGCACTTGGCAACCTCTATACTGAACGCAATCTTTTTTTTTCCTCCTGAGATAATCATCTTTTAAAATTTATTCTTTAAAATCGAGGTGACATTGGTTTATAACTGGATGCAATCTTTTTGAATGCGGTGATATTTCCACCTACTGTACGCTTTGCCAAATCTAGCAAGGGTTTTGCACATAGTAACTGCTTGATATTGTTTGTTGAATGAAATTAATTAGATATAGTCCTGTTTCTATTGTTGTTTCTCTTCAACTCAAAGTCTACATTATGTTTGTGTAGTGAAAGCACAGTAGCGTTGCTTCCAGGGTTCAGGGTCACTGGCAAGAACATATTTGATTTGACTTATACTGAGAAATAAAACATGAACCAAACAAAACAGCTAGCTACATTCTTTTTAATTTTTTAAAAAGATTGGTTGGCAAATCTGGCTTCTATTGTATTTGAAATATGAAATATAATTATTTGTGTTATTTAGTAATAAGGTATATATTCTAGCAAGTATTTGACATGTAGGTGGTTCTTGCTGAGCACTCTTATTTTCTGTATTTTTCGTATTTTTTTAAAGCATTTCTTAATTTTTTTTTAAAGTTACTTATTTTATTTTTTATTTATTTTTGGCTGCATTGGGTCTTGTTGCTGTACGTGGGTTTTCTCTAGTTGCGGCGAGCGGGGGCTACTCTTCGTTGCGGTGTGTGGGCCTCTCATTGTGGTGGCTTCTCTTGTTGCGGAGCATGGGCTCTAGGCACGCGGGCTTCAGTAGTTGTGGCGCACGGGCTTAGTTGCTCCGCGGCATGTAGGATCTGCCAGGACCAGGGCTCGAACCTGTGTCCCCTGCATTGGCAGGCAGATTCTTAACCACTGTGCCACCAGGGAAGCCCTCTTATTTTTTTGAAACTATCACATCTGAAACATCTGTCAAAATGATTTAATAAGCAGCCAAAATTACCATTGCTCTTTTCATGAATGTCAATACTTTTGATGACCTCTTGTGTTTAATAATGTTATTTATTTTCTCAAAGTTCATAAGGGCCCTGGCAAGATCTAAAATCTGTGGAATCTAAACCATGATCCTGCTAAATCTGGGCTAATAAGAAAGTAATATTGTAATATGATTTGAGCTCAAAATAAACACATCTGAGATGATAGTAAACTCGGGTTTACTTCTGTAAGTTAATTATACTTGTCCTGTTGTCCTCATAAGGCAATTTTATAAGTGAACTTAAAATTAGTTGAAAAGTACTTTGTAAGGTATTGAAATGTCTACATTTTGTAGACTTGGCCTGTTCATAGCAAGCCACGTGGGTGGCAGTGGGTAGTATATTATCTGGTGTATCTAGTACAGCAAAGGATGTCCATCGATTCGTACTTGTCAAATGTTTGGAACAGGGGCTGCCACACAATAAGCCCTATATACATTTTATTATATAAATATTAAAACCCACAAAAATATTAATTGCTGTAGTTAAAAGGTGGTTAAGTGTAGCATTCCAGGGACCACCTTAGTAGGAGGAAGGTCAAAAGTGAGAAGACAAAGGTTTCAGGAGTGAGCAAGAGGTGATGGCATCTGATGTCCAAGTTGTGTGTGTGTGTGTGTGTGTGTGTGTGTGTAGGGTGGCCTTCACTAACAGTGTGTTCATTCACAGTATGGGAGAAAAGGCAGAGTATGAAGGCACAGATGCAGATAGGTGGTTGGATGTGGAAAGAGGAACTCGCAAAAGCTCTATCTATCTATCCATACACAAACACACACACACAGTCACACACAGTGATTCTGACAAACCAAGTCACAGAGAAAGATGAGATTTTGTCTGTTGACAATTGCTGACTCATATACCTTAAGGTTTGCTGTAATCTTATGGTATTTTTGTAAATCTCTTTGATGTTCACATGCAGCATCCTTAAGCTTTCATTCATTTCACTTCATTCCACCATTACATCCTTGAGGAATATCTCCATCCCTGGCAATGCATCATATGGTTCTAGCTGCCGTAAAGATAAGATTCAAGTAAGCATCTTGCTTTCCTGTTTTAGGATGAGAAGAAAAGTCTGGAATATTTCAGTCTGTCTGTCCATTAAAAAAAAAAAAATCCAAACTATTTGAACCCAGAATAGATGGTGAGCAGCAATGGCTACCATTTAGTGAGCACTTATGGGCCAAACATATGTATTATCTCATTTAATCCTTACAATAATCATTTGAAGCAAGTCTCATTAAACCACTTTATATATGAAAAAAGATGACAGTTTTAGAGAAGTCAATAATATGTTTGTATGAGACCATACAGCCAGTAAATTGGAGAGCTGGTTTTGGAGGCTGTTTGAACAATTTTGGAAGGCATTAAATTTTGATTATAACCTGTATGTCTATAAGTTTAACAAATAATTGAATGTAGTGGAGATAGGTTAAAGTTTTAGTACTTTATTACTGTGGGCATCGTAGAATACTCTATTAACCATGGTTCTCAAATGTGGCTGTAGAGCTCTGGGTTCCCTGAGATGCTTTCAGTGGGTCAGCAAAACTACTTTCATCACGTTAAGGTGTAATGTGTCTTTTTCACTATGTTGACATTTGTACTGCTGGTCTAAAAACGATGGTAGATAAAACTGCTGATGCCTTAGCATGAATCAGTGTACTGGCACCAGACTCTACTAGTGGTCACTATATTTGTCACCACCAAGAATTCACAGTTAAAAAGAAGGCCAGGTCCATTTGAGAATGTCCTTGATGGATGAGTAGAAATTATTCAATTTATTAAATTTTGTCTCTTGAGAACAAATTTATATTTACATATGTAATATAGGTGACAAAACAGGAACTGCACACTCAAATACAATGGTTGTCTAGAGGAAAAGCATTTGTGCAGTTGTATGGATGATATTAACAGAAGGCGTATTTTGATAATATTTAATAAAATGTGTCAAACATTAACATTTATATAACTCAGTGAACTAATATTTTCCAAAACACCAATGTATGAGTTATGAAGTCATGTATAGGTAAAAGATCCATTTGAAGAGCGAGATAAAGAAATGGATTTTTTTTTTTTTTTTTGCGGTACGCAGGCCTCTCACTGCTGTGGCCTCTCCTGCTGCGGAGCACAGGCTCTGGACGCGCAGGCTCAGCGGCCATGGCTCATGGGCCTAGCTGCTCTGCGGCATGTGGGATCTTCCCGGACCGGGTCACGAACCCGTGTCCCCTGCATTGGCAGGTGGACTCTCAACCACTGCGCCACCAGGGAAGCCCAGAAATGGATTTTTAATGGAACAGAGTACAGAAAGTTCACTGATATAGCTCTAGATTTTGCATTGCAGCACATCTTTAAGAAACTATCATTTGTTGGATTTGGGGATAGTGTTAATAGAGACTATACACAATTATCAGACAAGGTCTTAAAATCCTTCATTTTCCCTATATATATATTTATGTGAGGCTGGAGGCTTTTTTTCTGTCCTTGAACCAAAACAACATATTGCAGCAGATTGAATACAGAAACAGATAAGAAAATCTAGCTGCCTTCTGTTGTCAGACATCAAAGAGATTTGCAAAAATGTTAAACAATATCAATCTTCTCACAAAATTTTGTTTAAAAAAACGAAACTATCTTTAAAGTAAATACATCACTTAAGTTCATGTGCAATGATTTGTTGTTATTTTAAATGAAGAAATTAATAAATATTTAAAAGTTTCTCACCTGTAATTTCTAAAATGGTAAATATTAATTAACATAACCACACACACAAAAGCTCTTTGAAGTCTCTCAACAATGTTAAAGAATGAGAATTGCTGTTCTAGAAAGCACTTTAAAAACGATGATAAAGGGCTTCCCTGGTGGCGCAGTGGTTGAGAGTCCGCCTGCCTCCCAAAAAAAAAAAAAAAAAAAAAAGCCGATGATAAAGATCCCTAATTATTGAGATGGAAAAGTGCTTAAGCCATGTTTTCAAGCCCAAAGCGGGGAGGGGTGTGTGTGCGGGGGTCACAAGTCTTTGTGTTTAGAATGATCCTATTTATTCAAAATTTTATGCTTTAATTATCTGTGCATGAGAGATATCCAGAGGGTGTTTACTAAAATTTCAGTGGTGGTTATCTCTGGATGAGTATTTTCTTATTTATATTTATCTTTATTATTTTATTTTACAGTGAGCATATATCATTAAGAATAAACAATAAAGCTATATAAACCCACATTTTCTTATTTTACAGCAGGTGTCATTTTAAAAAAAATAGAGCAGAAAGTAATTTTTTTTTTTTAATTTACTTATTTATTTATTTTTGGTTGCGTTGGGTCTTCGTTGCTCTGTGCGGGCTTTCTCTAGTTGCGGCGAGCGGGGACCACTCTTCGTTGCAGTGCATGGGATTCTCATTGCGGTGGATTCTTGTTGCGTAACACGGGCTCTAGGCACTTGGGCTTCAGTAGTTGCAGCACGTGGGCTCAGTAGCTGTGGCTTGCAGGCTCTGGAGTGCAGGCTCAGTAGTTGTGGTGCACGGGCTTAGTTGCTCTGCAGCATGTGAGACCTTCCCGGACCAGGGTTTGAACCCGTGTCTCCTGAATTGGCAGGCGGATTCTTAACCACCACACCACCAGGGAAGTACAGGTGTCATTTTTATAAAAACATATGAAACCATATAAAAAGCGTTTGTAAAAACTGTTCTTGTAGTGCATTCTTTTTAGACATTCTAAATAGTAGTTGTGGTTTGTGGTCCAAATTCATTGCCCTAAACTTCAATGTAGTCATTTGAATCTACATGTTTAAGATGATGTTATTGGTAGCTTGACCTGGTAGATACTGATATTAGATATTTGATAATGCGGCTGTGCATTAAAAACTTTATTAATCTTTTCTTTTTTTAATTTTATTTATTTTTTTATACAGCAGGTTCTTATTAGTTATCCATTTTATACATATTAGTGTATATACGTCAATCCCAATCTCCCAGTTCATCACACCACCACCCCCACGCCACTTCCCCCCCTTGGTATCCATATGTTTCTTCTCTGCATCTGTGTCTCAATTTCTGCCCTGCAAACCAATTCATCTGTACCATTTTTCTAGGTTCCACATATATGCGTTAATATACGGTATTTGTTTTTCTCTTTCTGACTTACTTCACTCTGTATGACAGTCTCTAGATCCATCCACATCTCTACAAATGACCCAGTTTCGTTCCTTTTTATGGCTCAGTAATATTCCATCTTATATATGTATCACATCTTCTTTATCCATTCATTTGTTGATGGGCATTTAGGTTGCTTCCATGACCTGGCTATTGTAAATAGTGCTGCAATGAACATTGTGGTACATGTGTCTTTTTGAATTATGGTTTTCTCAGGGTATATGCCCAGTAGTGGGATTGCTGGATTGTATGGTAATTCTATTTTTAGTTTTTTAAGAAACCTCCATACTGTGCTCCATAGTGGCTGTATCAATTTACATTCCCACCAACAGTGCAAGAGGGTTCCCTTTTCTCCATACCCTCTCCAGCATTTGTTGTTTGTAGATTTTCTGATGATGCCCATTCTAACTGGTGTGAGGTGATACCTCATTGTAGTTTTGATTTGCATTTCTCTAATAATTAGTGATGTTGAGCAGCTTTTCACGTGCTTCTTGGCCATCTGTATGTCTTCTTTGGAGAAATGTCTATTTAGGTCTTCTTCCCATTTTTTGATTGGGTTGTTTGTTTTTTTAATATTGAGCTGCATGAGCTGTTTATATATTTTGGAGATTAATCCTTTGTCTGTTGATTCGTTTGCAAATATTTTCTCCCATTCTGAGGGTTGTCTTTTCGTCTTGTTTGTAGTTTCCTTTGCTGTGCAAAAACTTTTAAGTTTCATTGGGTCCCATTTGTTTATTTTTGTTTTTATTTCCATTACTCTAGGAGGTGGATCAAAAAAGATCTTGCTGTGATTTTTGTCAAACAGTATTCTTCCTATGTTTTTTTCTAAGAGCTTTATAGTGTCTGGTCTTATTACATTTAGGTTTCTAATCCATTTTGAGTTTATTTTTGTGTATGGTGTTAGGGAGTGTTCTAATTTCATTCTTTTACATGTAGCTATCCAGTTCTCCCAGCACCACTTATTGAAGAGACTGTCCTTTCTCCATTATACATGCTTGCCTCCTTTGTCATAGATTAGTTGACCATAGGTGCATGGGTTTATCTCTGGGCTTTCTATCCTGTTCCATTGATCTATATTTCTGTTTTTGTGCCAGTACCATATTGTCTTGATTACTGTAGCTTTGTAGAATAGTCTGAAGTCTGGGAGCCTGAGTCCTCCAGCTCCACTTTTTTCCCTCAAGACCACTTTGGCTCTTCGGGGTCTTTTGTGTCTCCATACAAATTTTAAGATTTTTTGTTCTAGTTCTGTAAAAAATGCCATTGGTGATCTGATCGGGTTTGTATTGAATCTGTAGATTGCTTTGGGTAGTATAGTCATTTTTACAATATTGATTCTTCCAATCCAAGAACATGGAATATCTCTTCATCTGTTGGTATCATCTTTAATTTCTTTCATCAGTGTTATAGTTTTCTGCATACAGGTCTTTTGTCTCCCTAGGTAGGTTTATTCCTAGGTATTTTATTCTTTTTGTTGCAGTGGTAAATGGGAGTGTTTCGTTAATTTCACTTTCAGATTTTTCATCATCAGTGTATAGGAATGCAAGAGATTTCTGTGCATTAATTTTGGATCCTCCAAGTTTACCAAATTCATTGATTAGCTCTAGTAGTTTTCTTGTAGCATCTGTAGGATTCTCTGTGTATAGTATTATGTCATCTGCAGGCAGTGACAGTGTTACTTCTTCCTTTCCAACTTGGATCCCTTTTATGTCTTTTTCTTTTCTGATTGCTGTGGCTAGGACTTCAAAAAGTATGTTGAATAATAGTGGTAAGAGTGGACATCATTGTCTTGTTCCTGATCTTAGAGGAAATGCTTTCAGTTTTTCACCATTGAGAATGATGTTTGCTGTGGGTTTGTCATATATGGCCTTTATTATGTTGAGGGAGGTTCCCTCTATGCCCACTTTCTGGACAGTTTTTATCATAAATGGGTGTTGAATTTTGTCAAAAGCTTTTTCTGCATCTATTGAGATGATCATATGGATTTTCTTCTTCAGTTTGTTAATATGGTGTATCACATTGATTGGTTTGCATATATTGAAGAATCCTTGCATGCCTGGGTTAAATCCCACTTGATCATGATGTATGATCCTTTTAATGTGTTGTTGGATTCTGTTTGCTAGTATTTTATTCAGGATTTTTGCATCTATATTCAAATTTTCATGGCTTTGTATCTAGGCAGTGGAACCCAAAAAGGAATTTAAGGTGTGTGTAGCTCAGGAGGGATAACTCTAGGAAGGACACAGAGGACATTTTAACTGACCCACCCTACAGGGCCATGGATCCCAAAGGAACGTGGAACCCTCCTCCCCTGAGGTACAGGCCGTTTTACCTATGCATTTTATAGCCTAGTCTGCCCCAGACATCAGGCACAAAATTCAGAAAGTAACTGCTGGTCCTCAGACTCCAGTGAATAATTTGTTCCAATTGGCTTATTTGTTTTTCAGGAATAGGGATATGGTCAAAAAAGGCTGATCGCACCCAGGGAAGTATGCAGAAGGCCCAAATGATTGCTTTGTGTGCTCAGAGACCACCAAAGGGGAAGCCGGCTTTTCTGGGCCAATCTGGCCCTGGCAGACCACAAGGCCCACGGGTACCCATACAAGTCCAGTGTACTGAGTGTGGACAAAAGGGGCACTGGAGGGAAGATTATGAATGATGTGCCCTTCCCAAACAGCCAGGGCATTGGAAGAGGGAATGCCTCAGATTCCAGAGAACAACCGGGCCCCTCAGCCATTGATGGTTTTGCAATCAGAAGACTAAAGGGGCCGAAGGCAAGAGATACCATCTACATAACTAATGTTGAGGCTCAGGTGGTCACTGATGTGGCCAATCAATGTGACAGAATTTCTTATGGACAATGGTGCAACCTTCTCGGTCCTAACCCAAAGGACTGGAAACCTTAGCAGTCATAAGGAATACGTAATGGGGTTGTCAGGGAAGAGACATGGGCACACTTTCCTGGAACCCTTTTTATGCAAGGTCAATGGCCAGCTGTTTTTACATTCCTTTCTGTTTGTGACTGACTGTCCCATCCCTTTAATGGGAAGAGATTTATTAACTAAGTTAGGGGCCACTCTGTTTCTCGAGGGGCAAGGGAACCACCCTCATCACCAAATGGTTCTAAAAAAAAGCGAAAAGGAACAGATAAAATCTGAAGCTAAAATAGAAACCTTAGTAGACCCTGGAATGTGGAATATTGAGGTTCTAGGCTTGGCCAGTATATCCAGTTGGTGATTATTAAGTAAAAAGTGTTATATAATGTCTCGATATAAGGTACAAATTTCTTAAACCTAAGGAAGATCCTCAAAAATGTTTGTAAGTAGAATACCAAAATAGGAGGCCACTGGTCTGACTAAACTGACCATAGTTGACATTCAGAGCCTGATAGGAATTTTGGAAGAGGTCTTCTCCCTTAAGCTAAATGAGGAAAAGTAAAACTTTCCAACATAGGTGAATGGGTATGTCAGTCCTTCAATATCATTGAGGTAACCACCCAATTCTTTGAAAAAGAAAGCAAAACTGTTCTTGTTTTACAAATGTAGTCTTTTTTTTAATTTTTAAATTTATTTAGTTAGTTAGTTTTGGCTGCGTTGGGTCCTCATTGCTGCACGCGGGCTTTCTCTAGTTGCGGCGAGCAGGGCGGCTACAGTTCGTTGTGGTGCGTGGGCTTCTTACTGCAGTGGCTTCTCGTTGCAGAGCATGGGCTCTAGGCGCACAGGCTTCAGTAGTTGTGGCAAGTGGGCTCAGTACTTGTGGTGCATGGACTTAGTTGCTCCGCGGCATATGGGATCTTCCCGGACCAGGGCTCGAACCCGTGTCCCCTGCATTGGCAGGCAGATTCTTAACCACTGCACCACCAGGGAAGTCCTACAAATGTAGTCTCTACAGGACCAGAGGTGTGGCTCTAAAAATAATGCAAAGCCCACCAATCCTTTTACCACTCCCAAAGCCTTCCCTATTTATCCTAAGAGGCTTTTAAGTATTAAAGGAGAAACAAAGTCATCCTAGGAGGAACTTGCCTGTATCTTTGAGATGCAAGTGTCCTATTTCAACTTCTCAGGAATGCTTATCTCTGCCATCTTTTTAAATGCAAATGTTTTAAAAAGAGGGTTAAGTAATTTAGAACTTAAGTGAGAGAGCGGCATGGATTTACATATACTACCAAATGTAAAATAGATAGCTAGTGGGAAGCAGCCGCCTAGCACAGGGAGATCAGCTCACCACCTAGAGGGGTGGGCTAGGGAGGGTGTGAGGGAGAGGCAAGAGGGAGGAGATATGGGGATATATGTATATGTATAGCTGATTCATTTTGTTATAAAGCAGAAGCTAACACACCATTGTAAAGCAATTATACTCCAATAAAGATGTTTAAAAAAATAAAGTTAAAATAAGCTTAAAAAAAATTTAGAGCTTGACTTGTCAAGGATAAGTAGAAATCCTAAGAAGTGTCTTGTCTATAAACACTAGTAAAAAGGGTTTAGCCATCTAGATAGGTGACCTTGATTTGTTCCATCTGTCAGTAGCCAAATTTGAATCTAACCCCTTGTAACTGATGGGTTTTATGTTGTACCTGACTCAGGACTGAAAGTTTGGCATGGGAACTATGAGACCTCTGTGTTCATATGGATCTACATGTGTGTTGTAGGTGTACAGTATTGCCAAAAATTAATTCATAGAAGAGCTCTACTTAAGTGGCTTTTAAAAAACGAAGCGCTGAAGTAGTTGTAAGGTGTATGTAACCTATGTTAACTTCGTGGTCTGAAGTGTTTAGCTATCAAGCGGATTCTTTTGTAGATCAAATCTTCTGTCACTGAAGTGTTGTGAAGTATATACCTTGATGTTTAAAAGAAAATACTTCTTGAAGCAAGTTTCATCTTCTGGGATTTACTTTTTAAATCTTCCCTCACCTGTCGTTATGGACTGCATGTGCAAGGGCTCTAGAAATTAGTACGTTCAACTGAACCGCTTGCTTTCCAAAGAAAAGTGTTGTTGAGAGTAGCAAAATTATAAGCCTATCTAGGCATGTTGTAAAGCTCTTTGAAAAGTGACTTGGAGCAAGTTTTGTGAAGGGAGACGTAGTGCTCAAGTCACATTCTGCTTTAAAAGTTGTAACAAATACAGATGAATTAAAAAGAAAAAAAAATTAAGCGCTTATGTAAATACTCAGAAGTAGAAAATAATATGGCCAAAATACATTTCAGTTTTGTCTCATCTGGGAAATATTCAATACTAAACAGATATCTGGTATTGAAGGTGGCTTAAACTTGTTGGTTAGATTAATATAGACATGTCTTTAAAATCATCAATGTTGAGTGTAATACTTTTGTTGTACCTAGGTTTACTAGAGGTCAAATAAAACCTTATTCTATCTGTTATAAATTTGTCAACAAGAAAAGTAACTGAATGTGGAAAAAATACTTAAGGAAAGTAAGATGTATGTTTTTAGTAAAAGAAGGTGGGAGGTATGAGAAAAAAACTGAAAAAAGTTGTGCGTGATCAAGATTTTCTAAGATTGGATTAAATTTAGTTGGGTAAATGAATTTTGTTGGGAGTGGGCTGGGACAAGACTGGATTTAGTTTATCCCTCCAAAGTTTTCTTGAAATGCTGCCTTTAATAACGGATAGTATGAGTTTCTTTACCTTTAAATGTTCTGTATTTGCTTTTGAGATCTTTTGTAACTTTGGTTAAGAAATAAGTATTGTCTCACAGTGACCTATGATCTTATTGGACCAAGTGTTTTAAAACTTTTTGACAAACTTCCCAAATATCAAATTTTAATTAAGTTTCTTTTGTTCTAGCTAACTTTGGGGTACTTTCGAGGGCCCCTGAGATATCTTAGAGAGAAATATTTAACGAGGATTATTTGGCATGTTAAGTTAAATGTAATCATTCGTAATCCTGGTTATTGTAACCAAGTTTCTTTATCGATT
The DNA here is from genome assembly GCF_003031525.2 of Neophocaena asiaeorientalis asiaeorientalis. Lineage (NCBI taxonomy): Eukaryota > Metazoa > Chordata > Mammalia > Artiodactyla > Phocoenidae > Neophocaena > Neophocaena asiaeorientalis. The sequence goes on along the minus strand of NW_020174046.1, from coordinate 4,561,897 downwards.
ACACTGTAATGAGATGTTTAACCATGCCTTTTAAGTCTTTTGTCATTTATAGATATTTTTGTACTCTGATGCTGTTACAAAAAGTGCTTCATCATCAAGGAGATTCAGAGAAAGTCTACGGAAGCAGTTACAACAGTTCTACACCAAAATGATGACTGTGCAAGGATTCCAGCCTATACTGACTTAAAACAAGGAGCTGTCCTGACCCTGGGGCCCCTAGATCAGGCATCCAGAGATTTTTACTCCCTGACAGGCAGGGTCGTCGCCCCTGCTCAGCCTTGAAGCAGTTACAGAAGAGGGACCATAGCCCTTCTGCTTCCCATAAGAATATGGGAGTAAAATCTCTGAGGAGGGAATGAAACAGGAGGGAAGGGGGCAGGGCACAATCTTTGTAAGAATAGTAGCCCAAGGACATGACATAAACTGATTAAAACCAAATGGGTCCAAGATGACAGACAAGTCGACTTCCACTAGACCTTGAGCCTCAGTATACACTCACTGTAACACATCAGCAAGCTAAATGACACACCCACAGGCGCCATGACAGTTCCAAGGATCCATAAGGATCAAAAAGTAGGTGGTGTCCCAATTCCTGGAAATCCCTGCCCCTTCCCAAAATAGCTGAGAAACTCCTCCCACTCATTAGCCTATGAAATTACCCTCCCCTATAAAAACTGACAACCCCCATACCCTGGTGCCTTTCTCACCTTCTGCGATGGCCCACACTCTGTCTGTGGAGTGTGATTCTTTCTAAATAAATCCACTTCTTACCCATCACTTTGTCTCTCACTGAATTCTTTCTGTGATGAGACATCAAGAACCTGAGCTTCATTAAGTCCTGAAACCAGGTGTGTGATCTCAGCTGGAAGCCTGGGCTTTGGTTGGGTTCAAGTCCCAGCATGTTGGTTCAAGTCCCATTCTGAGGTGGACGTTTTCACTTCCTTGCTCATAACATTTGTTCAATAAAAATTTGCGGAGTCAGGGATTTTTTTAAAAAAGGAGTAAAAAGAAACAGGTGAAATTAATTTAAATAGTATACTTTAGCCTAGTATATCCAAAACACAATTTCAACATGTGATCAGTAAAAAATTATTAATGAGTTATATTACATTTTTTGTGCTAAGTCCTTGAAATCTGCTATTTAACTGCACCAGAATAATATAAGCAGATGTATATTACAGGTTGAAATAAGTTTTAGGTGGTTATTTGTGGGTTGCTGCCCCATTGCTATCTCTAAAGAACTATAAAAGTTTACTTAAAGACCACCAGCTAACATGGTTTATTAGGAAAAAATATGTATACATTTCAGTGTTGACTGCCCATGTAGTTTACTGGCATTGCCATCAGTGCTTTGTTTTCTTTGAGTGAGAAGCTGTAGTCCCATGACCGTCTTTGGGGGTTGATCAGAAGGTTATCTGCTTCTTCAATTTGGGAATTTTTTGAAACACCTGGTCTACTCTTTTCTTTATTAAGTACATATTTCTGCAACTTTGACATAAGTTCCTTCTATTTAGAACCGTTACGTGATTTAAATACTCTGACATAGCTAACCTTCATTTTTTTTTTGATGAGCTCTGAATGATGCCCTTTTTCTGATAAATCATTGACAATTATGACAAGAATGAAGATTATTCCTGATTTCTGTTCTCCCTTCTTCTTTAGTAATAGAATTTTAACCTAGGTATGTGGCCATCCAGAGTCAGGATTACATTTCTTAGCTTCTCTTGCTGCTAGAAATTCCTCTAGTTCTGGTCAGTGGGGTATAAGTAGATTTTTTTGAGGGGGCAACTTCCTTAGGAAAACTTCCATAAGAAAGAGAGTGTCCATTATTTGTGTGTGTTTGTGTGTATGTACGTGTGTACGTGTGTACCTCTTGCTCTTTTTTTTCTCTTATTTAGTCCTACTACCTGGAATACAGTTGCCACTATTTTGGACAATGGGGTTGAGACCCCCAAGGCATAACAAGAAAATAGAAGGACCCGAGTCTTTGATATTTAGTGACACAATGTCAAAACAAAACAGCCCTGCACTGCCAACTGGACTTTTATATGAGAGGGAAATAAACTTCTGTTTTATGTAATCAATTGCTGTTTTGGGTTCCAGTCATAGCAGATGAACTCAGTCCCAATGATTGGGTTCAACAGGTTATATATAATATTTAACAGATTTTTAACATCTGTATTAATGTATATTCTCATAGACTTGTATACTAGTCAGGACTCTTAGAGGCAAGGGTGAAAACCCCTCACCCATATGAAAGGATCCCGAGTGACCCCAGAATTGGAGGACACCAAGAGATCATTAGTCACATCTCCAAGGATGTCTATAGCCAGAGACCCCAGGAATCTCTTTCGCTAAATCTTGGTTTTAATTGTTTTCCTCTAGGTTTCATTTTGTGTTACTCTAGACTGACTTTCTCCAGTGAAGGAATGTGTCCACCTGTTGTGGACCAGACTAACTTCCTCAACAGCATGAGACCTCAGATGGAAAACAGTTGTGCCTCTCCTTCTGTTTGGAAAATACTAGGGAGCTGCTCAGATTGACTTGGCTTGGGTCACATGCCAACCCCTATATCTGTCACTGGTCCCATCGAGATTACATGCCCTCCATTGTGGCCTACTTTGTGGGGGTGGGGAGATTGGGCTGGGGGAGGGTGCAAGGATTGGCAGCGTCCACTAGAACCATTTCTTCTAAATTAAGGTGGGTGCTATTTAGATAAAACAGTGCCTGTTTCACCTGATAAGTCCTTCATAAATGATTTATGATAAGAATCATCTTATTCTTTCTTGAAAGCCATCCATGTATGAAAAATATGAGGACTGCTGGTTTGCTTTGAATTTGCTTTCTGACTTCGAAGTTATACATTTTTGCAAGACGCAGCTCAGATAGATCCTGTGGAAAATTTTAATGAAAATTAACTCTTGCCTCATTATCACACTATATAGGCCAATTATTAGTTGCCACTGAACAGATTTCCTTAATTTCTTTTATCTCCAGTCAAGTTGATTATAATGTCAGCCTTGAAGCATTGCTGTAATTATTAATCCTTTGGAAATAGATATGAGGAAGCATTTGGGGTATTAGAAAATTAAGGCTGTTACATCATGATAAATATTTCAGTGCCACACATTCTGTTGTGACACTTAACAATACTTAAAATTCTAAAGTGAGAGTTTCCTTCAAGGAATTAAAATTTGGCAGTTAAATGTTTGACATCCATGAAATTTGATAAGTAAAAATACTTCTGTGGTGAGAGGCTTTGAGTTACCGCTGTTTACTTGAAATCTTAACAAATTTATGAAAGATCAATTAATTGAAAGGTAATGGCGTCATGTGATTGAGTTCTGTTGAAGGGGAGAGAAGGTCTCTGTCCACAGGTCATGTCCAAGGGTGGATAAGTCTGTGTTTCTGCTGGGCAAAGGTTAGTCATGACACAGTGCACTCATCCAGGTGGCTTTCAAGCAATCTGGTGACATTTCAGAGAACTCAAAGGTAAAGGTTTATTGCTTCGGAAGTACTATATGTATTAGTCTGGTTTTAAGTCAGATGCCTGTGAGGTGCATAGTCAGAATGTGTTCTTTCTCCAGGTCTGAAAAGCTCAAGCATTTCATTGATTTCTTCAATCAAAGGTAACAGGAAACTGGGGTGGTTTGTATCACCTAAATCATTATATGCTTTCCTTGGGTATCATTTAGCCGGATCACACAAAGAAGGGGAGGGGGGGATATATTTGATATTTAACGAACAAAGAAGACTATCTTTAAACAGCCTGTATCAGCTCTGAAAAAAAAGTTTTCTCTGATCAGAAACTGTTCTCGGTAAATTCACCATGTCCCGAGCAGAAAGAAGGAATGCAGGCCCAAAAGGCAAGTCTTGATGCAAGATTTCATTGTAGGACTTCCCTGGTGGCACAGTGGTTAAAAATCCCCCTGCCAACGGAGGGGGGCACGGGTTCGAGCCCCAGTCCGGGAAGATCCCACATGCGGCAGAGCAACTAAGCCCGCGTGCCACAACTACTGAGCCCACAAGCCACAACCACTGAGCCTGCACTATAGAGCCCATGCTCCACAACAAGAGAAGCCACTGCAACGAGAAGCCCCTGCGCCACAACGAAGAGTAGCCTCTGCTCGCCACAACTAGAGAAAAGCCCGCGCGCAGCAACGAAGACCCAATTCAGCCAAAAATAAATAAATAAGTAAATGTATTTAAAAATAAAAGATTTCATTGTGTTAATTTTTCATTTCACCAGGAGCATCAGTCCGTTGTGACTCATGTTGTTTTCAGGAGTTTTACCTCCACTGTGAGGGTTGGAGGTGGCACAGAAGGGCGCTCCAAGGTGAGCAGTCATTATGCGGAGACGAGCTTTTCCTTTCACCCACGGGAAGGGCAAGTCAGATTAGAGATCTGGCATCTGTTTCCTTGTGATTGCCCTTCCTTCCAGCCTAGTTTTGGAGAGCGGCAAATGTATGTTTTCCTTTTTATTCTTGGGTAGTGGTCGGTTAGGACTTTTCTTCTTTGAAAAAGGGAGACATTCACACATTTAGGGGTTAATAATGTCTACAAGTCACTGATACCGCTGAATAAAAGTTCAAGAATGTCGGATTATTCTCATTCGCAAGATGCTCATTCACTACTCCTGTAGGGGTGTAAATATCTGAAATAATACGAAAGGCCAGGACAAAAATAGGTTTCTGAGAAACTCATGGCATTTTTTGCTTTTTGATAACATTACAGCTTTATCGCCTGATCTCAGCTTGAGCTTGTCACGTCCAGGTCCCTCTGGGTTTAACCTCCTGTCTCTTGCCTCTTTCCCAGAGACCCATTACATTTCACAACCAACCATTGCTCAAAAAGCTCTCTTCTCAAGAGTTCAGACATTTCATAAGTTAAAACTACTTATCCAGTGTCCCGTTTTAGCATTTTGTTTCGATGACCATACTTTCACATATCGTGATGAAGAATCAAGATGTATCTTTCTTACTATGTTTATTATGTCCTGTTTGAAAATGTCTAACAGATTAAATGTTATCAAGGGCTGATATTGATATACTCTAATTTTTTCAGTTTAACTTAATTTTATTAACTTATTAATTTTATTTCCAAACTTGTCTAATCAGTTAAAATTCCAGTTAATTACTTAGCAGTGGTTAATGTTCTAAGACTAATATGGGAGCAGTGGTAATGATATTTTATGAACAGTGGCATTGTTTCAGTTTTATAAAAAAATCTTTTGATTTTTTTTTTTTTTTTTAATTTTTTGCTTAGGTAAACTAGTTCATGTGGGAAAGCTCCCTCTAGTGTTTGTTGGAGTAAATACAAATGGTATTGAACTGAATACTTTCTTTTTTTTTAAAGTAAGTTTTTATTTATTTATGTATTTATTTTGGCTGTGTTGGGTCTTCGTTGCAGCGCGCGGACTTTTCTCTGGTTGTGGTGAGCAGGGGCTACTCTTCGTTGCAGTGCCTGGGCTTCTCACTGCGATGGCTTCTCTTGTTGTGGAGCATGGGCTCTGGGTGTGTGGGCTTCAGTAGTTGTGGCACACAGGTTCAGTAGTTGTGGCACACGGGCTTAGTGGCTTTTCTCTGGTTGTGGTGAGCAGGGGCTACTCTTCGTTGCAGTGCCTGGGCTTCTCACTGCGATGGCTTCTCTTGTTGTGGAGCATGGGCTCTGGGTGTGTGGGCTTCAGTAGTTGTGGCACACAGGTTCAGTAGTTGTGGCACACGGGCTTAGTTGCTCCACGGCATGTGGGATCTTCCCAGACCAGGGCTTGAACCCGTGTCCTCTGCATTGGCAGGCGGATTCTTAACCACTGCACCACCAGAGAAGTCCTTGAACTGTATACTTTTAAAAATAAGAGTTTATTTCTTTAGAGCAATTTAAGGTCCATCCACAACAAAATAGAGAGGAAGGTACAGAGAATTCCTGTATACCCCCTGCCTTGCCACATGCATAGCCTCCTCCATTATCAGCATCACTCTCCAGAATTGTCCATTTGTTACCAAACGTAAGCCTACACTGACACATTATAATCACCCAAAGTCCCTAGTTTACCTTAGGGTTCACTCTTGGTGTTGAACATTTTGGGTATTGACACATTTATAATTATATAGATCCATCATTACAGTATCACAGTGAGTATTTTCACTGTCATAAAATTCTCTGTGCTTTTCCTCTGCCATCCCCATCCCTGCAACCACTGAACTTTTTTATTGTCCCTATAGTTTTGCCTTTTCCAGAATGTCATATAATTGGAGTCATACAATATGTAGCCTTTTCAGATTGGCTTCTTTCACTTAGTAATATGCATTTAGGTTTCTTCCATGTCTTTTCATAGCTTGATAGATCATTTCTTTTTAGCCCTGAATAATGTTCCAGTGTCTGGATGTATGACAGTTTATTTATTCATTCACCTCCTGAAGGACATCTTGGTCGCTGCCAAGTTTTGGTAATTATGAATAAACCTGCTTAAAACCTCTGTGTGCCAGTTTTTTTTGTGGGTATAAGTTTTCAACTTCTTTGGGTAAATACCAAGGAATGAGATTGCTGGATCATATCGTGAGTATGTTTAGTTTTGTAAAAAAACCAGTATGTTTAGTTTTGTAAGGAATCACCAAACTGTCTTCCAAAATGACTGAACCATTTTTCATTCTCACCAGCAATGTATGAAAGTTCCTGTTGCTCCACACCCTCTCCAACATTTGTTGTTTGTAGATTTTCTGATGATGCCCATTCTGACGGGTGTGAGGTGATACCTCATTGTAGTTTTGATTTGCATTTCTCTAATGATTAGTGATGTTGAGCAGCTTTTCATATGCCTCTTGGCCTTCAGTATGCCTTCTTTGGAGAAATGTCTATTTAGGTCTTCTGTCCATTTCTTTTTCCTGTCCATTTTTTTATTGGGTTGTTTTTTCTTTCATATTGAGCTTCATGAGCTGTTTATATATTTTGGAGATTAATCCTTTGTCCATTGATTTGTTTGCAAATATTTTCTCCCATTCTGAGGGTTGTCTTTTCGTCTTGTTTATGTGCCAAAGCTTTTAAGTTTCATTAGGTCCCATTTGTTTATTTTTGTTTTTATTTCCATTACTATAGGAGGTGGGTCAAAAAAGATCATGCTGTGATTTATGTCAAAGAGTGTTCTTCCTATGTTTTCGTCTAAGAGTTTTATGGTGTCCGGTCTTATTACATTTAGGTCTCTAATCCATTTTGAGTTTATTTTTGTGTATGGTGTTAGGGAGTGCTCTAATTTCATTCTTTTACATGTAGCTGTCCAGTTTTCCCAGCACCACTTATAGAAGAGACTATCTTTTCTCCATTGTATATCCTTGCCTCCTTTGTCATAGATTAGCTGACCATGGGTGCATGGGTTTATCTCTGGGCTTTCTATCCTGTTCCACTGATCTATATTTCTGTTTTTGTGGCAGTACCATATTGTCTTGATTACTGTAACTTTGTAGTATAGTCTGAAGTCAGGGAGTCTGATTCCTCCAGCTCTTTTTTTTTCCCTCAAGATTGCTTTGGCTCATAGATTGTGTTTTTGGTGTTGTATCTAAAAAGGCATCACCATACATACCCAAGGTCATCTGGGTTTTCTAGATTTTGAGTTAATTTTTGTAAAGGGTTTAATTTCTGTGTCTAGGTAAATTTTTTTTGGCATGTGGATGTCCAGTTGTTCCAGAACCGTTTGTTGAAGAGATTATCTTTGCTCCATTATATTGTCTTTACTCCTCTGTCAAAGATCAGTTGACTATATTTATGTGAGACTATTTCTGGGCTCTTCATTATGTTTCATGAATCTATTTGTCTGTTCTTTTGCCAATAACACACTGTCTTGATTATCATAGCTTTATAGTAAATCTTGAAATCAGATAGCATCAGTCCTTCAACTTTGTTCTTCTCCTTTAATATTGTGTTGGCTATTCTGGGTTGCTTGCCTCTCCATATCACCGTAGAATAAGTTTGTCAATGTCTGTAAAACAACTTGCTGGGATTTGAATGTGATTGCATTGAATTTATAGATCAGGTTGACATCTGGACAATATCAAGTCTTCCTACTCATGAACATGGAATATCTCTCCATTTATTTAGCTTTACTTTGATCATGTTCATCAGAGTCTTGTAGGTCTCATATAGATCTTATACATATTTTGTTAGTTTTTTTACCTAAGTATTCACGTTTGGGGTGCTAATGTAAATGGTATTGTGTTTTTAATTTCAAAATTCACTTGTTCATTGCTGGCGTATAAGAAAGCAATTGACTTTTGTATATTAACCCTGTATCATGCAACCTTACTGTAATCACTTATTAGTTCCAGGAGGTGTTCCAGGTGATGATGTGTCAAAAAGACACATGCACCCCAATGTTCACTGCAGTACTGTTTACAATAGCCAGGTCATGGAAGCAACCTAAATGCCCATTGACAGAGAAATGGATAAAGAAGATGTGGTACATATATACAATGGAATATCACTCAGCCATAAAAAGGAATGAAATTGGGTCATTTGTAGAGATGTGGATGGACCTAGAGGTTGTTTTTTTTTGTAAATTTTTATTTCCTTTATTTTTATTTCAGATTTTCTACAGACAATCATGTCATCTCAGAACAGACAGTTTTGTTTCTTCCTTTCCAATCTGTATACCTTTAGTTTCCTTTTCTTGCCTATTAGCAAGGACTTCTAGTATGATGTTGAAAAAGAATGTTGAGAGAGTATATATCCTTGCCGTGTACTGGATCTCAGTGGGAAAGCTTTGAGTTTCTCACCACTAAGTATGATGCTAGCTGTAGATTTTTTTCTAGATTGTTGAAGAAATTCCCCTCTATTCCTGTATTCCTGGTTTATTGAGAGTTTTTACCATGGGTGATGGATTTTGTCAAATGCTTTTTCTGTTTCTATTGATATGATCATGTGATTTTTTTTTTTTTTTTTTAGTCTGTTGATGTGATAGATTACATTAATCGATTTTTGAATGTTGAACCACCTTTACATACTTGGGATAGATCCTACTTGGTCCTGGTATATAATTCATTTTATACTTTTCTGGATTTGGTATGCTAGTATTTTGTTAAGTATTTTTGCATCTATATTCATGAGAGATATTGGTCTGTAGTTTTCTCATACTGTCTTTGTCTTGTTTTGATATTAAGGTAATGCTGGCCTCATAGAATGAATTAGGAAGTATTTTCTCTGCTTCTATCTTCTGAAAGAGATTATGGAGGATTGGTATCATTTTGTTCTTAAATGACAGAATTCACCAGTGTATCCATCTGAGCCTGGTGCTTTCTGTTTTAGAAGATTATTAACTATTGATTCGATTTAGCCCTATTCAGATCATTTATTTATTCTCGTATGCATTTTGGCAGATTGTAGCATTCAAGGAAATGGTCCATTTCATCTAGGATATCCAATTTCTGGTCATGGAGTAGTTCATAGTATTCTTTTATTATGCTTTTAATTTCCATGCGATCTGTAGCGATGTCCCCTCTTTCATTTCTAATATTAGTAATTTGTGTCCTCTCTTCTTAGTTAGCCTGGCTAGAGGCTTACTGATTTTGAATTGTATATTTTTAAAAATGTGAGCATTAAGGAAATAATAGGACTGATTTGATGAATACAAAGCATTCTGTTGAATAAACAGGTAGTAGGTTGATCTCACATTGAAAGTGCTTTGTGGTTGGGTAGAGGGATGTTGCTGCATTTGAAAGGGGGTCTCATAGTGCCAGCATAAGGTAATAAATAACAGCTTTTCAGAATTTTTTCTTAGATGCCCCTATTCCGTGTTTCTATAGTTAGAAAGTAAAAGATTAACTTTCTTGATTACATGTTTGTAAGAAGTTTGATTTTCTTGCATTGGTGACTCTGCTTACTTCACCTTTTTTGTCATATTTGTATAAATATCCATGTCCAAAAAAAGAAATATAGAATTATTTTTCACAAGTGACACAAATACTGTATGATCAAACTGTGTTATTCTTATTTTGGTAAGGTACAGAACACTTTTTTTCCCCTACCACACGCAAACTTTTTCCACAATTCATTTCTTATACAACTGTTACTTACAAGGTTAGCTCCCAATCTCATCCTAGGCAGAAAGAAATGTTTACCTGCACTGTTTCATTTCAGGGTGCAAAAACCTCTCTTCTAATTTCTGGTTGATTCCTGAGTTTCATCTAAGATACTTCAGTTCTCAAGTTAAAACAGGTTAAAATGCAATGTCTCCATGAAGGAGTTGTAGAAGTCACATTTCCACATCATCCGAACACAGAAAGTGAACCTTGAGGGCTCTCAAGATACCATCACCTCGCAATTTTGCCTACAGTCAGCCTTGAATTAAATTAAATGTTTACTGATCAATACTCATTTGGTCTTATTCCCCATCCTTACCTCAGCTGATGATTATGCTTTCTGTTTTACTGAGAAATTAAAGCAGTCAGAGGACAAATTCTCCAAACTCCCACCACTGTGTCTTCCTGCATTTGCACCTTTTGAGATGAACTTTCCATGCCCTGGGTCAGTTCAAAGTCTTCCACTGTCCCCTCTTGCCTACTTAAAGATGTTGCTAGCAGTGCTACTCTCTTTCTCTACAGCATCAATTTCCCCTTCACTGTTGGAAATTCTCTATTGGAAGCTGTCATTTCTCCCATCTATAAGAGAACCCTCTTTTGACTCACTTGTACCTCTAGCTACAGCCCTAAAAGCTTGTCTGTACCTAATGTTTTGGATTTTGTTCCTAAAATTTTCTTTCAAACCTACTCCAGTAAGGCTTTTGCCCTAAGTGCCACCAAAACTTTTCTTGTCAAAGTCACCTATGATCTCATAGCGCTCACCCCCTCCTTCTTGGAAACCTTTCTTTCTTGGCTTCTGGATACCATTCTTTTCTGGTTTTACCTGTGTCTCTTGTTGTATTTCCCTTTGCTCATATCTCTCCATCTCCTAAACTATAGTCATTGTGCGCCTCAGGGCTTGGTTCCTGGAGATATTTCTCTCTCTGCCTAGCTCACCATGTCTCTCTCCCTCTTGCTCTGTCTCTCTGTGTCATCTGTGCTCACTTTTTTGATGGACTCCTCTAATCGCATGGCTTTACATACTATTTATATGCTAATATCTTCCAATTTTTCTTTCTCAGCTCTGTCCTCACCCCTGAGCTCCGTGTACTCAACTGCCTACTGACATCACCCATTGGATGTCTGTAAGCTTCTCAAAACTAACAATCCAAAGCTAAGCTCCTACTCTCTTAAGCCATCCCCATCCCTCACTGTAGTTCCTCTGGCCAAGACCCATAAAGTTCATCCATGCCCCCTCTCCTTCTTTTACAATCCACGGTAGATCTATCCCCAAATCATGTTGACTGTGCCTTTAAAAGGAGCCTGCTTCTTACCCCGTCCCTTGCTGTCCTCCTGTGAACCACCGTTGCCTCATCCTGGGTGCAGTAGGCTTCTGCCCCCTTATCCTTGCCATCTGTTCTCCATGCAGCAGGCAAAGGGATTCTTTAAACATGTAACTCAGCACTCTGCAATGGCTATCTGTCTCACCAAGAGTAAAAGCCAGAGTCCTTTCAAGGTCCTGTGTGATTTAGACGCCCCTGTTCCCCACAGTGGCCTCTTCAGTAATCTGCTGCCTCACTCGCATCCAGCCACATGGACTCCTCACCGTTCCCTGAACATGCCAGGCGAATTTCTGCTTCATGGCCTCCGTACTTGATGTGCTATCTGCCTGGAATGTTCCTCCCTCAGATATCTGTATGGCTCACCTTCGTGCTGACTTCAGGTTTTTACTCAAATATTTTATAGAGACACCTTTCTCTAAAACTGCAACTGTTCTGCCACCCCCTCCAAATTTTCTGTCCCCCCTTCTGGGCATTATTGTTCTCACTGGCAGTTTTTACTATCTCAAATCCTTTATGTTTTACTTATTAATTCTATACCCCCTACTACAATTTAACTTTCACAAAGGCAATGTTTTTTTATTTAGCAACAGCTTCTCACTTCCTTCATCTCCTTACACAGTACAAGTCAGACTTACATTTTAGATTTAATTAAACATTGTTGAATGTTTTCACTGTCCTAGCACTGTGTCAGGCACATTTGCACTTTTAGTTTAATTTTCCCAGGTTACCTTTGACATAAACATTGTGATTCCCATTTTGCAGATGAAAAACCAGGATATGGTGTCTTTTCTACAGATAATCATAGATAATGGAATGGGGCTTTGAACTCTAGACCTCTAATTGCATGTTATGTACTTTTCTAATATGCCATGCTGTGGACTAATCCACTTTTTAAAAAATTAATTAATTATTTTTGGCTGCATTGGGTCTTTGTTGCTGTGTGCAGGCTTTCTCTAGTTGCAGCGAGCGGGGGCTACTCCTTGTTGCAGAGCATGGACTCTAGGTACGCGGGCTTCAGTAGTTGTGGCTCATGGGCTCCATAGTTGTGGCTCGTGGGCTCTAGAGTGCAGGCTCAGTAGTTGTGGCACACGGGCTTAGTTGGTCCGTGGCATGTGGGATCTTTCCAGAACAGAGCTTGAACCCGTGTCCCCTGCATTGGCAGGCGGATTCTTAACCACTGCACCACCAGGGAAGTCTTGAGTAATCCACTTTTAAAAGAATGAGTTTGCTTTTGAAAGGGGAATTGAAAAGGACTGTCCTTGTCTGTCCTTTGCCATCTAACTTCTCACCCACCCCATCTTCTGTCTTATTTCTCTGTAGCACTAAACTCAGCCACTACTGAGGACATTCCATTGTCTTAATCAAAATTATGAAGCCCTGGATTTCCTGTGAGTTACCCTCGCTTATTTTACATCTGATCACTTCTTCAAATTTTAAACGGTCATAAAGGCACAAGTCATGAGCAGTGAGACAGAATAGGACGGGAGAACTTGGTAGGAAGTTCAGGGAATTTCTCTCTCTGATGCTTGAACTAACTCAGAGGCCACCAGGAAACAACAGAGAAGCGCTGAGCCAAAAATGAGTTTGGAGCAAAGGGGCTGAGAATATCTAAGAACCAAAGCCTAATCGGAGAGGAAACTGTCTTGGCTGAAGCCCAAGACTCAAACCCAAGCAATTGTATGACTGCAGTGTAAGTAGTAGAGATATTCTTGCTTTCTTTGGCGCCAAAGAGTCTCGTTACTTGTAATCTCATTATTCTTTCATGGTTTAACTTTTTTTTTTCTTTTATAAATTTATTTATTTTATTTATTTATTTTTGGCTGCTTTGGGTCCTGTTGCATGCGGGCTTTCTCTAGTTGCAGTGAGCGGGGGTTACTCTTCCTTGTGGTGTGTGGGCTTGTCCTTGCGGTGGCTTCTCTTGTTGCAGAGCATGTGCTCTAGGTGCATGGGCTTCAGCAGTTGTGGCTCGTGGGCTCAGTAGTTGTGGCTCATGGGCTCTAGAGTGCAGGCTCAGTAACTGTGGCATGCGGGCTTAGTTGCTCTGCAGCACGTGGGATCTTCCCCGACCAGAGCTCTAACCCGTGTCCCCTGCATTGGCAGGTGGATTCTTAACCACTGTGCTACCAGGGAAGCCCCATGATTGAACTTTTAATGTAAACCGTTTGTTTCCCCATCTGTAAAACAAGATAGTGGGGACGGGTGATTCCATAAGAGTGCCTTTAACTTTTAAATTCTGTGATTTTAAGACCACTGCATTATTCCAGTCGATTTTGACTCTAGACCTAGTGATAATTAGACCTCTTTTTTACTGTGTAAGGTTTACTTTAAAGTAATAGTTTATATATTAAAGAATCACTGAAGTACTTTTGGATAAAAGTTAAAATGGTTTAAAAATCAGTTTTATTTCTTATTGAGATTGTCAGACAACGTCACCTTAAAAATGACAACACAGACTGAGTGTTCTTCCAAAGTATCTGGGGCTGGAACATCTTCATGGGTTCTTAAATAATGGTGATTTTTTTCCTTAATGTAAATGAACTATTTCATGGCACGTATATATCTTCCAAAATCAAATCAGTCTTTTCTCAAAATGCTGTACTGATCTTAATAGTTTCTTAAGTAAGACAGAATTAGAAAGGAAATCTATCCGTCCCCTAATGGCATGTATTACTTCCAAAGCAAATACATTTCTTTTCCCTACTGTCTCTCTTTGATTGAGACTAGTTTAAATGATTAATTCTTCTCATTTGGCAGGGTTTTTGCAATTTACTTGAAATGTTTCCTAGTATTTTTTCCTCAACTTTTTTTTACACCTTTTCCCTCTTTTTTGGGCTTATCAAAATCTTGCTGTGCCTACTATAAGTATTATAAAAAGATTAATAATGAATCAAGTAGCCAAGCTCATGTCCACTGTGAAAGAATTTACCAAGTTATTTTTTTTGGCTTTAAATATGTCTTAAGAGGCTTATTTTCATATTCATATTTGTATCCATTTTTAAATGTTTGCTGAAGTTCATCTGTTTATCAATGAACTCTATGAAGAAAGAAGACATTGTATTATAGATTAATTTTCTCCTACCTTCATAATTAATAAGCCTTGGACACGTGATTATTTAAACAGCATAAGAAAGACAGGGGTACTCAAATTTAAAATGCTTCTTTTTAAAGAAAGCTAGAGAGTCTGTTCTTTAGCCCTGAACAATCAGTGTGTTTCCTGATTGCAGAGTCAGGAAATACTTTACTTTTGAAGCAATAACGGTTATTCCCAGGAAGTTTTATAATTGGCTGCACAGTGATAACATCGACTTGAACAAATGCAGCAAAATTACTGCTGGCTTATCTGGAATGAAAGAGAACTTCTTAAGTGCGACAGAGAGCTAACACTAAGGATTACATCAGTTTGGCATATTCACTGCTCTTGGAGGACGACTCCCAATTTCAGCTTGCTTCCTGACCAAAGGTATCTCTCCTTTGTGCTTTTTCAGTATCCAGACTTCTTTCCCTTGGGTTTGCTTAGGACTTTAAACATCAGTGTGTGGTACTTGTAGAATTTATTTCCTTGTGAAGTCAGGTGAACTGTAGTTTTTACAATACCATTGGATTTCTTGGAACGTGATAACTAATTATGATAATTAATTAATGGGAAACAAGAGCCTGACATCCAGGAATCTAGTGGCAATTTTTCTTTTCTCTAGAGTGAGGAATTGCTTTAATGTCTGAATTTTGATACTTGAACTTATATTCTTTTAGTGAGATCACTGAAGGTGTAAGGACAGAATACTAGCTAAAGGTGGCCCTGTGCTTTTTCTAAATATCATGAGGCATTTGAGAAAAGCCGCATTTATTTTATTGCTTGTTGAAATTGGTTATTGTGTGTCAATGGAAGTGAATAATGTCAATGACTTACAATATTTCTGGCTTAATAATAGAGATGATTTTCCATCTTCTTTTATTTATTTATTTATTATTTTATTATTATTATTTTTTTTTGTGGTACGCAGGCCTCTCACTGTTGTGGCCTCCTCTCCCATTGCAGAGCACAGGCTCTGGATGTGCAGGCTCAATGGCTGTGGCTCACGGGCCTAGCCGATCCGCGGCATGTGGGATCCTCCTGGACCGGGGCACAAACCCGTGTCCCCTGCATCGGCAGGCGGACTCTCAACCACTGCGCCACCAGGGAAGCCCCCTTCCATCTTCTTTTAATGTACATTATTTTGTTCCTATATTGACATCAATGCTAAAATAAACCCATAGAAATTTGGATTTAGGTGAGATCTTGTTGAGCATCTTTCTCATCCCTTACTTTACTGGCAAGGAAACTCTAGAAAGCAGAATGACACAAATTCCTGGCAGATCAGGGGAGAGAGAAGAAATCTCTTAATTCCTGGGTAGAGGGATTATTAACTCCCTTTTCATTATTGTTATTTTGTGTTAAAATTATATGCTACCATACAATAAAAACTTTGCCCTGAATTGGCATTGAATTTTCCTCAGACTCTGTGAGACGGAGGCAGATTCTAAGCAGTGGCATTATTCGTAGCCAGAGTACTAATAACCAGAGTACGAACCCCGAGCGTGTAGCTTGAGGTGTCTCCTAGCATCTGAAGACATTCTTGCAACACACATTCACTTCCTAGTTGAGGTGAGCACTGAGCAGAGTGGAAAGCCTCAGCTCTCTATTCTGAGGAGTGCCAGATCTCTCTTGTGTTATCAACAGGAATTTACTAACCCCATCTCAATCCTGGAGAGCTTTCATCAGGGTTCTAGGTGGTTGTTCACTATTTGTATATTTTTGTTTGCTGACAACTGTCACTCATTTTTTTCTGAGCACAGAATTCTTTCCCAGTGGTCATATGGAAGAACTCTAGTAAGACACAAAATCACCACAACTCAGTCTTTCACTTAGGAGCTTATAGCATTAACGGTAAAGAGAAAAAAAGACGTTGAAAGATGTGATACATGCAAGGAGTCAAATTCATTCAAAAACACATCTAAATCAAAATCTAAATATATGTCAGTTAACACTGTCCTATAGGAGAATAGTGTTTTCCCAAAATGTCTTGTGTTTGTGCAAGTACTGGATAGAGATTTTTTTTTTTTTTTTTTAAACCCAAACTCCTGAATTGGTTTCAGGGAAGCATATTTTTTTAAAATTTTTATTTATTTATTTATTTTATTTTTGGCTGTGTTGGGTCTTTGTTTCTGTGCGAGGGCTTTCTCTAGTTCCGGCGAGCGGGGTCCACTCTTCATTGCAGTGTGCCGGCCTCTCACCATCGCGGCCTCTCTTGTTGCGGAGCACAGGCTCCAGACGCACAGGCTCAGTAGTTGTGGCTCACGGGCCTAGTTGCTCCGCGGCATATGGGATCCTCCCAGACCAGGGCTCGAACCCGTGTCCCCTGCATTGGCAGGCAGATTCTCAACCACTGCACCACCAGGAAAGCCCCTGGATAGAGATTTTGTGTTTCTCTTGTGTTGCTTCTGATTGATCTCAAATAAATGTCTCAGAAAGTTTTCATGGTTCTCTGATAACTCATTTTCCCACTGTGGATATTCTACTGTCCTTTCTTCATCAGTGTGTCCCTTCTGGTATGGGCTCTGAGTGTGTAGGCAGGGGCTGTATAATGTTAACTTACATGTGTGTCTTCCACTTATAAGCAAAAACAGAGCTGAATGTTGTTAGATCAGTTTCACAGGCCAGCCTCTTTGCAGGTCATTAAAAGCTGCGTTTAGTCATGACCTAAGAGAAGATATTAAAGGCAACTAGAATCTATGTTTTATGGTGCAGTTAACAATTCAAATTATTGGAAGATTAAATTACCTACTCAGTTTAGTCAAGATGATAAGCTTTGCTTCTATGAACTGGGTCATTAACTGAATTATATTTAGCTATTGAGCTTCTACCTGTGGTCACAGGGAAATGTCCTGTGAGACTATAGGAATTCAGCCACTGATCAGTTCTTCACATAACAGCTCTCAATGAGAAAAAGTACAAACTTATAATATAGAGGAATTGATACAACTAAGGTCAAACTGACTTTATTTTCAGTCTTGATAGAATTAACTCTAATACTCATTAAAATATTTGTGACAAGATCAAAATTCTGCAGGTTCAAAAAAAATCCTACAGATAATATTTCTTATTCTGCACTCCATAGAGACACTTTGGAAATTTAGGTGCACTAGGGTTGTAAAATCAGATGAAGAGTATTTAATGAAATATGGTTAGTGAGGACGGAGGGAGCCATCTGTTTCAGGGTTTTGCCTAACCCACTAGAAACATTGTACTTTTTTCAGGGTTGAATGTCTAGGTCAGTCTCCATAGCTTTGGCCCTTGTCAGACACTAAGGCAAAAATAAAATGACAGAGGTCTAAGGTTGTTGATCATGTGTTAGTACAAAGCATCTGACTTCCCTGGAGATATGTCAACTGTTCAGGGTGAGTCATTGAAACTATAGCATTTGGACTTTATTCTTTCATAGGAAATACTCTACTAGCAAGCTGAAAGTCTTGTGATTTTTAAACTGTGAATGTTCTGGCAGTATATCCCAAAGAATTATGTGAAAGAGAAGAAATTCTGGTTTTCGAATTGGTGCTAGAATATTTGAAGAAATACCTTGTATGTCTGAATGTGAAGCAACCCTGCATATAAGATGATCTCTCTTTTCCAAAGGTAGAAATTACCAAAAAACGTCTTTTCCCCCCAGTCCACATATTGAGGATCTACTTTGTACCAGGACTTACTCTAGGCTTTGGGGATACAAGGAAAAAATGTGGGAAAAGAGACAGAAATCACCACCCTCCTAGGGCTTACATTCTAGCAAATCAATTACACAGAATGTTAAAAGAGATAAGTGCTATAGAGAGTAATAAAATGGGGGAAAATTCCAGGGGAATGCTGGCTGTGTCAGAGTGTCTCTGTGTGTATGTGTATGTGTGTTTTGGTTTAGGGGATGGATGCTGCCTCAAGGTGACATTAGAGCATGGATTTAAACGAGATGAGGAGGGAGCCGTCCAGTTATCTGGGGGCGGACTTGGAGTTCAGAGACCTTGAGGGAGGAGTCTGCCTGGCATGTTCAAAGAGTAGCCAGGAAGCGAGTGGGGCTGGAGCAGAGTGAGTGAGAGAGGGTTGCTGGGAGGAGTAAGGTCAGAGGAAATGAGGTGAGAAGGAAAAGACGAAATCCAGGTTGACTGTCTAAAGGTCACATGGAGGATGTGTAGCCACAGTGCACATTTAATCTATATGTATGTCAAATGCAGAGGGTGAGGGCCCTGTAGGACATTGTAGGGATTTTGTCTTTTACTCTTAATGAAATGGGGAGCTTGGAGGATTTACAGGTGAGCAACATGACAAGTTTAAAAAGGATCCTTTCTACTTTTGAGAGCAGATTGAAGGGGGCAAGGAACACCAATTAAAAGATTATTGCAGAAAACCAGATGAGAGGATTTCCTTTTTTATGGCTAAATAATATTCATCACAGTTTCTTTATCCATTCGTCTTTTGACGGACACTTAGGTGGACTTAGATTGTTTCCATGTCTTGATTATTGTGAATAATGCTGTGATGAACATGAGGGTGCAGGTATCTTTTCGAGAGAGTGATTTTATTTCTCTTGAATATATACCCAGAAGTGGAATTGCTGGATGATATGGTGGTTCTATTTTTAATATTTTAGGAAGCTCCATACTGTTTTCCGTAGTGACTGCACCAATTTACATTCCCACCAACAATGCACAAGGGTTTCCTTTTTCCCACATCCTCCCCCAGTACTTGTTATATCTTGTCTTTTTGATGATAATCGTCCTGTCAAGTGTAAGGTGATATTTTATCGTGGTTTTCCCTGACAATTAGTGAGCATTCACTTGTCGATGAATATTTGGGTTGTTTTCAGTTTTGGGGTATCGTGACTAAGGCATCTATGAATATTTGTGTACAAGACTTTTTTTTTTTTCTTTTTTTTTTTAATTGTGGTACGCGGGCCTCTCACTGTTGTGGCCTCTCCCGTTGTGGAGCACAGGCTCCAGGCACACAGGCTCAGCGGCCATGGCTCACGGGCCCAGTCGCTCCGTGGCATGTGGGATCTTCCCCGACCGGGGCACGAACCCGTGTCCCTTGCATTGGCAAGCGGACTCTCAACCACTGCGCCACCAGGGAAGCCCCCGGACTTTTTGATGTTAGCCATTCTAATAGATATGAAATAGTATCTTCCTGTGGTCTATATTTGCATTTTCACTGATGGCTAAATGCTGGTGAGGGGCGTCTGGATTTTAACCTCTTCATCCAGAAAGTTAATTTTAGCCTCATTGTTGAAGCTTTGGTTCCTTTCAGCTGAGGCTCATAATAATTTAATTAAATAATTTATTTATCTCAGTCGTGGTTGGAACCTTAGCATGTTACACTTTATTTTTTATATTTAAAGTTAATTTTTAACCTTTTGTTCTCTTATAATACATTTTTAAAGTACTCAAAGGTTATGTTATGATGATTTATTAAAGGTTGCAGTGGCCTGTATAGTCTCATGGTTTTGTTTTTAGGAAACGAATACATTTAAAAGGGGAAAGTATAAAAGTGGTATAAAATTCCAATCTTATCCTTAAATCACTATGTCCGATAGTGTAATTTAAGTTTATGCTTTATCTTATGTAGGATCTATTACTTTATTTATTTTATCATTTAGGATGAGCGTGCATTCTGTGATAATAACAGGTCTAGGTAAACATATATGGTCTCTAAATATTCAACTGAAGTGAGGATTTTTGAATTCTGTTCCAGGTTCCCGATGTTATCAGCAGCATAAGGCAGTTATCGAAAGCTGCCATGAAAGAGGATGCCAAACCCAGCAAAGACAACGAGGACGCCTTTTACAACTCACAGAAGTTCGAGGTCTTGTACTGTGGCAAGGTGACCGTGACCCACAAGAAGGCGCCGTCCAGCCTCATCGACGACTGCATCGAGAAGTTCAGCCTGCACGAGCGACAGCGCCTGCGGGTCCAGGGCGAGCCGCGCGTCGCGGATGCCGGCGAGGACCCGGCTGTGTCGGAGGCCCAGACGCCCACTTCCCCCGCCGACGTTCTGTCCGAGGAAGGGGATGGCGTCAACGATACCCACCCCGTCTTCCCCGCGGCGCCCAGCCAGCCTGGGCCGTCCAGCTCTCGAGTCTGCTTCCCTGAGCGGATTTTGGAAGATTGTGGCTTTGATGAACAGCAGGAGTTCCGGTCTCGGTGCAGCAGCGTCACCGGTGTCCTGCAAAGGAAAGTTCAGGAGAACAGCCAGAAAACGCAGCCGCGGAGGAGGCATGCCAGCGCGCCCAGCCACGTCCAGCCCTCGGATTCGGAGAAGAACAGAACGATGCTGTTTCAGGTGCTGCCCTGGCCGCGTGCTCTCGGGGTGTTTCCCCATTCTTTGCTAGACGGAAGCAGCCGGGCGGCCAGCTCTTCCCTGGTCCTCACTCTGCAAGCATCCAACCTTTCTGTCATATCCCTTGGGAAGCAGATAAGGCAGGTGGAGAAAGCAAACAAAGGGAAGTTGTGAAGGGGTGAGAGGCAGACGGGGAATGTAAGAAAAAAGGGAGCAGGGAAGAGAGAGGAAGAGAGATGCACTTTCAGTACATCACGGAAAGTTGTTGGGGAAATAAGAATAGATTACTCTTAGCATCACCAGCATTTGCCTTAGGTTGATTCTTAAATAAATGTTATTTTTTTTAATGACTGCAGAAAGTCAATCTTATGAAGGGTTTGAAGATGTGAATCTGGGAGCGTGTGACTCTTCATGAAGGAGAAAGAATTTTCTAGAGAGAAAAAAGAAAAGTCCAGAGACTCATAGGTGTATTTTCAGATGAGAATACACCAATTTACTCTGTCATACAAAAGAGACGGTTAAAGAAACATCATAGGCCTGATAATTTATTAGACCAGTTATTGAAATGATTTGGTGCAAGCTGTATTATAGGTGTAAAAGATGATTCTTAATTCTAAAAAGTAGCTTTTAAAAATGTCCAGTTCCACTTAAAAGAACTTAATTCTTAACAATGCCCTGTAGAGATTCTTTAATTACTCCTCAGCTTTGAAGATTAATTTGAGTTTTCCTCAGATTTGAGTTTTCTTGAAAAAAGGAGTGACTGCCCTTTTATCCCGTTGCAAAGAGTCCCTGAGAAGGAAGTTGCACAGTGTACCTTGGTAAACAGTCCCAGTATGTAATATTTGCTTGATCAGAAGTTCATGGTGGTTTTGTTCTGTTTTGTTCTTGGTAACTCTAGGCATGTAATTAAAGTGTCTGTAGTCTTTCCTGTGGTGATATGTTAACTGAGTTTCTTCTCTTGTTTGGGCTACTGGATTTGTTCTTTTTCTTAGCTAGCCAGAGTCCATGTTGTTAATTTTTTCTAAATGGTTGTTTATTTAAAAATTTTTAAAATTTATCTGCCCAATTGCAAGTATATCTTTCTGTTGATCATTTGTGAGAAAGTATGATTATAAATTATAATTAAATAATTAGTATTTTTAGAAAACATAAGGTGTGGAAAGGTTGCATTTTTTTGAAAAGAATAATTTCTAATTTGGGAAAAAAAATGGTTTCTTGTAAATTAAGACCAACTTAACTTTCATGATTTCTAGATGAAAGGAAGAAATGTTTTCAGACAGCTGATAATTGGGGTTGTAGATTTGGTTGGATTGGATGTTGACACACGTGTGAATATGTATGTCTGGGATACAGCATTTGAATCTGTATTATTAGTCAAATATTTAGCTGTAAAGTAATATGTTAGGTTCTTGATAAGTTGAAATTAATTGGAATATTTTTATTTTTAAGGTTGGACGGTTTGAGATAAACCTTATCAGTCCAGACACAAAATCACTTGTGCTTGAGAAGAATTTTAAAGATATCTCTTCTTGTTCCCAGGTATGAATTGAAGTAGATTATAGTATTTGAAGAAGCCAATTAAAGCTTGTTTCTAAATTAACAAAATAACTGGGCTTAGACCCCTTCAGATTTTATTCTTAAAAGCATTTCTTAAGTGGATTTGTCTTAAACTAAGAGTGTCCATGTGCTTGGGTCCCTGCCAATAAGAAAATCCTGTCCAGGTTCCTCATTATCATAATCTTGTCCTCACTTTCATCAACCCTGTTTCCTGGTGTCACTTCATCAAAGGGATGGAAGGAAGTTTTGGGGTGGTGAGTTCTTTAGAAAATATCTTCACAGTTAGTGTTCCTCAGAATCTTGAGCAGTAGGTCTTGTGGGCATCACTGAGTCATGTTTGCTCTTTATACTGTAGTAGGTAAAAAAAAGAACTAGTACTTTCAAGTTTATAAATGTAAATGCTAAAGTTTGAAAAGAAGGTTTTGATATGTATCTCTGTCCTTCTACTTATTTTTAATTCTCATATTACGTATTTGAAAGTTTAAAAAATAATCTATACAACTATGTGTGTTCAAGATCATATTAGGCATAAAGTAGTGCCCTAAGTGCCACAGTAATCATTTGGAACATCTCTATAATTGTTAGAGCTACCTAAATCTACGGCAAACCTAGAAAGAATTTCCGAAGATGTTGGAGTAGAGGGAGTACCTAAAGCTGAATATGGGAAAGTTAAAAATGCAAGGATGCCTCTGAGGAGGTCCCTGGAATAGAGAAGCAGGAACTTCTTTCCTAGCAATGTACCTTAGGTATACCTTCAGGGGCCTGGATCTTGCCAAGGCCCTTTCCTATATTTTAATGTTGAAAAATAGACTGACTTTTTCTTGTTTTTAAGTTTGGAGTTAGCATTGCCATAGGTATGATATGCCGACGTTCTTCCCTTTGAAAATGATAAGCTTTTGTACATCTTGTTAATTACTCTCCTCAGCCTCAGCTAATGTGGTTTCACTTCTAGTATTTTGTTTCAATATTTGTTCTGTTATATGGAGACATAAAATTATATTGTGAACATAAAAATTTTCTACTCTAGTAGTTTAGAGAGGCAGCATCTGACTAGAGGAAGAATATATTGCAAATTTCTAAATTCCTACTTAAAGGACAAAAAAATGTGATAGAAAGATTATTCACTTTAACTAAAAAAAGTATTTATTAAGCATTCTTGTAATTACATGTTTCCTGGGGGTCCCCGCGTGATCATAAGCTCTGTGAGGGCAGGTATCTTATTCTGTAGGCCAGGGGTCCCCAACCCCCCGGGCCGAGGCCTGTTAGGAACCGGGACGCACAGCAGGAAGTGAGCGGGGGTGGGGGGGCGAGGGAGTGAAGTTTCATCTGCCGCTCCCCATTGCTTCCCATCGCTCGCATTACCGCCTGAACCATATTTGCCCCTCCACCCCCGTCCATGGAAAAATTGTCTTCCATGAAACTGGTCCGTGGTGCCAAAAAGGTTGGGGACCGCTGCTCTAGGGCATCAGAGAATAAGATGTGTTAAGACACAGCTTGACGCTTAGGTGTTCAATAAATGTTGAATGAATGCTTCTACATGTTGGGCCTTATGCCAAGTGTTGGGGAGAGAGTGGTGTACAAACCAGTGTACTTCCTGTTCCCCAGAGCAAGAGGAGTCATCTGAAAAGGCCGTGCCTCTCTCCCCTCCCCTGTCCCAGAAAGAAACTAGCAATGTTTCTCCCAGAAAGAAAACTAGCAATGCTCGTTGAACATCTAAAGGAAAATAAAAAGAAGGAAAGAAAAAAAAAGAAGCAGCCATACCAAATATATAAATCTGGCAGTTCAAACAAGATTTTTGCTTTTCCTTTTTTTAAAAGCAAGCTTTATATTCTAAGAATTCAGAAGAAGAATCAAACAAAAATATGAGGAAAATTTGTGCAAAGGCCTTTGATCAGAATAATTGTCGGGTTAACTTTCTGCTTCTCACTGAGTGGCCCAACTCCTGTTATTTCTTTCCACGGAATTGTGCTGATAGAGGGTGGCCACGTTTGGGAACAGGAGTGCTTTTTAACACATGCACACCTACAAATGTTTCTTTCTTCAGAATCAGTAGGGCTGTGTCCCTGGCAAGCATGAGGAATAAGGGAATGGTTTTCTTTACTGGAAACATTACCACTGCCCGAAAACTTGCTGAGCTAATGAGGTCCTGTGCATTTTTCCCATTTAGTACCAAGCTAGTAAAAGCTATTCTTTAATCACGAATGAGTTGTATCAGATGGAATTTACCTTCACCTCATGGAGTGTAACCTCGTTCCTCCTTACTGACTTTTTTACTGTTTATCACAGCTGATTTCCTTTTTCCATAGCCATTGGCTAGGTTGAGCTTATTATTACAAGAATAGTTGTTACTGTTTACCAAACATGCCAGGAACTAAGATATTTCTTAGTTCTAAATCTGAAAAATTTCTTAGAATAGGTGCCATTAGTATTATTTTATGATGAGAAATGGAACCTCAGAGATACTTTTTAGCAACGCAGCACAATATCTCATACCTGGTAGATTGATTGAACCAAGATTGAAGCACAAATCTGTCTGATTCCAAAGTCTGTTTTCCTTTCTCTGGGATTCAGGTGATTGCAGGACAACTTCAAATTTTTTGTCTTCATGACTTTTCAAAGTACTGTGCTTTCTGTTAAAATAACAAGGTGCTGTCTGCTAATTGGTGTGTATGTATTCAGGGCGATCGAAGTTCTCAGATGATTCAGAATTTTGTATTAAGTGTAGCTGAGGTTATTTGGCCTGTGTTCAGGAAGTACAGATTTGTGAATCTGGGTAGTTGACATCTGCAATAATTTCTTTAATGTATTCATCTTCTAAGAGTTGTGGCTCCTTGAATGTCTATCAATAGACAAACATTCTGGTATTTTTAATGCATGCTTTAGGGAATGGCATGCCATTTAATTAGAACATTGTCAGTTTTAATGATTCTTAGCCTCATATAAACAAGAACAGGGTTTATAATGAATCATCAGACTGCCCGTTCAAAGATGACCAATAAATTGAAAACTCCATTACTTGCAAACACTGAGTAGCGGTTTTTATTACAAGAGACAGCGGGTCATGCCATCATATTTCTCCTCGTGTGGCCCTGAGTCACAGAGTGTTTGCCAGAAACAAAAAAAAAACTCTGAGCTGGTCTCACCCTTTATTTTATGTATCAAAAGACCACCGAAAAAGTTTGCTCTGGCATTATGTCCCCTGTCACAGTGCTGTGAAGGAGAAATTCATGGAAGTGTGAAAGCACAGAACTATTTCTATAGTGTTGGTTAAAAGGACATAATCCCATAAATACTGCCCTTCTTCCTTCTCTAGGGTATAAAGCATGTTGATCACTTTGGCTTTATCTGTCGGGAGTTGCCGGAGCCCGGGCTGAGCCCGTATATCTGTTACGTGTTCCAGTGTGCCAGCGAATCTCTGGTAAGTGGGGTGACTGCTGTCCACGGGCTCCTGCCCACACGTCCGGCTGATGGGAGACTCGTCTCTGATGAACCCAAGCCTCACAGAACGGCCATCCGTCGAAAAAGAAGAGCGCGTCTAGAAATAGGTTTCTGCCCTTTGAAACAGCACCACAACAGAAAAACAAAAACAACTTGTCCTGGTAATTTTTAAGCCTAGGTGATTTTCTTGAGTTTAACAAATCTGGAAATGTTACCAGGAGTATTTTTAAAAGGTAGGAAAAGCCTAATAATAGGAGAAGAGCTGTTACTCCCTCCATTGCTCATGTAAGAAGATAGGGAAGACCTCTCATTCTCTCAACTGCTATAACATCTCAGAGTAGATAATGCTTATTTCCTCAGGGTAGAGAACGGTTTTGTTTTTTCCTTTTTATTCCATCAGCCCCTGTCCTCATTTTAAAAATGCTTTCTTTATGGTCGCATTTTAACCTTCAATTTCTTTCTTTGGAATTTAGAAGTCAATTTTACTTTGCAGCATTCCTGTACCTCCCCCCGACCCTTAAATGGGAGCAGTTAGAGTTTAAGGAGAAATATGTAAGGCAAAATTGGAAATAGATCTGAGTGACTAAAAATATGTTGATGTTTTCCCCTAAAACGCTTTACATATTCTTCCACTTGTGTTATCTCTCTCAACCATTTTAACACAAACCTTCAGATATATGCATTACCATTCTTTGAAGCAGAGCATTTGCTCAGACATAAAATCCTCCCACAATGATTTTCCCCAGGGAAACACACACCACTTAGACATATACAGAGTAAGCCGGGCAGCATTCTCCTCATTTTCTGTATGCACGTTGCCTTCCTTCCTGCTAACTCTTGTCTTCCACATTCCCAGTGTGGATACAGAGTTGAGGAATAATGAAGAAGTAATGAAGAAATGGGAATGAATTGGTACAAAGACACTTTCTGACTAGGGAATATAGCACTCTTATCGCTAAGTTTCTTACTCAAGAGAGATCTATTTGAGTTTTGTTCTCACTCTAGATAGTTAGCCATACCAGTGAAAAATCCACCTGTTGATATCCAGGTGACCACTGTATCATAGGTTCAGTTCAGGGCTCGGGATAGAAGTTTGAGAGTTGTTATGTAAAGAATAGTTGAAGTCATGGGGCTGGATGAGCACCCAGGGGGAAGGAGAAGAGAGAAGGCCAAAGAGAACCAAGGACACAACCCTGGAAAATGCCAACCAAGTAAGAGTTGGGTAGAAAATGAGAATGTCAGGTAATCCTGTCCCTCTCCTCACCCATCCCCTGCCCAGGTCTCCTCTCCTCCTTCCCTTCTCTGTCCGTCCTCCTGTCTAAGGCTGATTCTTCCACCACGTTGCAGATCCTTGCTCTCCAACCTTTGCAAAACCTGTTGTATATCCCGTATTTTATTGTTTTGGCAGTTCCATTTACGCAACTTTCCAATTTAGAAACCATAATGCATTCTCCTGCACCATCGAGATCCACTTGTTCACCAAATCCTATAAACTCAAAGGTAGAAATGTCCCTTATATCCGTCTCTCTTCCTTTTCCTCTCTGTTTGGAATTAAGTCTGGGCATTCATCTCCTTTACTAAGACTATTGCATTAGTGTCCTAACTAGTCTCCCTGCCACTGGTTTAATCTGTCATCTATCCACTTACTACCTTATGCTATATATATTTTTTTTCTCACAAAATTCTCTCACTAGGGGCCAGCTTATGCCTCCTTATTAACGGACAAAATCTAGATTGTCTAGTGTGGCAGAAGGGGCTTCCTCATTTTTCTCCAGCGCTCACCAGAAAGCTTGCTCTTTCATGACTGTGTCCTCACGCATGCTATTCCGTGTCCTCAGCTGTCTCCAGGCCAGACTGCAGAAGCTGCTCTGATGACTGGTGTGATGTTGCTTTTATTTGGCTTGCTACTGAAGCAGCAGATGGTTCGTGCACAGGACACATGAGATGAAGGAAGTACATGAGAGGCGGGGCTCACAGAAATGCCTCTGAAGTTCTGAGGTCACTGTTGGCTGCATGGAGTGAGGGGTCTGCCAGTCAGTGGAGACCAGAGCCAGAGCTTGCTGCTTTCATACGGTCAGGTGGGGGATTTGATCGTGCCAGCCTCAAGGGTCCACCTGGCTGCTACACAAAGAGATTGTGTATGTCTCTATCTGTTTTCGTATTCTCTTTCCGGCTGCTTCATTGGATGGGAAGCAGGCCTGGCTTGGCTTTCCTGTGACTTTAATCCCCTTCCCCTTCTTTGCTACTGTGTATTTTTTAGGATCCTGTTAAAAGATCACCTCCCAGGGAAGCCTTTTCTAACACCCTTTCTCAGGAATTGAGTCCTTTGGTTGTTTTGTTGTCAGTGCTGTCAGCACATCTTATTCATAGATCTCCGGCAGTTCCTGCAAATCCCTTATCTTATTTATTTGTTCACATAACTTTCTACTCCACTGGATTGTGAATCCTACAAGGTTAGGACCGTCCTTATGGTTGTTGTATCCACCAGTAGTTTCTAGGATAGCAGGGCTTGCTTGTTAAGTGTATTTTGAGTGATGGAGTGTGTTACTCAGAACTTCAGGCAGTCATTTTCTAGGTGCTGGTTAATCTCTGATTACTGGATAACCGACACCAAGAGGAAAACTGTAAAACCTTCTGATTTCCAATCTCTTTTAAAAGTTTTGTTTGTATTTTTTAGTATTTTCATTTTACCCTCATGCATGTAGAATGAGTTTTCGAAACGGAGTCAGAGTAGAAAGTCTGGGAACACGCTGCATTTTTCCTCCTTAAGAAGCTCTGTGACTAAGGCAACAGACTAGACTGGCTGAGAATGTCTTCATATTACATCGAAGCTGCCTGAGAATCTTATTTTGGCATCATTATTCTTAAGAATGGGCCTATGCTGGAATCTTCGAAATCCTGTTTACTCTACTTTTATCTGTAAGCACCTTAAATGAATGGTGAGGCATCAGAACTGCAAGATAGAGGAAAAATTAAATGTACATTTCCTGTATAAAGGAGGGTGGCTCATGCAGCTGACGTTAGAGTAAAACAAACAGTCAAATATTACAGGTCTAAGCAGTATTATGATTGATGTGGCTTGGCTGTTGTGAAAGACAAAATATTGCAAAACCACACATGCTGATTTATCTTCTCTGAGTGCAAAAAATATACAGCTAGCATTTTCTGTTGCTTCTTTGTAGCAATTGCTATGAATTGATAAACAGTATAGAATGGAGTTCTGATGGGCCCTGGAGGGTTACAGTGCAAGGTTTAGATGCTCTGTGCTCCTCCCTCCCTCCCTCCCTTTGTCCCTCCCTCCCTTCCTTCCTTCCCTCTTTTGTAAAATATCCCAAGGCAGGTGGTTTAAACTTGTTTAATCAACCCTTGAGATTTCTGGAACATATCATTTCTGCTTTCTCCAAAAGTGGTTTAAAAGGTGTGAAAAAAAATGGAAGTGGCTACTATTTATAGACAAAGTGGAACTCCACAGATCCACAGATGCACACAACAGTATCCAGGGAAAGTATAACCAACAAAACAAATCAAAACAAAAGCCCCCAAAACGCAGGGTACCGAGACCCAGGATTTGTATGGGGTTAAGAGTGTAGAGTTTTCCAGAGAATTAGACTATTTTGGTAGTGTATATATGTCCATGCCACTCTCTCACTTCGTCCCAGCGTACCCTTCTCCCTCTCCATCCTTACACATTCTGTGATTCTTATTCTAAAACGCTATAAAACACCTAAGTTTGGTATATAAATGTTTATGAGCATTATCTTCATTATGGATTTTCACCTTAATGTCACAAATTGGCTTTCTTTGTTCCATCTCATAATTTTCTCTGGAAATTTAATTCTGCCTGATGGTCACACTAAGAATACTTTCTCTTTGGTTCCGTATGATTGATTTACCTTTAACCATTCCTTTACTTTTAACTTTTTAACACTGCTTAGGATTTTGTCGTTGTTGCTGTATCTAAAACTAAAACAATTACGTTATTCATAGTATGCTAATTTAACTTTTAGTTGCTCTGATTCCATATGAGAATTTATAGGCCGTCTGGAAAAAGTGGTAGATTAAAAAAAAGTAAAACATTAAAAATTTTAGAAGTCGAATAAAGTTTTTAGTAATATTTATGGCTAGGGGAAATTGGTAGCCACATTTCAGTCACCATTGAAATGATCTCTTGTTTCATCTAGAAATAGATAAGAAAATATGAAAGTTCATTATATCCATTGGGGACCTTTTGCCACACAGTATTACCAAATAGCAAATAATAAACCTACATGAAAGCTAAACGGATGACTGACCCCTTCAGTGCCTTAAATAAATGAGAAACAAGAAAACAGAAATAAACATCTGCATAAGTGATTGAAATTGCTTTTGAATACATCACAAGGCAAATGAAATGAAAATGCAAAGGCATTAAAGCATGTAGTGCTTTTATTTTTTATTTTTGCTGTACGCGGGCCTCTCACTGTTGTGGCCTCTCCTGCTGCAGAGCACAGGCTCCGGACGCGCAGGCTCAGCGGCCATGGCTCACGGGCCCAGCCGCTCCGCGGCATGTGGGATCTTCCCGGACCGGGGCACGAACCCGTGTCCCCTGCATCGGCAGGCGGACTCTCAACCACTGCGCCACCAGTGGTTGAAGCCCGTGCTTTTATTTTTAAGAATTAGAAATCCTTGTTTTTAATTATGTTATAAAAGAACAGATTGTGAACAATTCATTTTTTGTACATGGAATGTTGTGAAATTATAAGCCTTTTAAAAAGATGGTTATATAGTAAAACATAACTGAATGATGACTGGCTGCTTGGTGCTTGAACTCTCCTTTTAGTAATATCAGATGAATAAAGTTTCTTTTTATTCCAGGTTCTTCATGCATTCAAATGCATGCAGAAGTAGATTGAGTCCTTTAAATGGTAGCTTTTTCTTAAACCAGCCCACAGGGGAAGGGGATAAAGAGTTTTTTTATTTTTTAAATTTTAAAAAATTTATTTATTTATTTTTGGCCGCATTGGGTCTTCGTTGCGGTGCGCGGGGCTTTCTCTAGTTGCAGTGAGTGGGGGCTACTCTTGGTTGCGGTGCGCAGGCTTCTCATTGCGGTGGCTTCTCTTGTTGCGGAGCACGGGCTCTAGGAGCACGGGCTTCAGTAGTTGTGGCACACGGCCTCAGTAGTTATGGCTCGTGAGCTCTAGAGCACAGGCTCAGTAGTTGTGGCCCACGGGCTTAGCTGCTTTGCGGCATGTGGGATCTTCTGGGAACAGGGCTCGAACCCATGCCCCCTGCATTGGCAGGCTGATTCTTAACCACTGCGTCACCAGGGAAGCCCTAAAGAGTCTTTTTAAAAAATGGTTTATGTGTGTGAGGGTTCTTTAATTCATTTTTTGTACATGGAATGTTGTGAAATTATAAGCCTTTTAAAAAGATGGTTATATAGTAAAACATAACTGAATGATGACTGGCTGCTTGGTGCTTGAACTCTCCTTTTAGTAATATCAGATGAATAAAGTTTCTTTTTATTCCAGGTTCTTCATGCATTCAAATGCATGCAGAAGTAGATTGAGTCCTTTAAATGGTAGCTTTTTCTTAAACCAGCCCATAGGGGAAGGGGATAAAGAGTTTTTTTATTTTTTAAATTTTAAAAAATTTATTTTATTTATTTTTGGCAGCATTGGGTCTTCGTTGCGGTGCACGGGGCTTTCTCTAGTTGCAGTGAGTGGGGGCTACTCTTGGTTGCGGTGCGCAGGCTTCTCATTGCGTTAAAGAGTTTTTTTATTTTTTAAATTTTAAAAAATTTATTTATTTATTTTTGGCCGCATTGGGTCTTCGTTGCGGTGCGCGGGGCTTTCTCTAGTTGCAGTGAGTGGGGGCTACTCTTGGTTGCGGTGCGCAGGCTTCTCATTGCGGTGGCTTCTCTTGTTGCGGAGCATGGGCTCTAGGAGCACGGGCTTCAGTAGTTGTGGCACACGGCCTCAGTAGTTATGGCTCGTGAGCTCTAGAGCACAGGCTCAGTAGTTGTGGCCCACGGGCTTAGCTGCTTTGCGGCATGTGGGATCTTCTGGGAACAGGGCTCGAACCCATGCCCCCTGCATTGGCAGGCTGATTCTTAACCACTGCGTCACCAGGGAAGCCCTAAAGAGTCTTTTTAAAAAATGGTTTATGTGTGTGAGGGTTCTTTTTCCTCCACATCCTCTCCAACACTTGTTATTTCTTGTCTTTTTGGTGATAACCATGCTAACACGTGTGAGGTGATATCTCCCTGTGGTTTTGCATTTCCCTAATAATTAGTGAATTTGAGCACATTTTCATGTGCTTGTTGGCCATCTGTGTTGGTGTGAATGTGAATTGGTGCTGCCGCTATGGAAAACAGTATGGAGGTTCCTCAAAAAATTAAGAATAGAACTACCAGGAGATCCGGCAATTCCACTTCTGGGTATTTATCTAAAGAGAATAAAAACACTAATTTGAAAAGATATGTGCACCCCCATGTTCATTGCAGCATTATTTATAATAGCCACGATATGGTAACAGCCTAAGTGCCCATCGACAGATTAATGGATAAGGAAGATGTGATATGTATATACACACACAATGGAATATTTTTCAGCCACAAAAAAGATGAAATCTTGCCATTTATGACAACATGGTTGGACCTTGAGGGTTTTATGATAACTGAAATAAGTTAGAGAAAGACAAATACGGTATGATTTCACTCATATGCAGAGTATAAAGGACAAAAACAAACACATAGATGCAGAAAACAGATTGGTGGTTACCAGAGGGGACGGGGGTGGGAGGGAGAGCAAAATGGGTAAAGGGGGTCAACTGTATGGTGACAGATGGAAACAAGACTTTTGGTGGTGAGCACACTGTAATGTATACAGAAGTTGAATTAAATGTTGCACCCGTGAAACTTATTTAATGTCATAAAACAATGTTACCGCAATAAAAACAGAACAAAACAAAACATGGTTTATGAAGCATGGTAAATGGTTTTGAATATCAGAGCTAGTTTGGATGAGGCCCTGGTACTTCGTAGCTCCCCATGCAGGTTTTAGACTTTGATCTCAATTGTACAGTGGGTGGGAAAGCCACACTTTAGATTGATGATTGTGCCACAGAGGAGGAGACCTGGCCTGAAGTCGGCTTGGCAATGGCTGGAGGATGAGCTATTAGTTGGCCTCAAAGAAGCAACCAGGAAGCGAGAATGCTAGATTCCAACTTCCTGACTGAGTCACTGGAAGAGCAAGGAAGAAACTACCTGGCAGTTCTCAAGCTGCTGGCCTAGTGATGAGACCCAGCTATTAAGATAGCATGACTGCAGAACTTCTTAGTGTCACAAATCAGCAGCCAAATGATAATAAATAGAAGCCATAGAGAAAAGACCAGTAGTCTTCATAGAATTCCCCCAACATTATTTATTGGGCTCATTTCCCCCTAGAACTTTGGTTAAACACATGTTCGCTTGTTGTTGCACTAAAAATGATCCAAAAGGATAAAGTAAATAAGATACCTATTAACACAAGTGATTTGTTAAACCTATTTTGTTGCTCCCTATGTATTGCAGACAAAACTTCCAAAGAGATCTTTATCTGATAAAGTACTTTAATTAAACAAAGACCTGAGATAACCAACAATGACCTACTGTATAGCACAGGGAACTCTATTCTGTGATACCTATATGAGAAAAGAATCTGATAAAGAATGAATATATGTATATGTATAACTGAATCACTTTGCTGTATACCTGAAACTAACACAACATTGTAAATCAACTATAATCCAATAAAATTAAAAAAAAACCAAATACCTGATTGACTGTCATTTAACTGTGATAGCATAGCACTGAGTGGGATTCAAAAATAGCATTCAAGTAACAGATCGGTATTATGCACATTAAAATGGTCGTATTTCATCCAGTTTTCAATTTTATGTATAATTAATTGAAGGTCTAACTTTGAGACATTATTTTCTCACTACCAGCTCTGTGGTCATCAAAATTCCATTATTAATATTTAGTCAGCCTCAACAAAGTCTCACATTGCTGTTGGGCTTTTAATGTGTTACCATGAAAGCAAACTTTTATAGACCTGGATTTTGTTTCTTCTTGTAGGTTGATGAGGTAATGCTGACTCTGAAACAGGCTTTCAGCACGGCTGCTGCCCTGCAGAGTGCCAAGACCCAGATTAAGCTGTGCGAGGCCTGCCCTATGCACTCTTTGCATAAGCTCTGTGAAAGGATTGAAGGTACAGTATAAGTTGGCCTTGGCAAAGACGAGTTTGCTTGGCAAAGACAAGTTTGCTTTGGCATTGGGGAAGTGAGAAAGTCGCTACTGTCATTGAATGCTTCTTTGTTTTGAGGTGAACCGAGAACCCCAAGAATCATTTCTCATGTCCAGTCAAATTTGTGCTGTCAGTCTCTCCTAGGTGCTTGGCTTTTTTTCCTCTTTCTTTTTTCTTTCTTACTTTTTTTCCGAAGGCCGACTCAAGGGAGGAGCTTGCATTTCCCACAGTTCCTAAGACTCTGCTATGTGCAAAGTGGGAACTGACCAAATATTTGTTGAATGAATGAAGAGAGGCAAAACCATCCCAGAATATCGACTGTTTAAGTCTTTCTTTTTTTCCTTTCTCACTCGATGATGTGTTCTTTTTTTCCTAAAGGTTTAGAACAAGAATGAAACTTGCTTGGCTTTTCAGGGTCGTTTGAAAATCACACAGATAATAGACATGATGTCATAAAGCAAGTTTTTTTTTAAAATGTGTTTTGAGGAGGGGGAAGAGCATGAGGAAGAGGTGACCCTGACTCAGTTTCCCTTTCTTCTCCTTGTCTCTTACTAATAAAAATGGTTGAAAACTACTGTGCCAGAGAAGATACACAATTTGGTAAACACTTTTTAAGCATCTAGCACGTGCCAGGCAGTGTGCTTGGCACTGGGGATGCGGAGATCGTTGAGATGTGGACGATGCCTTCAGGAAGCTTAGAGTCTTGAGTGGGAGACAGGCTTGTGAGCACGTAAATGCAATCAGTACGACAGGTGTTGGAGTCGATGGGGAGAGTGTGGACTCCAGAACAAAGCAGAGAATGGACGAGCCACTGTCAGTGCACATGGAGATATCTGTTCAGTAGGCAGGAGAATCATAGGCACATGGGAAAATTGATGGACAGCCGTATTTATTGAACATCCACTCAACTGTGTGAACAAGCACTATTTAAATGTAATATTCAAAATTTTTAAATTTATAACTATAATTTTACAGAATGCACCTTATTTTCAAATATACATGGAAACTTTACCAAAATGGAACATTCTTTGGTGTATGGTAAAGAGAATATTATAAATCTGAGGAGGAAAGGCTGAGTGATTCAGGAAATGGTGTTGGATCAATTTGCTATCCAAAGAGACAAAGATTCCTTCCACTTATCCTACTCAAAATACATTCTAGGTGGATCAAAGTCCTCAATGCAAACAAACAAAATGCTAAAAGCATTCAAAGAAAATAAAAATGTTATTTTGTCCCTAAACGAGAAAGCCTTTATTAAGACACAGAAATGCAGAAACTACCAAAAGAAGACATTGACAGATTTGACTTCATAAAATCTTAATATTTTTACACAACAACAACTGCTTACTTGGAAGTTAAATGATCAGTAACAAATCAAATGAGGAGAGAGCAGATTGCTGTTCAGAATTTGTAAAGACTGTTATTATCTATAAGAAAAGGATAAAAGCACCAGTAGAAAATTACACAAATCATATTAAAAAACACTCCTCTGAAAAAAAATTTATAGTTTTAGAGACCTTTGTAAAGACAGAGAATACAGGGGCTTCCCTGGTGGCGCAATGCTTAAGAATCTGCCTGCCAGTGCAGGGGACACGGGTTCGAACCCTGTTCCCAGAAGATCCTACATGCCATGGAGCAACTAAGCCCATGCACCACAACTACTGAGCCTGCGCTCTAGAGCCCACGAGCCACAACTGCTGAGCCCACGAGCCACAACTGCTGAGCCCACGTGCCACAACTACTGAAGCCCGCGTGCCTAGAACCCATGCTCCGCAACAAGAGAAGCCACCGCAATGAGAGGCCTGTGCACTGCAACGAAGAGTAGCCCACGCTCTCTACAACTAGAGAAAGCCTGCACGCAGCAACGAAGACCCGATGCAGCCAAAAATAAATAAATGAAATAAGTTAATTGAAAAAAAAAAGAAAGAATACACATTATACATCCAGAAATAGTAGGGTCTCTTCCAAGATCATGAAGGGAGTGAAACTTAAGATTCCCTAGCTTCAAGGTATGCATATATCTGAAGGGAGCAAATGAAGGGTTCATGTGAACTGGAAAAGATTCACACGGGCTTCTTTTCCTAAGGCCTTAGATAACACCTTCTGATATGATTGTTTTACCCTTGCCTTTGCCATCGGGCGAAGAGAGCCGTAAGATAGGGCAGAGTTCTGATAGTAAGAATGAAAGGAATAGCAATAATGCAGATGCTCCCACAAGACTTACTGTGCCTCGGCCCTGTTGTGTTTTCCATATCTTAGCCCACTTAATCTGTACTGAAATCCCACAAGATGGGTAGTGTTTTGAATCCTTATTTTACTGATGAGGAAACAGGCGCGGAGACACATAGTGGGTGATAACGGCCATATCCTTATCGCTTAGGAGGGGCAGAACCAGGATTTGAACTTGTTCCATCTGTTTCCAAAGCAACTTGATGTTCTCTCTGAAAGAATATCAGAAAGCCAGGATTCTCAGGACCAAGCTGTCTTGAAGCCTTGGCATCAGTGTTTCCCGAAGAGTTGTTTTCATCTGGGTAAGATAACAGTGTGAATTCTAAACTTGTGTTAGGCTTAAGTACAAAGTATAAAGCTGGAAAAAGGACCACATTTAGATTCAACACAAATTCATGGGAAGAGAAAGTGAGAAAGATATTTAGAGATATTTAGAAGTATCTAGATATTTGTATTTCATATTGCTTACTCATGTCATTGACTCACCTGTCAGTACCTTTGGCTGCATTAATAAGGAGTTCTTTCTCTACTGAAAAAAAAAGAAAGGGAAAAGATACACATGCTGATATTGAGTCCTAATCATCTATCCTTATGTCAAGGGAGCCTTGTCATTTAGACCAGGAAGAAAAGCACCAGCCATGTTGGGGGACCAAAGTGAATCCAGGAGACAGTGCCTAAGGGGACCATCTCTCAAGGACCAATCCTCAGAATGTGAAACTAAAGTGATGTTGAGCACTGTAGAGGTGGAGCAATTACCCTCTGTCGGGTTTTCCTACAATAACGTGCATGAGGGCTAAATAGTATACTTACCTCTCAGGATCGGTTAATTCACTCACCAGTGACTCTAAACTGGGGAGAAGAAGAAAGGCAAATCAGATGCAAGGCGGAGTAGGGGGCATGCATAATTTGCAAATAAGCTGTTTGCAATTCCTCCCCTGAAATAAAGGACTAAAGAAACTCCCTGGGCCATAGATTTAGTTACCTACTTCAAATAAGGACCCTCGGGTTTCCCTTGTGGCGCAGTGGTTGAGAGTCCGCCTGTCGATGCAGGGGACACGGGTTCGTGCCCCGGTCTGGGAAGATCCCATATGCCGCGGAGCGGCTGGGCCCGTGAGCCATGGCCGTTGAGCCTGCGCGTCCGGAGGCTGTGCTCCGCAACGGGAGAGGCCACAACAGTGAGAGGCCTGCATACCAAGAAAAAAAAAAAAGTGCAAACAAATAAGGACCCTCTTTACTTCTCCTCTTTTTAATCTTTTATCCTCCTACACATGCTAATAACATGCTGGAATATTAAACAACATAAAACAAAACAAAAACAATCGTGTGAATCAGTTTCTTAATATATTGCCTAAGGAACCTATTAAGGAGGCTTTGCCAGCAAATAATAAATTGTGGTAGTGAGTGGCATCACACCGTCAAAATGAATTTTAGTGTTTCTGTACGTGGTCACAGAGATTTTCACCGCATTTTATTGTACATTGCATGAAGAAAGGTAGAGCTGAGAAGTTTTCAGAAGTTTTTCTTCTTTCTGCACAGTGGTTTACAACAGGTCCAGTGGTGGCACTCTACACGTTCTAACCATCGTGAAATGAATTCTAGTTCTTTTAAAACAATGCATATTTTGAGGTGAATCTCTCCTAGGGATTTTAAAGTGCAGTCTACCTATAACAGTCGTTAAATATTATACGTGGCTAGATATCCTCTTTCTAATCAAAGTACGGTAACAATAGTACAAGTGGTCCCTAACTATGTAAAGGAGATCTGTTCCTTAAAAATGGATGGTCTGGTGAATCATTGTAAATATGAGTTACATTTCCCTTTTAAAAAAATTTATAAAAACAGAAATGTTTTCGTGGAAAAAATTTTTGCCCAAGGACTTAATATGAATTATATGCAGAAGTACACTAGATATATAAATAATACGGTATAAAGAGGTAAACAATTTCTTGGGAAAATAGTAACACTAAAAAATGTCACTAAAAACTAATAAGGGCTTCCCTGGTGGCACAGTGTTTGGGAGTCCGCCTGCCGACGCAGGGGACACGGGTTCGTGCCCCGGTCCGGGAGGATCCCGCGTGCCGCGGAGCGGCTGGGCCCGTGAGCCATGGCCGCTGGGCCTGCGTGTCTGGAGCCTGTGCTCCGCAGCGGGAGAGGCCACAGCAGTGAGAGGCCTGTGTACCGCAAGAACAAACAAACAAACAAACAAAAACTAATGATGCCTTGGTTTTATTACCAAGACCTGTATGAGGGGAAGAGCTTCCTGTGTAAGCTGTAGCTCTACTTTTTAATATTAGTAGCTATTCTTTCTTTTTTAAATGTCAAGTTTTAAGCTTAGAGATTTTGGCCAAGGCTAGTATTCACCTATGAGTTTCTAGGGTGGCTAAGTTTGTTAGTATATTCCATGGTATCTGGTTATGCTGTTGATTTGGTATCATGTAGACAGTTTTTGTTAGTAAGTCTGACTTCAAGATTACTGAGGAGGGCCATTGATTTTGGTGAGGAGGTTTTCCATTTTGTTTTAATCATTTTATTGTAGTGTTCCAAGGTCTGTCATAGGCAGGAACACATCTCCTTGAAAAGATTTAACTTCAGAGCCTGCTGGTGAAGGGACAAGCTGCAGTGCAGTTTATATATATACACACACACATACATACACATTTTGATCTCTGTGGCTAGAATCTGTTTAACACCAATCCCCATCATTTCCCTTAGGTCTGTATCCGCCAAGAGCCAAGCTGGTAATACAGAGGCATCTCTCGTCCCTGACAGATAACGAGCAAGCTGACATCTTTGAACGAGTTCAGGTAACATTATTTATAGTCCTCACAAGTAAGGTATAAGGAATGAGAATTGGACCCTGTTTCTGTGAGTTCCTTTCTCCATTTCTCTATCTGACGTTAAACATAGATATACTACTGTACTATTGGATAGTTACTACAATGCCACTGTTACTTTTGTTTCTAAGAGCGGCTAAATGCTTAGCTTTATTTACGTTTGTCTGCCAGACAGATAAAACGAAATGAGGGTAAAGTAAAACAATGAAAGCTGTGTTGCCATAATGTGCTCTCCGTCTGTCTGTTCAACAGAAAATGAAGGCAGTCAATGACCAGGAGGAAAACGAACTTGTGATTTTACATCTGAGGCAGCTGTGCGAAGCCAAGCAGAGGACACACATACATATTGGGGAAGGGCCATCGGTGAGATGTTTTCTAGTTGACCTATTTTTGTTTTTTTCATATATTCAGTCAAAATATCACAGAAGATGTAAAAGGAGTTTCTTTCCTTTGTCTTCTCATCTTTAGGGCTAAGCCCTAATAGTCCTTTTTCGCCCCCAGCATTTTAGAAGTTTTATAGGAAATGGTAGCAAACATTGGCACATTGAGGTAAAATAGTAATGATTTTAAAATGTAAAAAAAATTGTGAGTTTTGGTAGAAAACCAGTAATAATAAATGCTCATGATTTAGAATGAACATACATTTTTAGTAATATTAATCCATTATTTTATTTCAAATTCATATGAACATCTTATTTCATTAAAAACTTACATAGCCTTGAGTGGTAAAGAGCAGACATGCAAAGAAGCAGTAATGTCATGGAAACGGCTACCCTGGCTGCAAACTAAGGGACGATATTTTTGTGCACGTGGTTTAGAATGTGTTCTCAGCTGCATGTAGGTAAAGCAAGACCACTGGCAGCAACATCTAAAGAAATCATGACATATTTACCTCTTGATAACACTAATTCAGGTTATGTCTTAATCTCACTCTATTCAGAACAAACCACATATCGTGTGATAAGTGATTCCTTAATTATTTATTGTACAAGCACTTCTAGAGGACCTTCTATGAATCAAGCTATGTGATAATGGTGACAAAAAAGACACGAATAATGACGTAGCCTACAGAGAAGAGCTCAAATAATCCAAAAGGGAATGCAAACATAAATAGATACATATAATAGAGGCAACAAGATGGCTTTTTAAAATTCCTATTAGTTTTATTTTATTTTATTTTTTTATATCTTTATTGGAGTATAATTGCTTTACAATGTTGTGTTAGTTTCTGCTGTACAACAAAGTGAATCATATATGTATACATATATCCCCATATCCCCTCCCTCTTGAGCCTCCCTCCCACACTCCCCATCCCACCCCTCGAGGTGGTCACAAAGCACTGAGCTGATCTCCCTGTGCTATGCAGCAGCTTCCCATTAGCCATCCTTTGTACATTTGGTAGTGTATATATGTCAGTGCTACTCTCTCACTTCGTCCCAGCTTCCCCTTCCCCGCCACATCCTCAAGTCCATTCTCTACGTCTGCATCTTTATTCCTGCCCTGCCACTAGGTTCATCAGTACTGTTTTTTTAGATTCCATATATGTGCATTAGCTTACTATTTGTTTTTCTCTTTCTGACCTACTTCACTCTGTATGACAGACTCTAGGTCCATCCACCTCATTACAAATAACTCAATTTCATTCATTTTTGTGGCTGAGTAATATTCCACTGTTTATATGTGCCACATCTTCTTTATCCATTCATCTGTCGATGGACACTTAGGTTGCTTCCATGTCCTGGCTATTGTAAATAGTGTGGCAATGAACATTGTAGTACATGTATAACAATATGGCTTTTTAAAAGAATGTTCAGTGAACACAGAAGTAGCTACATGTTTGCTTTGGAGCTGGAATGAAGAGTAAGGATAGAGGAAAGAATGAAAGAATTCAAGAGGAAGAGATTTTTGTGGGGGGTGGAGCTGGAGTTTTAGGGGAGATAAAGCTTTCTAATCAGAACAGTTGAAGAATTGTGTGGGGTTTTTTTTTTAACATCTTTATTGGAGTAAAATTGCTTTACAATGGTCTGTTAGTTTCTGCTTTATAACAAAGTAAATCAGCTATACGTATACATATACACATATCCCCATATCTCTTCCCTCTTGGGTCTCCCTTCCACCCTCCCTATCCCACCCCTTTAGGTGGTCACAAAGCACCAAGCTGACCTCCCTGTGCTATGCGGCTGCTTCCCACTAGCTATCGATTTTACATTTGGTAGTGTATATATGTCCATGCCACTCTCTCCCTTCGCCCCAGCTTACCCTTCCCACTCCCCATGTCCTCAAGTCCATTCTCTACATCTGCATCTTTATTCCTGTCCTGTCCCAGGCTCTTCAGAACCACTTTTTTTTAGAGTCCATATATATGTGTTAGCATATGGTATTTGTTTTTCTCTTTCTGACTTACTTCACTCCGTATGACAGACTCTGGGTCCATCCACCTTGCTACAAATAACTCAATTTCATTTCTTTTTATGGCTAATATTCCATTGTATATGTGTGCCACATCTTCTTTATCCATTCATCTGTCGATGGACACTTAGGTTGCTTCCATGTCCTGGCTATTGTAAATAGAGCTGCAATGAACATTGTGGTACATGACTCTTTTTGAATTATGGTTTTCTCCAGGTATATGCCCAGTAGTGGGACTGCTAGGTCGTATGGTAGTTCTATTTTTAGTTTTTTAAGAAAGCTCCATACTGTTCTCCATAGTGGATGTATCAATTTACATTCCCAAGGAATTGTGTTTTAAGAAAGGAACATTAAGTGCAAAGTTAAGTGGTAACTTTGTAACCATGAGTGGACATACTGCTTGGAGGCCCTTCAAGGACATACTGTTTTTTTTAGGGTTTGCATGGGAATTATGGGGAAATAAGGCTGGAAGGCTAGGCAGCAGTGGGATGATGAATAGCCTTAAGAGCTAGATGAGACTTTGTCACTAAAGGACTTCAGGTAAGAGCGTGAGAGGATCAGATGTGTGGCTGGTTGGGTAAGGGGGTTGACAGTGTTAGGACTGATGTCACATTCTCCAATTAGGAGACCTTGGTAATAGAATACGTGAGAAGTGATTCATTTATCAAGTGCATCCTATGTACTAGGCAACAGAGATGAATAATGACAGCTCTAACTGTAAGAAGAAACCAACATGCAATCAAATGAATTAAAATATGGAATATGGTGTGATTGGCACAGAGATATAAGTATGTACCAGACAAGAGATAACACTGGGACACAAATAGATTGAATGATTCCGTCTTGAAAAATGTATTTTGTCTCGGAGAGAGGGTAAACTGGAGCCCTGGAGATGTGAGGGAGGGACTGAGTCAAGAGCAATTTGGGAGGCATGATCCTTAGGACTTAGTGACTG
The DNA here is from genome assembly GCF_003031525.2 of Neophocaena asiaeorientalis asiaeorientalis. Lineage (NCBI taxonomy): Eukaryota > Metazoa > Chordata > Mammalia > Artiodactyla > Phocoenidae > Neophocaena > Neophocaena asiaeorientalis. The sequence goes on along the minus strand of NW_020174046.1, from coordinate 4,519,467 downwards.
ATTGGATAGATATGTTTAGGAAGAGAGAGGGGCTTGCTGGGAGACACTTCAAGGTTTCAGATTTGGAGGAATTAGATGTAATAGCTAGGAAATACAGAAAGAAGGCAAGAGCGGGCCGAAAGATGGAAATAAGAAATAAGAATTCAATTTTGGAAGTGTGAGATTTAATTAGAATAATGGATTTGGTGCTCATAGAATTTGAGCTGACATTATAAATGTGGAAGACTATGAACTTTGTCACAGATTTGAAGTCAAAGGAGGGTGTTCTGAGGAGCACCCACATTTCAGGCAATGAGTGAATTAAAATGGAGCCAGTGATAAAGACTGAAAGGGAATAATGAGGTAGAAAGATTTATTATGGTGAATGACCAAGGTAGGAGAAGAGTTCAAGCAAGAAGATCAACAATGTCCAATGACATAGGAAGGTCAAGAAACATAAGGAGTCTGTCATACAGAGTGAAGTAAGTCAGAAAGAGAAAGACAAATACCGTACGCTAACACATATATATGGAATTTAAGAAAAAAAAATGTCATGAAGAACCTAGGGGTAAGACAGGAATAAAGACACAGACCTACTAGAGAATGGACTTGAGGATACGGGGAACGGGAAGGGTAAGCTGTGACAAAGTGAGAGAGAGGCATGGACATATATACACTACTAAACGTAAGCTAGATAGCTAGTGGGAAGCAGCCGCATAGCAGAGGGAGATCAGCTCGGTGCTTTGTGACTGCCTGGAGTGGTGGGATAGGGAGGGTGGGAGGGAGGGAGATGCAAGAGGGAAGAGATAAGGGAACATATGTATATGTATAACTGATTCACTTTGTTATAAAGCAGAAACTAACACACCATTGTAAAGCAATTATAATCCAATAAAGATGTAAAAAAAAAATAAAGTAGATCTTGTTAAAAGAAAAAAAGAAACATAAAGACTAAAATCTGTTCATGGCTTTGATTAAATCAGTCGTTGGTGGTGATAGTCATGTTGACCAGAAGGCCGAAGGCAGTATGTGAGGAGTGATATATGCATTTTCTATATGACGGAGGGCGGTCAAGATCACAGAGGAGATTTTAACAAATTGTGTATGTTTTCCTGTCAGTATACTTAAGTTCCTCCCTGCCTCTCTCTCTTTCCCTCCCTTGCTCCCTCTTTTCCTTTCTTCCTTCCATTTATTCACCTGGTATTCACTGAGTAGCTGCTATGTCAGGCATTGTGCTAAGTGCCAATACGATTTCCCTATTTTCGTTGTGTCATTCATCTCAAAGCCTTAGAATGATGAGTCAACCCAGTCCTTATACACAGCCCGAGCCCAGTCCAGCTCACATCTCTATCTATTGTTTTCTTTCCTTTTTGATTGTGATCATGTTTCTTTTAGCAGTAACTCCTTAGATGACCACATGGAGCCAGCTCCAGTATGGCTCCATGCTGGACCTCTATTGCCTTCTGCGTAGACTGTCCTGAAGCCTTCAATCTGATCTTCCAGTCTCTGATTTCCCAGTCCTTTAGGTGATTTTTGAACAGTCCTTTCACATAAATCTTCCCAAAACATTAGTTTCACAGTGATGCCCCTCTGCTTGTAAATTGTGATCAGTGATTCTTCCTAATTATCCAGCACTTAAGACCATTCAAGGTTTTATCTCCAGCTTCACTTTCCCACTTTCCACTACTTCCCTCTGTTTTAGTGAAACACCTGTACTGACACCCTGTCCCGTGAGCATCCCAGCCTTTATGATTTTGCCAGCACCATCCCCAGTGTTGGGAAAGTCTTCACCTCCTTTTTTCTGCCTGTCTGAATCCCATGTATCCTTTTCTTCCTGACCATTGAGACCCATAACCCATGGTTCCATATTTGATTCTTATGCGTTGCTTTGTGTCACTGCTACAAGTGAACGTATTTCCTCCCCAAGCAAAGGATGAGTTTTCTCTCTTGGAAGCTTCCTGGCACTAAGAACCATGTAATATACATAGTAGCTATTTACCTCTATATAAGATAAAATATTTAGAGAACCTCATATGGTGGACACATTGTAGATTCTCATACAGTTCAGTACCATCAGTCAATACTTGTCGATTGAAAAGATAAATGACTCACTCACAAATGAAAATGGAATTATAACAAAGGCATTAGCAGAATCCAGCTTTACTAGAAGATGCTTTGTTCTTTGAAACCAATTTTTTGTGTTTTCCTTGGTAATCTGGATATAAAGTATGTAACTTGGAAAGGGATGGTTATAGTTGTTAATCAAAATAACAGCAGTAAAAATGGACATCTCAAGTTTAGTTTTTGTTAAATGCAGCAGGAATATATTAGCAGAAAGGAAAGACATAAAGGAAAGATCTTATTTCTGTCTTTTTTATTGCTTACAATATTAAAAATTAATCTCTTTTGCTTACAATCTGTGTGTTCACGATGTGGAACCTAAATTGTTACTTCTTGATAGAGCTACAGAAGAATTCTCCTGCTTTTTAGTGGCTTATCCATAAGCCTGTCTTTAAAGCTTCATTTAACCTTGAGTATTTCCAACCTAAAATGTATGTTTTTCTTTCCATAGACTATTTCAAATAGTACAATCCCAGAAAATGCGACAAGCAGTGGAAGGTTCACACTTGACATTCTGAAAAATAAAGCTAAGAGATCCTTAACTAGCTCCCTGGAAAATATCTTCTCAAGGGTAAGATTAAACTGAGGCTCTTTAAGGTATTAATTATGTCTGTGTTTTCTAACTGCTTCATTCTCAACTGGCTCACCGAACATTTCCTCTAAAAAAATTTTAAGATAACTTTAAGTTAGTTAACACTTATTTAAAATAATCTCTCAACAAAAGTCTCATTTTCAGGTCTAGATTTATTCTGGTGCCTCTGATATCTGAATTTGAGCAGTTGAGATATATGTGTAGGAGAGGGGAAATAATAGAATATTGATGGCCAATCCTTTAAGAACGTTTTATCATTTGCCACATAAAGTTATAAAGAAGCCCTTCTTTCACTTATTCCTAGGAGCTGATAGGGAATGCTGAAAATAGTGAGTATAAGTTAACAGACATGCGTATATTCCATTCAGTGAATTTATATATTCTGTTTAAAAATAAGCAAAATTATTTCTCTTCCTCTTCATTTTCCCCTTCCTGAACAATTCACTCCTAACGCTGTTAGACGAGACACAGCAATGTAGATGTCTCGGGTCTGTAAGGCAGGGAAGCCACAGTGGCTCAGCACAGGGGGACAGAGCCTGTATGGATTGCTCTGTATAGGGGTGACCCAGTGCAGCATGTGGACACCAGAGTGCGGTGAGGAGGGTGTCAGCCTACGGGGGCAACCTGGTTTCTGGAAGTGGAGTGAGAGCCGGTGAAGAGGACATCCTGCAGAGGGATGGCTCAGAGCCAGAGTGGAGGGGAGAAAGCATTCAAGGCGCCCAATACAAGGATGGTGCCCATGGGTGGGGAGGCTGGAGCCTGAGTGGCGTGAGGAGAGTGTGAGGTGTCAATTGTGGAGGTGGGTTACACACAGGGAACTGATCAAATATGTAAATGTTTAAGGATAGTGGGATTCTGGGAGAAGGGAATTACAAATATGAAAGGGGAGGAAATTAGAATGAGTTCTGTGTTGTTGGATTCAACTCAGAGGTAGCAGTATGGAATCTTGGTTTTCTATTTTGAGCAATAGAATTACATATATTATGTTCTATGTAATGTATATGTGTTAATATATGCGTGTGTCAGTAAATGTGTACCTACGGTTCCTGACTTTGTCCACTGATAGGAGCTGAGAACCGTTTTCCTATACGTGCCAGAAAATAAATTAAGCCTGGTTGGATGACCCAGATTTTAGGTCTGGCACTCAGATTTTTTTCTTATTTTTTATTTTTTTGTGGTACGCGGGCCTCTCACTGTTGCGGCCTCTCCCATTGCGGAGCACAGGCTCCGGACGCGCAGGCTCAGCGGCCATGGCTCACGGGCCCAGCCGCTCCGCGGCATGTGGGATCTTCCCGGACCGGGGCACAAACCCGTGTCCCCTGCATCGGCAGGCGGACTCTCAACCACTGCGCCACCAGGGAAGCCCTGGCACTCCTATTTTGGTTTCTATATATCATTCTTTAAGAAGGAACCATGATCCTGGGAGAAATGGCTAGCTCCAGAACTATAGGGAATGTAGAAGGTAAGTCCAGAGCATCGTGGTGTTCTAGATAGTAAGGAAATACTCAAAGAAAGGTAACAGGATGTCACAAAGACATAAAAACCTTGAAGGGCTTCCACTGGTGACATCTGAGGCAATGAGTATCAAAATAAATGATAGCAACAGATAGTGACTTGTTGTATAAGATAGGAAACTAGAAGTCTATTCTGATAGGAAAAATAAATTAGTACATTGGAAATTTGATCATGATCAGGATGTTTACTGGGTAGAATTAATACCTGTTAATTACAAAGGGGAAAATAGTAACTTTACAATGGAAAAAGCTGGCAGGCACCACCTTAATCAAATGATCAAATTGAACATCTTCAGCAATGGGACAAATTGAAATCCTGTGCCACTGATACAAAGAACACAGTGGCACTTCTGTGCTATTCCTGCCAAAGGGGCAGTACCTGGATCTAATCTTGAGGAAACATCAACAAACCCACGTTGAGATACAGTCTACAAAATAACTACCTGTTATCTTCAAAAGTGTTAAAAGCAAGAAAGTCAAGTGCAGTAGTGCATTGGGACACAGTGACTTGTGATGTCTGGTGTTCTTATTTTTATTTCTTTGCTAGAACTCAAAATACTTTTATGGGTAATTTCTGTTGATGATTGAGATTCTTGTTAATTCTAACAAAAGCCTTGCAGCGAGCATGGTCATTTGACAATGCTATTATTTTATTAGCAGAAAACAATTTAGGAAAAGAGCCTCTAGAAGATTTGTCGGAAGTGTGTTAATGCAGCTTTTCATAAACTTCTCCTACCTCCTCATCTTCAACATTTATAAATCAGTTATGTTCTTTCTTTCTCGCTCATTCCTTCCCTCCCTCCTTTTTTCCCTCTCTCCTGTGGTTTTCAGTGAGCATTTAGTAGAAAGATCGTTTACGTAGGTGGTCAGAGGATCCGATTTCCAGATCTGACCCTAGCAGGTTTTATATTTATTTACCTTTATTTACAAATTGTTTACCTTTTCTAAGCCATTGTTTCCCCACTTGTGAAACGGGCATACTCATACCTGCTTAGGTCATATTACCGTGAGGGTGTAATGTCAGTATATCAGGAAAATATCACACTGTAGGTATGAGCTGGTACATACAGCAGTGGTAAGCTCTGAAACCTCTGTCATTTATAAAAGGACACAAGGGTATTTAGAGTGTGACGCTCTTTATCCCACTGAGTACCTTGGCATTCTGCACAGTACGTGCACGGCTGACTTTGAAGTACTGCTTACATAGCTTTGTACGGCTGTAATGACTTTTCAGCAAGGGCACTGTCAACCTGTTTTGGTCAAGGTGGATACTGTAGCTTTTGTGTCCCAAAGTGCTGGTAAGTACCACAAATTATGTGACCTAACAAGGTCTTAGACCTAACAAGGTCTTACTTGTACCATATGCAGCAGAATGGACTTCTTGAGAAGGTTGGCAGCTACCCATGTTGTATCAAAGGTTACACAGTAAAGGGTTTTTGTGTACTTCTGAAACTTGTCAGTTTATTTTTTTCTCTCTGAGTGACACAGGAGAAAATTGACACTCCAGTCATAGTTTGGCTCATAACTGCTGCTATTTTTAAAAGTCAGAATATTTTATTTAACTAACTATAGTTGTTTATGAAATAGGATACATTTTTAAAATGCTTTAATGCTTAGCTCATTAGCAATTAAAAAGTGGGTCCAAGGCAAAAAGGCTTGACACATGCATTACCAAATCATAATATAGTTAAACTGCAAAAGCTATCTGCGCAAAGGTGAAAAGACAGAGTCTTGTATTCTGGTTGTTTGTTGCTTTTTCTTTTTTTTTAATTAATTAATTAATTTGTTTTGGCTGCGTTGGGTCTTCGTTGCTGTGCGCAGGCTTTCTCCAGTTGCGGTGAGCGGGGGCTACTCTTTGTTACTGTGTGCAGGCTTCTCATTGTGGAGCATGGGCTCTAGGCATGCGGGCTTCAGTAGACATGGCTCGTAGGCTCAGTAGTTGTGGCGCATGGGCTTAGTTGCTCTACAGCATGTGGGATCTTCCCAGACCAGGGCTCGAACCCGTGTCGCCTGCATTTGCAGGTGGATTCTTAACCACTGCACCACCAGGGAAGTCCCTGTTGCTTTTTCTTAAATTGAAGCTTTCCAAAAGAGGAACATTTCCTAATATATTTATTAATATATGTTTATAGTTCTAAAAGAGAAATATTCACTAATATAAAGTGTAAGTCATTAGAAAACGGTCATCAAGGGACTTCCCTTGTGGTGCAGTGATCAAGAATCTGCCTGCCAATGCAGGAGACACGGGTTCGAGCCCTGATTCTGGAAGATGCCACATGCTGTGGAGCAACTAATCCTGTGCGCCACAACTACTGAGCCTGCGCTGTAGAGCCCTCGAGCCACAACTACTGAAGCCCGTGCGCCTAGAGCCCATGCTCCGCAGCAAGAGAAGCCACCGTAGTGAGAAACCCGTGCACCCCAATGAAGAGTAGCCCCCGCTCACCATAGCTAGAGAAAGCCCGCGCACAGCCGCGAAGACCCAACAGAGCCAAAAATAAATAAATTTATAAAAAAAAGAAGAGTAAGTCCTCATTTCACTTTTTCTTCCGAGTAATAGCCATTGTCCTCACTTGTTGAAGTGTGTGAATTAATGATTTTGGTAGAGTATAATTTTAAAGTAGGTTTAGTTTTCTTTGTGTGTACGAAAAACTCATGGATAAAACATTCCTATGAGTAATATGTATCATTTAAGTGTTTTTCTAATGATGGAAGTTGTTTGATATCCATCTGACTGCTTTCTCTATTGTGACCAAATAACCTGTTTGAGATAACCAGGCAGGTTGGCAGGTAAGTAGCAGCTAAAAAATAGCAGAAAGCAACATGGCCCATTTTTCTTTTCCACACACACGAACCCAATAATTTATCAGCTAAATGTATGGTTTATTGCTGGAAGTATGTCAGGTTATAGTATAGAACTGAAGAACTGAAAGAGCCTTCATCAAGTTCTGGGACATTTGCAAAATAACCCTTAACCAATGTAGGTTAATTGGTTTTATTTGTAATTCTACTTTTCACAAAGCTCTATCTTCAGGAGGTACTATTGAGTGAGAGCTCAAGAACCTCACTTTAAAGTTGTACTCCCTGAATTCAAATTGCTGCTCTGTCCTTTAACTGTGTAAACATTGGCAACCTAATCTGTAAGAACTTCAGTCTCCTTATCTGTAAAGTTGAGCCAAAAAACTATGCCTACTTCATTAGAATTATTGTGGGGATGAAGGGGGCAATGCATGGTAAAATGTTTAACATAGTACATGGCACGTGGTAAGCATTCAGTAGTATAGATGCAGCTGTTTGTTTTATGATTGATATAGTTGTTATTTAGGGAGCCACCGGAAATAGAAAACTATAATTGATATACATAGATAAGAATAAATATTGCTTCTGTGAAACAAGGTAGGATACCATAAATATAAAGAGTCCATGGAGAACAGGAAAGAACTCTTACAACTTTCTGACTGTGGACATAAAAAGAAAAATTCAGTAGAAGGCTAGGAAACTAGTGTTGAAAAAAAACTTCCGGAAAGTAAAGCAAAATGACAAAGAAATAGAAAATAAGAGAACGAGGTTAAAAGTTTTCTGGAGATCCAAAAGCCAAATGGTAGGCATTCCAGAAAGAAAATGCATGCAGAAATTTTCAAAGAAATCATTTAAAAGTTTTCTTAGAGCTGATGGACATGTTTCAAAATGTAATGGGCTCTGAAGATGCACAATAGAAAGACTGACTTAGATTCTGTTCCAGAGAAATAGCAGGGCACACATACAGCTCAGGAATCACAATGACATTCGACTTCTGTACCGAAAGACAGTTGAGCAATGTTTACATATTCTGAAGGCACGTTTCCAGGCAGAATTGTATATTCAGCCTAACTATTAATAAAATATAAGCATAGAACAAAGACACTTACAGACATGTAAATGAAAAAATAATTTACTTCCCAGTCTCCTGTTCTCAGAAAGCACCTGGAGTATATGTCCCACCAAAATGACGAAGTAAACTAAAAAAGAGGAAGACATGGGCTCAAGGAAGCAGAAATTCCAACATAGAATAGCATCAAAGGATATTTCTAGGTTGATGGTGAAGGATAATACTGGAAACATCTATTCAGCAAACCTAAATTGCTACCAGTCCAGACTGGGGCAGGAAGACAGAGATCTCCAAAATGGGTAGCTCAAAGAAAAAAATATGCAATTAATAGATTATGTAATGTTTGACCATATTGAGATTTATTGGTAATAGATTAATGATAAATAAATTAGTAGTAATAAACTGGTGATTACTGAGGTCGTTGTTAACTCCATGAAGAACAAATTGTACAAGATGTGAGTTGTATTAGTAGTAAAATATGTAGCTCAGGTGCAAACAGTATTTACAAGGTCGTAAAAATCTAAGCACAAAATATTGGTTTAACCGATGCGTGGTATAACTCTACTGAGAGAAGAGGGGAAGAGAGAAGTGTGTATGGGGATGGGTAATGAAGTAAGAATCCTAAAGTCTCATCTTCCAGAGTAGGAAGTCAATGGATAGTGCCTAAAATGGAAAGATTAAGGAAAAGGAATGTAAGCTGAATAACAGAAGCATTGATATAAGTAATTTCAAGTGTTTGCTTTTGGGGAATGGGATTCAGCATGTGAAGGAGGGGGCTGGTGATTGCCACTTAACATCATAAGTTTGGTAGCACAGTTTGACTTTTGAAACTTTGTGTAGGTATCACTTTGATTAAAAATTAAAATGAGGGCTTCCCTGGTGGCACAGTGGTTGAGGGTCCGCCTGCCGATGGGGGGGGCGCGGGTTCGTGGCCCGGTCCGGGAGGATCCCACGTGCCGTGGAGCGGCTGGACCCGTGGGCCATGGCCGCTGAGCCTGTGCGTCCGGAGCCTGTGCTCCGCGACGGGAGAGGCCACAGCAGTGAGAGGCCTGCGTACCGCAAAAAAAAAAAAAAAAAAATTAAAATGAAAAAAAAAAAAAAAAAAATTAAAATGAAACTTAACCCCCCCCCAATTAAACCCAAGAAACGTTTGGAGACACACTTTAAAATTGTAAAGTGCTATAAAAATATTGTGCGTTTTTTCATTGTGGAGAGTCACTGTCACACTGACTTGATGTATTTCTAGTTATTCTTTTTAGAACTTTCCCATGTGTTTTAGAGTTATATAGAACATCTTGGTCTGTATTTTGTCTCTTAAGACCTTCTATGTGATGTGGTTCCTATCCAGCCTTTCCATCGTCTTTCCTTCAATACTTGACTTCAGTTTCTCCCTACATGAAGTATAGAGAGAAATAGATGAGATGATCCCTTTGGTTCTTTACTTAGATCGTCACCAAAGAATTGTGAGAAAAGAAAATTGAGAACCGATTCACGAATATTGAAGCAAACTTTTATCTAGTCTTCTAGAGAGACTTTATTGAAGTAGTTTTGCATTATGGAATAATGAATGAAGCTAAATCCATACATTTTAGGATGCAGTTTTCTTTTTTAAACCTGTGTTTATTATAATCCTATAATGTAAATTATGATCTAGGTTGTAGGGAGGTTGTATGTATTAAACCATTTTCTTTTATAACTGTTGTGGTTTTTTGTGCTGTACTTTCCACATGGGTGTTTATCTGTATGTGACACCAAGTTCATGGGACTCTCACTGATGTTATGGGTGAATAATGTTTGACTTTGTAACCAAAGTCACTTCAGTAAGCTTGGCCTGAATATCTGGTTATCTAATGGATGATTTAGAAGTAATGGAAGTAGATTGCAGACAGTTCTCTTTGCCATGCTGGAATGGCTGTTAATACTGCCAGCAAATTTGAGTGAACCCCAAAAGGATCAATGTAGTGCTAACATGAAGAGGCAACTGCCTTTTATAGTTTTCAAGTAAAAATTCAAACCCTATGAACGATTGAATTTTATTCTCTTCACTCAGGGAGCGAACAGAATGAGAGGTCGGCTTGGAAGTGTGGACAGCTTTGAACGATCCAACAGTGTTGCTTCAGAGAAGGTATCTAAGCAGAGCTTCCTTTTTGCCTACTATTGCAACTTGGTAAAAACCAACACTAATATGATGATATGCGTGCTTAGTTATTTTGTTATGAGCTCTTTATGACTTCTAAAAAGTAACTATTTGAGCCTTTATTATTTTAAAGAAGATTCTGGCTCTTAGCATGTTGCCCTTTATTCAACTGAGGATTTCTCTTGCTGGGACAGAACACATCCCTTGCTGTCTGACTCTGCTCTGTCAGGCTTTTTACTGTTTGGAGATAGTATACTTTGGGGGACAATATTTGAGCAACTGTTGATCCAAGGCCATAGAAAAAGGAGCCGTATGATTATTGCACTTATACAGTGATCTTTTGATCTTTTGTTCTCTCCTCTTATTACTTCCCCCTCCCCCATATTTAACGCTTTTAACTGCAACATTAGGCTCTTCTTTATCTCATAGACAATTCTCAGTAGGTTTGGTTTCCTGTTTCCTGTAACATGTAACCTGAGGCGAATGCAACCTATTTTTTTAATGGAAAAATATTAAAATATGTTCACTAAACTTTGTGTTGGTAGAATTGAGGACTTAGTCCAGTTATGAGTCGATTAGCCCTAACCAAAGTTTATCAAGCTAAACATTTCAACAGTGGAGCCTGTTCTGGAAAGTATAAACAGCATACTTGCCTAAATTGAAAGATTTATGATGTCTACCCATGCAATATGAGAGGCATTCTGGCATAGCTCACTTTTCATTCATTTCCTGTTTTTCATGTCTTTTAAAAATTTTTTTACCTCAGGGAACACGTAGTTAGATAGAAGCATCCATGGTGAGGGAAGATACTTAACAGGCTTTATTTTATTTTCCTGAAATCTTTGCCATGAGACTTGGACACTTAAGCGTTGTGATATTGTTTTGACAGTACAGGAAACATGCAACCGATATGTCACGGAAATCAGTAGATACGTAAATACAGACTCCACCCTCTTTCGGTCAGGATCTCTTTTCATCTTTCTGGCAACAGTGAGAACAGTACAGTAGCTGTAGAGCATTTTACCACAAAGGGTTAGGGCAAAGAATACCTCCTCTTATCATCCCTTTCACTTTCTGGCCTACCTTTACGGATGCTGTCTTACAGCTGCTTATCAGAAGAAATGGGTGGTGGCGATAGTGATCAGCCTTCAGCATGGATTGAGTAAAAAAAACAAAAAACAAAAAAAACCTACAACAGTTTGTCATGACTCAGGAGGAAGAAGAGGCACCCTGTCACGGTTGAGCTCTGCTTCTGAGCAGGTCTGCCATGATCGGTGTAGGAAAGAAAGGCCTGACTTCTTGCGTTTCAGGACTGCTCCCCAGGAGACTCCCCGCCAGGGACCCCACCAGCTTCCCCACTGTCCTCAGCTTGGCAGACGTTCCCTGAAGAGGATTCCGACTCCCCGCAGTTTCGGAGACGGGCCCACACGTTCAGCCACCCACCTTCCAGCACGAAGAGAAAGCTGAATTTACAGGATGGGAAGGCTCACGGGCTTCGCTCCCCTCTTCTGAGGCATAGCTCCAGCGAACACTGCAGGTGAGTCCAAACCTCCCTCCAGAAGCTGGAACAAAATTCTCCTGTCACTCTCTTCTGACCACGGTGGAGTCAAGAGTTATTGTGACTTCATGCTGTAGCCAACATTTAGTTTTCAGAAAAATAAATGGAATTATAAAAACCTTCGTTACTAAGGGAAACAGGCAAGCTTTAAGGCACCCGGAAAGAGAAGAGTTAAAGCATTTTGGATGGAAATATATATTTTTTTTCCCCCAGAAAAATGGAGAAAACAAGATATCAGGCAGTTGTTTTGTCTGGAAAACCTCTGACAACGCATGTTCCTCAGTGTCTCTTTGACGATGGCTTTCATGAAACAGTCAGCAAATTTGCAAATAACATAGCAGAACTTCCTGTAAGCACAGGGGTTAAAAAAATCACCTACGTTACTTTTATACATGAGATAAAAATTGGCTGTGTTTTATTTCATAATAAATTAAAGCCAAATGTGAAAATTGTTAAAAATTTTATCTAGAATAAAATGATGTTTACAAAGAAGAATACATATACCATAATTGACAGGAGGTATCCATTAGAAACTATCTTGCATGGTATTTAAAAAATATTTAACGAAATCATTTGGCATTTGGTAAGAGATGATAAAGGAGGTGAATTTGGAATTGTAGAATGATTATACTTCTTACCGTGTAGTACAAATCAGAATTTATATCCTAGAACTAATTTTGTTTTTCTTCGTTACCTATGAGTTTGGTTCAGGAAACGGTCTGATAGGGGTTCCAGTCAGAGAGGAAAAAAAAAAAAAAACAGAACTCTAAGTAAAAAGAAGATTAATTTTTATATTAGTTGTTATCAAATTTACCAGCATTTCTTTTAAGGATGCAATTGAATGCTGATTGTTGTTTTTTGAATAATTTGATATTAAAAAATAAAATATTTAGGATATATAAAAATAAAGTAAATTAATAGAACTAATTATCCTCAGATTTTCTTTTATGAAAAAGGATTAAGTATTCATGTATATATGAAAATTTTTAATGATCATTTATATTTACCCAAGACATTAAGTCTCTTTTTCCAGGAAAAATTATTTTCAAGAATTTAAAACATTAATTATTTTAAACTATTAATGATGTCTGTTTTTCCTTATGTTTTCCACATTTCATAAAGTATATGCTCAAAGAATTTCTGTCAATATGAAAAGATGCTATTTATATCATGGTAAAAACTTGCTATGAAAAGAATCTTCTGGAAAAAAAACTTTGTAGATTTAGGGATTCAGATAAAACCATGGCTGCACAATTCCACAGGCTGCAAGAAAAGAACATGGACATTAACGTTTGTTAAGCCAAAGGTATTATGATTATGATGACTTCCAACAACCAAACATGTTGTTCTTAAATTTTTAGAAGGGTTTATATCTTTAAAATAATTAAGTCTTTGAACTACTGATAATCAGTTTTTCCTTCTGGAACTTGTTTCCTGTAATTATTTGTGCTTTCCTACTTTTCCCCCTTGAAGTATCTTTTGCGTGTCAAAACAAACACTTTTTGTCCTAAAATTGTTAAGAGCTTTTTAGAGACAAACACATATGCTTAGACACGCTGCATAGATGAGGAATTCGGTTTGTGGACAGTGAACTAAGCCATAGTCATCTAATAGAGAACTGCATGCATATAAGTTTTTTTCCATATAAATTCAGCCCTGATTACATTAATAGCGAGAACCTGTGTATATGCTATTTCATAGTGAATGAAGATTGTGCCAAAATGTAAATTAAGACGAATTTGCTGTATTTTCTGTACCCAGCATCTTTTCATCAGTTCGGCGCATGCACAAGGAGAGTAATTCTTCCTCCAGTCTTCCAAGTCTTCACACTTCCTTCTCTGCCCCTTCCGTCACTGCCCCCTCTTTCCTGAAAAGCTTTTACCAGAATTCAGGTAGACTGTCCCCACAGTATGAAAATGAAATCAGGTGAGATCAGTGTCCTTTGTTTGCAAAGCAACATTTTCTGCAGTGATATACTGATATGTTACTAAGAAGTGGCTAATTAACTTTAGAGTGACATGAATGCATCCGTATGTTGTGCTTGTTGTAACCTGTTTCTAATATATTGGTTTCATTTCCAATTAATTTGAAGAAAACTTTTAAAACCAGTGTTTCAGAGCTTTTTGATGACATGATTATCTTACTTTAGGGATTATTTTTTTTTGTACTATTTGTGTGTTTCTTTGCCTTTGGCCCCAGAGTCTAAGCCTTGTTTTGTTTGGGGCAAGACCTGGTGCTAACACATACTAAGCAAACCTCCCCTGATCATGCCTTTTTTTCTTAGCTTCTCTGGACATATCTTATGGAACCCAAAAGCCACTGATTTAAACAACTATACTAAAGTAATGGATATGATATATCTTTATTTTTAAGTATATAGAATATTTCCTAGACATTTCTCTGATTTTTTCAATGACATAGACCTTCTTTTCTGAATCTCAGTGTAAGACACATAATGGGTATAGGATCATGTCGATAGCAACTCTTTCAGACAACATGAGGGGGCTCTTGAATCTTGTAGATATTTGATTTTGCTTTGTTTTTTGTCCCCAGAATTGAAAACGTGTAGCCTATTCAATCTTATTCCTTGCTCTTATAGCTACACAAAATTAAATATAGTGATTTTTTTAAGAATTGCCTTTAAAATTTTTTGAAATTATAAAATCTTACTGATCATGCAAATTCTCAGTGGGATATTCTAGCCTTTGGAAAGTGGTGGATTAACTTGGGAATTCTTCTCAAGGGGTTGTTGTTGGCTTAGAAGCTTCTGAGATTCATTCCTTATTTTATTTTATTTTATTTTTTTGCGGTACACGGGCCTCTCCCTGTTGTGGCCTCTCCCGTTGCAGAGCACAGGCTCCGGATGCGCAGGCCCAGCAGCCATGGCTCACGGGCCCAGCCGCTCCGTGGCATGTGGGATCTTCCCGGACCGGGGCGTGAACCCGTGTCCCCTGCATCGGCAGGCGGACTCTCAACCACTGTGCCACCAGGGAAGCCCTCATTCCTATTTTTATGTGTAGCTTGAGCCGTTCCTTTTTATTGCTGTATAGTATTCCATTTAATACACCAGAATTGATCCACTCTCTTGCTGACGGATATTTGGGTTGTTTCTATTGTTCGATAATTGGCAATTTTTGCAGTCAGGGAGAGGAATACATGCTATCAACTAGCCTGTGTGCCACTAAAATCTTCTTGGGTATTCTTTTGGCCTCCTTTCTTTTCGACTTAGGGAATCCAAAAAGTTAGCATATAATTAGGTAACCCACAGTAACTAGTTAAATTAGAATAACGCTTGAATTATCCCTGAATATCTTTTGTCCATGTGTGTCCATTTTTTTCATCCCAAGAAAGATGATTAATATTGGATTAATAAAATTTTGAATCTGAACCTTCCTCTGAATTAGTACAAAATTATGTTGAAACATTGAATTGCTAGCAAAGAAAGTTGATGAAGACGATTTTAAAGAGTTTTTCAGCGACAACCTTATGGGAGAAGATTTAAAGGAAGATAGCCATAAAAATAGCATAATGTATATGGAATATGCAATGAATTTAGAGAACTGAGGATGTACACATATAAAAACGTCAGTTTGCCTCATCTCCATAGTACTCCTTACTAAGAATACAGTGCTTTCAATGACATCCATCTGCAATTTCCTGTTGTTATGTTAAAGTGAGCATCTGGAGAATCCCTGTTTCCTTCCAGAAATAGAACCATGCCTGAGGTGACAATTAGGAACAGCCATAAGAAGGTCAAAGACTAGCTGTGAATAGGTTATATAGTACAAAAGCAGTGACTTTTAAAAAAAAGATTATTTATAGTTTTTAATGTATGGTTATATGTTCATCTTTGGTAGTTTCTGCCTAGATGTATGTATCATTCTTGTGCCTAGCTTCCCTTAAGCCTTCTGTACCTCATTCTGATAGGAGGATATTGAAGTCAGAGGATAAATATTTAGGTTTCTTTGTTGTTTTTTTTTGGTTTTGTTTTGTTTTGTTTTCTTGCGGTACGCTGGCCTCTCACTACTGTGGCCTCTCCCATTGCGGCGCACAAGCTCCGGACGCACAGGCTCAGCGGCCATGGCTCACGGGTTTAGCCGCTCCGTGGCATGCGGGATCCTACCGGACCGGGGCACGAACCCGTGTCCCCTGCATCGGCAGGCGGACTCTCAACCACTGCGCCACCAGGGAAGCCCAAATATTTAGTTTTGTATTGAAAAAAAATTTGCTTCTTTGCAGTGATCTTATTTGAAATGCTATATTTAAACATGTGGAGAACTTTTAAATTTATAGGATCATTAAAAATCATCGTATTTTCTGTACTTTGTAGCGTTCTCTTGGCTCTGAGAAGTTCTAAAAATCAGAGAGCACTTTTTGGCATGTTTTTGTTTACTTTTTGTATGCTGTTTTGTAATTTGACAGCATAGAATCAATAAGCCAAAAAGACACTTCACATTTTTCATTAAAAAGTACGCTAATCACTAAAAACTATACCGGAAAAAAAAAAAGTACGCTAATCGTAAGCATCCAGCTCCATGGATTATCACAGAGTGAACATCCCACATCACCCCAACCCAGTCAATACATGGAATGCTACCAGCACACCTTCAGCTCCTCGCATTTTCCCACCCAATCTCTACCTGACATCCTGACCTCAAATACCATAGTTTAGTGTTGCCTGGTTTTAAACTTTCTATAAATGGAATGATACAGCATAAATTCTTTTATATCTGGCTTCCTTCACCTAAATTAATTTATGAGATTCATTCCTATTGTTCCCTGCATCGGCAGGCGGACGCTCAGCCACTGTGCCACCAGGGAAGCCCAGTTCATTCATTTTTATTGCTGGATAATATTTCATTTACTATATCACAGTGCATTCATTTGCCAGTGGACATGTGGGTTATTTCTAGTCTTTTGGTTTTTAAAGTGTACTCTCCCTGGATATTATTATATATGCCTATAGTGGTACATACCCATGCATTATTGATGACTATCTACACAGTAGTAAAATTATTGGACAAAATTCATTCTTAATAGGTTTATTTCAATTAGTAAGTCACTTAGACATAAATTTACTAGTTAGAATCTTGGAGAGAGTTTTTTAAAAATTGGTATTGTGAAACGATTCCAAATTTACAGGAGAGTTGCAAAAATATTATGGAGAACTGCTAACTCTTTCTCCAGATTCATCAATTTTTAACATTTGCTTTATCAGTCTGTTTACATGTATACGTACATACCTACATATATATATGCATATATTTTTTTATTCTAAGCCATTTGTGAGTAGGTTGCAGATATCATGTCCTTTTACTCTGAATACTTTAGTGTGAATTTCCTAAGAATGAGGATATTCAAGAGTGTGGTTTTATGTCAGTAATTTCTGAACTCTACATCTCTCATTATTACTGGTTTCAGAGAAAACATCATATACACACAATTACCATGATATCTAGAACTATTCAGAATAGAAAGAAGGTCCATAAAACTATGAAATATAATTTTCTTTTCACTTGGGTAACTCATATCTTATTAGATGCAGAGTGGATCTTTAAATATTCATAGTCAAGTAAGGTATGTAATTTTCTTTTTTTTTAATAGATCTTTATTGCAGTATAATTGCTTCACAATACTGTGTTAGTTTCTGTTGCACAACAAAGTGAATCAACCATATGCATACACATGTCCCCATATCCCTTCCCCCTTGAGCCTCCCTCCCACCCTCCCTATCCCACCCCTCTAGGTCATCGCAAAGCACCCAGCCGATCTCCCTGTGCTATGCTGCTGCTTCCCACCAGCCAACTATTTTACATTTGATAGTGTGTACATGTGGATGCTACTATCACTTTGCCCCAGCTTTGCCCTCCCACCCCATGTCCTCAAGTCCATTCTCTATGTCTACCTCTTTATGGTGTTAGGTAGTGTTCTAATTTCATTCTTTTACATGTAGCTGTCCAGTTTTCCCAGCACCACTTATTGAAGAGGCTGTCTTTTCTCCATTGTATGTTCTTGCCTCCTTTGTCATAAATTAGGTGCCCATGTATGCATGGGTTTATCTCTGGGCATTCTATCCTGTACCATTGATCTGTATTTCTGTTTTTGTGCCAGTACCATATTGTCTTGATTACTGTAGCTTTATGATATAGTTTGAAGTCAGGGAGCCTGATTCCTCCAACTCCATTTTTCTATCTCAAGATTGCTTTGGCTATTCGGGGTCCTTTGTGTTTCCATACAAATTGTTAAATTTTTTGTTCTAATTCTGTGAAAAATGCCATTGGTAGTTTGATAGGGATCGCAATGAATCTATAGATTGCTTTGGGTAGTATAGTCATTTTCACAATATTGATTCTTCCAATCCAAGAACATGGTATATTTCTCCATCTGTTTATGTCATCTTTGATTTCTTTCATCAGTGTTTTATAGTTTTCTGAGTACAAGTCTTTTGCCTCCTTAGGCAGGTTTATTCCTAGGTATTTTATTCTTTTTGTTTCAGTGTTAAGTGGGAGTGTTTCCTTAATTTCTCGTTCTGATTTTTCATTTTTGGTGTATAGGAATGCCACAGATTTCTGTGCATTAATTTTGTCTCCTGCAACCTTACCAAATTCATTGATTAGTTCTAGTAGTTTTCTGGTGGCATCTTTAGGATTTATTATGTATAATATCATGTTAGCGGCAAACAGTGACAGTTTTACTTCTTCTTTTCCAATTTGTATTCTTTTTTTTAAAATTTATTTTTATTTTTGGCTACATTGGGTCTTTCTCGCTGTGCGCAGTCTTTCTCTAGTTGTGGCACACAGGCTTCTCATTGTGGTAGCTTCTCTTGTTGTGGAGCACAGGCTCTAGGCGCACAGGCTTCAGTAGTTGCAGCACACGGGCTCAGTAGTTGTGGCTTGTGGGCTCTAGAGCACAGGCTCAGTAATTGTGGCACACGGACTTAGTTACTCCACAGCCTGTGGCATCTTCCTGGACCATGGCTCAAACCCATGACCCCTGCATTGGAAGGCGGATTCTTAACCACTGTGCCACCGGGGAAGCCCTGTATTCTTTTTATTTCTTTTTCTTCTCTGATTGCTGTGGCTAGGACTTCCAAAACTATGTTGAATAAGAGTGGAGAGAGTGGACATCCTTGTCTTGTTTCCTGATCTTAGAGGAAATGCTTTCAGGTTTTCACCATTGACTAGGATGTTTGCTGTGGGTTTGCCCTATATGTCCTTTATTATGTTGAGGGAGGTTCCCTCTATGCTCATTTTCTGGAGAGTTTTTATCATAAATGGGTGTTGAATTTTGTCGACAGCTTTTTCTGCATCTATTGGGATGATCATATAGTTTTTATTCCTTAATTTGTTAATGTGGTGTATCATATTGATTGATTTGCATATATTGAAGAATCCGTGCATCTCTGGGGTAAATCCCACTAGATCATGGTGTATAATCCTTTTAATGTGCTGTTGGATTCTGTTTGCTAGTATCTTGTTCAGGATTTTTGCATCTATGTTCATCAGTGATACTGTTGTATAATTTTCTTTTTTTGTGATATCTTTTTCTGGTTTCGGTATCAGTGTGATGGTGGCTTCATAGAATGAATTTGCGAGTGTTTCTCCCTCTGCAGTTTTTTGGAAGAGTTTGAGAAGGATCGGTGTTAGCTGTTCTCTCAATGTTTGATTGAATTTGCCTGTGAAGCCATCTGGTCATGGACTTCTGTTTGTTGGAAAATTTTTATTTACAGCTTCAATTTCATTACTTGTGATAGGTCTGTTTGTATTTTCTAATTCTTCCTGGTTCAGTCTTGGAAAATTGTACCTTTCCAAGAATTTGTCCATTTCTTTGTTGTTGTCCATTTTATTGGCATAGAGTTGTTTGTAGTAGTCTCTTATAATCATTTGTCTTTCTGCAGTGTCAGTTGTGATTTCTCCTTTTTCATTTCTAATTTTATTGATTTGTGCCCTCTCCCTTTTTTTCTTGATAAGTATGGCTGAGGGTTTATCAATTTTGTTTATCTTCTCAAAGAACCAGCTTTTCATTTTATTGATCTTTGCTACTGTTTTCTTCATTTCTGTTTCACTTTTTTCTGCTCTGATCTTTATGATTTCTTTCCTTCTACTGACTTTGGGTTCTCTTTGTTCTTCTTACTCCAGTTGTTTTCAAGTGTAGGGTTGGATTGTTTATTTGCGATTTTTCTTGTTTCTTGAGGTGAGATTGTATTGCTATAAACTTCCCTCTTAGAACTGCTTTTGCTGTGCCCCATAGGTTTTGGGTTATCGTGTTTTCATTGTCATTTGTTTCTATGTATTTTAAAATTTCTTCTTTGATTTCTTCAGTGATCTCTTGGTTATTTAGTAGCGCACTGTTTAGCCTCCATGTATTTGTGTTTTTTACAGTTTTTTTCCTGTAATTGATCTCCAATCTCATAGCATTGTGGTTAGAAAAGATGCTTGATCCGATTTCAATTTTCTTAAATTTTCCAAGGCTTGATATGTGACCCAAGATGTGATCTATCCTGGAGAATGTTCCATGTGCACTTGAGAAGAAAGTGTATTCTGTCACATTTGGGTGGAATGTTCTATAAATATCAGTTATATCTATCTGGTCTATTGTGTCATGTAAAGCTTGTGTTTCTTTATTTACTTTCTGTTTGGATGATCTGTCCATCGGTGTAAGTGGGGTGTTAAAGTCCCCTACTATTATTGTGTTACTGTCGATTTCTCCTTTCATGGTTGTTAGCATTTGCCTTATGTATTGAGGTGCTCCTGTGTTGGGTGCATAAACATTTATAATTGTTATATCTTCTTCTTGGATTGATTCCCTTGATCATTTTATAGTGCCCCTCCATATCTCTTGTAGCTGTCTTTATTTTAAAGTCTCTTTTATCCGATACAACTATTGCTACTCCAGCTCTCTTTTGATTTCCATCTGCATGGAATATCTTTTTCCATCCCTTCACTTTCAGTCTGTATGTGTCCCTAGGTCTGAAGTGGGTGTCTTGTAGACACCATATGTATGGGTCTTATTTTTGTATCCATTCAGCCAGTCTGTGTCTTTTGTTTGGGGCATCTAATCCATTTACATTCAAGGTTATTATCAATATGTATGTTCCTATTACCATTTTCTTAACTGTTTTGGGTTTGTTTTTTGTGGGTCTTTTCCTTCTCTTGTGCTTCCTGCCTAGAGAAGTTCCTTTAGCATTTGGTATAGAGCTGGTTTGGTGGTGCTGAATTCTTTCAGCTTTTACTTGTCTGGAAAGCTTTTGACTTCTCCATTGAATCTGAATGAGATCCTTGCTGGGTAGAGTAATTTGGTTGTAGGTTTTTCTCTTTCATCACTTTAAGTATATCCTGCCACTCCCTTCTGACCTGCAGAGTTTCTGCTGAAAAATCAGCTGATAACCTTATGGGGATTCCTTTGTATATTATTTTTTGTTTTTCCCTTGCTGCTTTTAATATTTTTTTCTTTGAATTTAATTTTTGTTACTTTGATTAATATGTGTCTTGGTGTGTTCTTCCTAGCGTTTATCCTGTAAGGGACTCTCTGTGCTTCCTGGACTTGGGTGACTATTCCTTTCCCATGTTAGGGGTGTTTTCATCTATACTCTCTTCATATATTTTCTCAGACTGTTTCTTTTTCTCTTCTTCTTCTGGGACCCCTATAATTTGGATGTTGGTGCGTTTAGTGTTGTCCCAGAGGTCTCTGGGATTGTCTTCAATGTTTTTTCATTATTTTTTCTTTATTCTGCTCCTCGGCAATTATTTCCACTATTTTGTCTTACAGCTCACTTATTCGTTCTTCTGCCTCAGTTATTCTGTTAGTGATTCCTTCTAGTGTATTTTTCATTGCAGTTATTGTGTTATTCATCTCTGTTTGTTTCTTCTGTAGTTCTAGTTCTTTGTTAAACATTTCTTGTATTTTCTCAATCCGTGACTCCATTCTATGTCTGAGGTTCTGGATCATTTTTACTATCATTACTCTGAATTCTTTTTCAGATAGATTGCCTATTTCCTCTTCATTTATTTGGTCTTGTAGGTTTTTACCTTGCTCCTTTATCTGTGACGTATTTTTCTGTCATCTAATTTTTTTTTTTTTTTTTTTTTTATGAGTGGGATTGTGTTCCTGTTTTGCTGGTTGTTTGGCCTGAGGCTTCCAACACTGGAGTTTTTAGGCTGTTGGGTAGAGCTGGGTCTTGGTGCTGAGATGAGGAACTCCATGAGAGCTCACTCTGATGAATATTCCCTGGGGTCTTAGGTTCTCTGTTAGTCCAGTGGTTCGGACTCAGAGCTCCCACTGCAGGAGCTTCCACCCGACCCTGGGCTCATGAACCAAGATCCTGCAAGCTGCCTGGGGTGGCAAAAAAAAAAAAAGAACAATAACAAAGTAAAAAATAAAATTAGACTGGGAAACTGATAGATACATTAGGAAGAATATAAAAATAAAAATATGGATGAATCAACAACCAGAAGGTACATCAGTACCACAGTAGCAAAAAAGAGGAGGAGGGAAAAGAAAAAAAGGGCGGGGGAGCGGGGAGAAGGCCTTGGCTGTGGAGGTCGGGGCCTAAGCAAGGGAGAGGTTTGAGTGGTGGGCGGGGCCAATGCTCAGGACCCACAGGGCTGGAAAAGGCCCTGGCAGCTGTGGGGGGTGGGGCTTAGGCTCAAGGAACAGAAGGGGCCCAGGCGTGCCCCCCAGCCCTGGTCTCAGAGGGCAGGGGACCTCACCTGGGAGCCCAGCAGGCTTCCTGGGCTTGAGTAGGCGGGGCAAACGCCCTCCTCTCCTCTCCCACTTCTCCCGGTGGGCTCCTCCCACCTGCCTCTCCTGATCTCCTTGGCCTCCCTTCTAAGCCCCCAGGACCAATTCGGCCGGGCTGGGGAGGCTTGGAGGGCAGAGGACCAGCCTGGGAGCTCAGCAGGCTCCCCTGGCCCGAGTGGGTGGGGCAATCAACCTCTCCACTCCTCTCCCGTTCTTCCTGGGGGGCCCCTCCCGCCTCCTCTCCTGATCTCCCTGGCCTCCCTCCTATGCCCCCAGGACCCACGCGGCCTGGATGGGGCTTTGGATGGGGGGTACCAGCTTGGCAGCTTAGCAGGCTCCCTGGCCCGAGTGGGTGAGGCGATTGCCCTCTGCTCCTTTCCTGCTCTTCCCTGAGAGTCTCTCCCACCTGCCTCTTCTGATCTCCCCAGCTTCAGGGGTGTCGATCCTGTCTGGCCTCCACTTCTCCTCCCCCCTCAGTTCCCCTTCGTCCTACCAGTTCACTTTGGGGTTCCTCCTGTCTCCTTGGGCATCAGAGTCCCCTACCAGTGGCCGGCAGGTGCCCTAGTTGTGGGGAGATGCTAACTGTGTGTCTTCCCACACCAGGTATTTTCTTTTCACTTGGGTAACTCACATCTTATTAGATGCATAGAGTGGATCTCTAAATATTCATAGTCAAGTAAGGTATATGGTAGGTTAGCACATAGGCTAACAAATACTATTTAAAGAGCATGTTAATTTGCAATTTTAAATTCAGATTAGGCATTCTTCTCCAGGACCACGATTCGGAATTATTAAAAACATGTAGATTATTGTTTTTAAGCAGGCTGAGAAAAAGAAGCCAAGATCTTTTTAATATCATGGTTTATTGAGTAGTAGGTTCATTTGCACAGCACTGAGATGCTAAAGGAAAGGGAGTATACATATGTTTTGTTTTACCTTCAAATTAATTCTTTTTTTTTTTTTTTAAAGCATGGATCATTCTTTTTTTTTTTTTTTTATTTGTTTTTTTTTTTTTTTTTTTGGCTGCAGGTGCCCTAGTTGTGGGGAGATGCTAACTGTGTGTCTTCCCACACCAGGTATTTTCTTTTCACTTGGGTAACTCACATCTTATTAGATGCATAGAGTGGATCTCTAAATATTCATAGTCAAGTAAGGTATATGGTAGGTTAGCACATAGGCTAACAAATACTATTTAAAGAGCATGTTAATTTGCAATTTTAAATTCAGATTAGGCATTCTTCTCCAGGACCACGATTCGGAATTATTAAAAACATGTAGATTATTGTTTTTAAGCAGGCTGAGAAAAAGAAGCCAAGATCTTTTTAATATCATGGTTTATTGAGTAGTAGGTTCATTTGCACAGCACTGAGATGCTAAAGGAAAGGGAGTATACATATGTTTTGTTTTACCTTCAAATTAATTTTTTTTTTTTTTTTTTAAAGCATGGATCATTCTTTTTTTTTTTTTTTTTTAATTGTATTTATTTATTTATTTATGGCTGTGTTGGGTCTTAGTTTCTGTGCGAGGGCTTTCTCTAGTTGCAGCAAGTGGGGGCCACTCTTCATCGCGGTGCGCGGGCCTCTGACTATCGCAGCCTCTCTTGTTGCAGAGCACAGGCTCCAGACGCGCAAGCTCAGTAATCGTGGCTCACGGGCTTAGTTGCTCCGCGGCATGTGGGATCTTCCCAGAGCAGGGCTCGAACCCGTGTCCCCTGCATTGGCAGGTAGATTCTCAACCACTGCGCCACCAGGGAAGCCCCAAATTAATTCTTAAAAATTTAATGTTATTTCATTGTGTAGTAGCTAAAATATCATTGTGTATGATGAGGTGGTATATTTATATAACATCCATTTATCAACTGTATCATTTTATAAACAAGCATCTTTGTTCCTCCTTATTGCTTCTTAGCTTTTAAACCTATATTTTTAAAATATTTATATTGAAATTCATTGGTCAAATGATAGTCATTACTTCTGCTTATAAAACTTTTCAATGAGAAAATAGATTTTTGCTGGTAAGTACTTCATGGTAGTTTTGGTTCTATAGTTCTCTCATATTGACTGAGAAAAATAGTGTAATCACTCATTATGGTACATTATTGAAATTATCTGTGCTTTATTCATGTCTTACGGGAATGCCTTTTTGTTCTAAATCCTGGTTTGGGACATCTCTCTTTCTCTATGCTAATGCTGTTCCTTGTTTTCCTGTTGTACTAGACGGCACACTGCTTTAGAATCAAGGTGATTAGAGGCCTAAATATTTTTGCTTAAAAATTTATTAATTCTTCCAACTGATTATCACCATTGATTTAAAAATCAGTTTTGGCTGTCTCCTGAATGCATGCCATCCTTCCAATGCTGTGAAGGGTCTATAGTAGGGGAAATGTGATGCCTGGTGTAATCAAAGATCATGAATGATCATATAAAAGGTTGATTGCAAATAGAAATCCTGTTTCTAGTCTATTCCATGTTGAGTTCTTTAGGACTGTGCTGTGGCCTTCAATCAAAAAGTGAGTAGGGCTTCCCTGGTGGCGCAGTGGTTGAGAGTCCGCCTGCCGATGCAGGGGACACGGGTTCGTGCCCCGGTCC
>NW_020174046.1:4466463-4494038 GCF_003031525.2 Neophocaena asiaeorientalis asiaeorientalis | reverse complement strand
CAAAAAAAAAAAAAAAAAAAAGTAAGTAAAATTTTGAACTAATGGAAGTTAATTTGCTGGTTTGGAGGTACATATGTATATTAGAGGAGTTTATTTCAAATCCCAAGAAGATGCAGAAAGCAGAACCCTAAAAGAAACATACTCATAAAATCGAATCTGGTTTTCACTGAAGAGAATTATTAGTTTACTTCTGTTCATCTTAATTCCTGACACACCGGTTACTTTGAGACACTGCCAAGGCCTTCCAGACCTCCCACTGGGCTGGACACAGGAAAACACCTACTTCCTCATTATGGAAGTCTGACCACATCTGTGATGACATTTCTTCCTCTTGACCCGTATGCTTTTTGTGGTAAATGTCCAGAATCACTACGAACAACTTAACTGAAAATGATTATTCTTTACTTTGTTCTAGTTTCTATGCTTTGCTCATATCACAAGCCCAATGGAAAACAGATATCCACATCTTCCTGTTTGGGGCCACTGACATTTAGATTTCTTTCTAGTGGAAGTAAAATCCAGTATCAAAGATTGGACTAGAATGAGATATTCAAAGGAAAAAAATTATTTTGGCCACATTGATAAGATAAAAAGTGACTTGTTTGAGACTTGTAATTGACTTACATTTTTTTAATGGTTAGGTGTAAGACCATTTCAATAATAATTTCTTATCTACATTTTAGAGCCCAACAGAAATGTTAGGCTTTACTGTGTGTCTTTCTAGGTTCTACTACAAACATAGAATTAGGTCTGTGTATTATCTGAGGAGTCATCTGGCCCATAATTTCCTTATTTTAGATAGGGTTAGACTGAGCCCCAAGGAGGTTTAATATCTTGCTTGATGTCATTTTCATAACGTTAGGTTATAAGGATGTGAGTATGCAAATGAGCTACCCAGATATATTTTAAATTCCAATGCAAAAAACTTAATTAAATTGTTTTTCATTCAGTGTAGAGTTTAGGAAATAAAATTCTTTGTTTTTGTTCTTTTTTTGTTTTACCCGTTGATTAATCTCTTTTGACTCATCTCAGATGCTATATATTAGTTTCCACTAGACGAGCTCATTCTCAGTTTTATTTAATTAGTGAAGATTTTCCATAGGATGGCAGATTCTTACCCAGCTGAAGCCAGGGCTTAGGTAAACTATTAGTCCACCTAAAGCAATTATGAGTTAAATTGTACTATGGGTCCTGTGGAAGAAACTCAAGTTTCAACACTGTGCTGTTCCATGTAACCTTTCTTGAGGTATTTACAGAGAGAAAGCCTTTTCAGATTTCTGTTAAATGGTTGCTATGCCATTCATCAAGTTTTGTTTCTCTCTTGAGTGTAATACATTGTGATTTAGATATAGATTCAATCAGCTTGTAGACATTTATTTGGACTTCATGATACTGGTAGTTTTAGATGGGTGCTAATAAGGGGGTTGGGAGATGGGGGCTTCTGCCCCACAGAACAATGCCTTGTAAAACTGGTCCTGGCCTAAGAGTTTATTTACCTTTGTGAAAAGTGTGTGTGTTGCCCTGGTGGGAAATAAAACATGACTGCATCCTTCTTAAAGTTGAGTCCCTGTGCGTGGTCACTAAAACACCTTCATTCGGTGCCACGTCCAGTGTTACTGTTATTGGAATTAATTTTTATTAAAGCAGGCAAGTAAGTATGCATTAAAAATTCTGTGTTAATATAAGAAGTGTAATGTTAGTGTAATAGCTGAAGGCTATAACTGCTTGGTCAAGGATATATTAAAAAGTTATCTTGAAGCTCTGTGGGAAGGTTCATATCATATCCGTAGCTTTTGATAGATGCTGTGTCCAGAAGGACTTGGAAGCGCCTCCCAGCTTACACCGTGATACACATAGTAGAGCATTTTTTTCTTCCCTTATAAAGCTCTCATTTCTGTTTGTGGATTGTGGTTCTTGATTAATTGGTGACTGGTAATAGAAAGTATATATAGAATATACCAATACAAAAATAGATGGACATTCTCTATGTTGTATTTCCTTCGTAGTTATTAATTTTTAATTTAACAAATTTTCATAGAGGTAACGTTGGCACAGAATACTTTTCCTGGATCTGTCTCTTGGAAAACAGTTTTATGATGCATGTATTGATATTCCAAAATACAAAAGAAGGAGGGAAAAGATTATTTGAAAAAATAAGGTAATGGTTCTTATTTGCTTCATCATTTAAAAGATGTAAAGATAATTAATTTACCAATGTATGTTGGTATATATATTAATGTGTTTTTGATTTGATCTTCCTACTTAAAAATAGAAAAGTGTTTACATTTTGGAATGCAATGATTTCAAAAGCAAAGAAAACGAAGTGAGACACTTACATAAATGAACATGTAATAATACTCTGAACTTATTTCTCTGCGAAAATAAATGACATTCTTCCACTAAGAAATGGAAAGAGAAGTACTGACCTAAAGACTTAATGCTAATTAGAGACTGATTTTTTTCCACTAGAAATGTGGGGGATCCTGTGAGTCCTGACAGCTTTATTTTTATGAACCAATAGAGCTTTGTCTGAACTAATGCAAAGAGTATTTACATTGACATAGTAAAGTACAGAGCCTAAGTGTCTGTATTCTGGACTGCCTGGGTTTGAATCGTGACCCTTCTACTTATATTCCAGAGACTGTGGGCAAATTACTTAGCTTCTTTCTGCCTCAATTTCCTCACTAAAAATGGGAGTTGTAGTGCCATCTACCCCATAGGGTTGCTGTGAGGTTGAAATGAGTTCATACTTGTAAAATGCTTTGAATAATGCCTGGCACATAGTATGTCTTTTTGTATTTGCTTTATTATTACTACAATAAATGCCACACGTTGTTTTGTTTTATTTTTACTCAAAAGGTGGACATTTTGCTTGCCTAGGATTAGTTAAAGGAGAAGTTGAAGTGAAAACTAATGTGGTAGTAAAGAAGCAAAAAACCAACAAAACAAAAAGTTTCCCCCCTCAGCCCGGTAAAGTTTCCAACGTGAGATGTAAGAATTTTGATGCACAGAAGTGTTTCACTTGGTTTTGATTCTTAAAATTACTGCCTTAGGAATGTCAGGTTGCTGATTAAATGTAAATCAAAAAGTAAATTGCTGTAAGTTGCATATATGCACTGACTGTTGAAACCCTTATCTGGACCCTGACTTTGGAAGACATATTTCTCTTGCTAGTTGAAGCAGGGCAGCTTTTGCCTTATCTTGGCCACCAAACTGCTTTTTCAGGATATCGTTTTCTAGTACATGATAAAGGGTCAATGGTCTGTTATGTAAGTACTTCCTTTTAGTATAGCATTATCTTATATTTTTGACAGCTAATTTTTGGCTTGTTACTGGCCATTAAATTCCAGACATATGAAGAAAATGTATCATTTGGCAATTTATTTAGATTACAGGATTTAAAGTTTTAGATGTTATGAAATTTTCAAATCTGTAATATTGGGCTAATGTAAGGGTACACCATGCACCAATTTTATAGCCTATTTCCCCCAAAACTGTATATTTTACAGGCAATTTAGTACTACCCAAATGCTTGATATGTCATTAACACTGAATTGGAAAAGATGTTTTAATTCCAGCATTAAAATATAAATGTTTCAGAACCCTTAGGTTTGGTTTATTCTATTTTTGTTGTTAGAGGTACTAAAAAGTCAAGAGAAACTACTATTTATTGAACACTTATCCTGTGAGGCATTGAAATGGTTGCTTCTACATATGTATTTCACTTAGCTTTCTAGGCTTAAATTATAAATTAGATACCCTTATATAGCTGTTTCACTATCTGGAAAAAAGATGCCTTATGTTGTTTATTACCAGTATTGTCATCGTCAATACCTACCAGTGCCATCGACACCTCAGTCTGTGCTTTTGGGAAACAGAGCTATTAGAACTTTTTGTAAGAAAAATGTAAAATGTTGTGACTACCAACAAAGGGTTTTAAGAAGGTAGAGCTTTTATTTATTCCTGACATGTTAGCCTAGCCAATATTTTTTGTCCATTTTACTTACCCTTCTGAGTTAATGTTTTTAATGGTTTTACAATATTAATTTATTCCATGGATATTTGTTGAGTGCTTACTATTATTAGCCAGTTGCTACAGTAGGAGCTAGAAATACATCCCTGAGTTGGGCATTTAGCACATAACTGCCAGTGAAATAGTGTTACACAAACGAAGATACAGGGTAGGTTAAGCTTGTTTCTTAGGATGTAACTATTGTATATAGAACGTTTGAATCGTAGCTCCCAAAAACGAAATACTTGAATTAATGCTTTCCAAAGGGGAAGTGAAGGTGGATATATTCACTCAGTATGGCAGAGCTGTGAACTGTGGACACATATTAGGGTTATAACTTCATCCAGGCTACATAACAAAGTGGGTTTTACTGTATTGGGATGTGTGTATCAGCTGCTTTCTGAAGTATCATGATCCAGCATGTCACTTGCTGTCTGTGTAGCAGCTCAAAGCTACGTCTCTTTCTTAAACTTAATTTAGCTAATCTAGAAGCAGTAGTTCCAGAAAGATAGATCAAGATTAGAAATAACTGAATTACCTGATAACGGTGAGTATGGATACACAAAGTAAATACAAAGATGACAGGTAAGGGCTGAATTGCTCTTCGGACTTTTGATTTTCTTCGCCGTAGTGAGTTCATCTGAGTACGTACGTGGGGTTGTGGCTTTTTTAGCTGAGTTTCCTTTCTGCCCTAACTACTAACACTTCTTGGTTCCATCAGAAGTTGCACACCTTCACTTGTTGGTATCACCACGTGTAAATATTGTTGTCTTCATCATTCTCTCAGGAAAGCTCAGAGACTTTAAAGCTTAAAAGAGCAAAATATTCCCACCACGAGCAGCGACAGTTATTGCATGGTATTTTGGCTGCTAACGTAATTGGTCTCAAAAGTTAAGTTTGAGTCATAATGACCTTTTTTAAAAATAATGACCTTTTCTTGCAGATAGCCCCAGCAGAATTTAGTGTGCTCTTTCCTAGAAAATGAAATTCTTAGAGCAGACCAGCATTTCTGTATGTTTGTTTCCCAAAGCACCAATGTAGAAAGATGTGACATACCCAGCTGCCTACCTCACCACCCCAAAAAGTTAAGGAAGTTGATTCTGGGGTCAAATAATTTAAGTAAGTTAGGGAATTTCTGTATAATATATCCCTTTGGAGAATCACAGTGCATGCTAGCACATTTTAGTCTCTATGAAGTCCTGCTCTAAAGAAATCTACTTAATGTTTTAACATGTAACCTATCCAATCTCATTTGGCCGCGCTTTTTTCTTTAATATATCGCCTAACAATAATCCCAAGGTTGACTCTTCTGCCTTTGTTCTGGTTACTTTCTATCACGATCCAGCTATTAGTAGCTAACACTCTGGAGACAGATTTAACAGTTACAGGCAACTGGAAGCTATCTTGTCAGCCATCCTATAAGAGCTGTAAGAAAAGCTCTCTAAGAGCCTTTTATGAAACATTGACGCTGTTTAGAATAACTGCTGATTTTAGTTTTTAGCCGATTTTAGGAAAGCATGAGTTCATTAGTCAAGCAACCTTTGCTCCTCTGTATAAGTACTTCCTTTGCTCAGGCTAGAACCTGAAATGGTTGGCTACTATGGAATGAGTAGAAACAGGTGAGCTTCTGATGACTGGGCCGTGGCCTGGGCTGCATCTGACCCAGGATGTGGTGGCCTCGGTGACCAGTGTGCCTGGTGACGCATCGCTCCATGTTGCCTGTGGCTTGCGCTTGCCCGTGGTAGAACTTGTGAATGGCTTGTGCTGCCATTTTGTTGTGAAGGATCATGTTATCCAGTTCCCCTTACAAGTTATATATTTATGTGCTTTCTACAGTGATGGAGAGGGGAGAAAAAGGACCTCGTCTACCTGCAGCAATGAGTCCCTGAACGTTGGAGGAACCCCTGTCACTCCTCGCCGAATTTCCTGGCGGCAGCGCATCTTCCTTAGGGTTGCCTCTCCCATGAACAAATCTCCCTCGGCCATGCAGCAGCAGGGTTCGTGTGATACTTCCTACAGTTACCCCTTACTAGCATTGTAAATTAGGGAATGGAATGTGATGCTTTTTGTACAAAGAGATTTAAGTGATTACAGTAGAGAAACAGCTTCCCTTTTTATATCCGATATAGTGGTTAATGTGTCAGATATCATTAGAACCTATTAGACATTCAGCAAATCATGTTGAATGGATGGATGAATGGATGAATGAATGAATTTTCAAAACGTGTTTTGGGGCCTGCTTCATAATGCATAGGGAACTAGCATAGTGATAGAAAAGAAGTCATAGACTTTTTTATTATTAGAAAAGCAACATTCTTTTACAAGAGTCACACATAAAACAAAGTAACATAGAAATATTTAACAATAGAAAAGTGGATGCAGATACACCAGGCAAACATCAATCAAAAGAGAGCACTGGCAGCTCTCTTTGCAAATCAGACCTAGAAGAACTTAAAGCAAAATGCCCAAAGGTGCAAAGTAAATGTAGCAATAAGCAAAAAGATTTAACGATGGTGAGAACACTCGTAATTATATAGCTTGGAGAGCTAGAAAATAACACTAAGCAAAATCTGAGGGAGAAATAAACAAATAACTCTCATGGGAGATTTTAACACATTCCTCTCTGAAAATTAAATATAGAGAAATTAAATGTACATAGTATTTGAGAAACACAATTAAACAAGCTTGATCTGATATTTGTATAGAACCTTGCCACCTATAGAGAAAGTTCATTCATTTTCAGCACACATGGAACAGTCGTAAAAAATATTTATGTACTTGGCTATAAAGATCTTTAAATGAATTCCAGATAATCGTGTTATTTATACTATATTCTCTGATCACCCTGCAAAAAGAAGGAAGGAAGGGAGGAAAGGAGGGAGGGAGGGAGGGAGGGAGAATTAGAGGACAGCTGAAAAATTTCATGTGTTTGGAGGCTGAAAACTGTATTCCTAGAAACTAGAAGGAAGAAGATATGATCAGAGCCCTACAAATCAAAATTGTGTGGTATTTAAAGGGCAGTTCTAAAACCAAGAAAGCCAAAATTCAAATGTGCTAAGTATTCAATCCATAAAGTAAGATTTTTTTTAAAAAATTATTTATTAAGAAAGTAAATAATAAGGGTAAGGGCCGAGGTCAATTAATAAAGAAAAAAAAAACAAGGAAAAAACATTTCTAGAGATAAAATTAACTCTGTCTGGGGTGGTCAAAGAAAGCTTTACACAAAAGTTACGTATTTGTTTAAACTCATTGCTAGGAGAAGCATCTTTCAGAAAAAGGGACGAGAAAAGCTCTAGAGTCATTGCAGAGAACTTTGTGGGTCAGGGAGTCATGAGAAATTCAGCATCAAGAGAGCAGATGGCAGATGGAGACAAGAAGTTGGAAAGGTTACTTGAGGTCAAAGTCTGAAGCGGTCTATGTGCTATTCCCGGGAGTTTGGACTTTGTTCTATGGAATGCATGCATCCATTGAAATGTTTTAAGACACAAAATCATGATTGTTAATAGGAAAATAATTGGCAACCGTGAAAAAGATGGTCTAGAATGGAGGGAGAGAATGAGCTCCGGAAATTGGGTTATAGTGTTGCAGGAATGAGCAGTGCTCAGCTGAGCCATGACCAGAGCCACTCAGCTGCTTTACTCTTGACAGATTCTGATGGTAGGTGTAGACCTTAGGAGGTCACTAATGCTTACTGATGTAATCTTTTTGTTTTGCACAGAGAACATACCCAGAAAAATTGCAGAAGTGTTGAACTGTGGGGGAAGGCCAGGTCATTTTAGAGCACCTATCTTATAGGTTATTTTGTGCGGAAAGAAGAAGTGGTGAAATTACATATACTTTCGTTTCACTAGGAGAGGGAAATCTGGAAGGGGAATTCAGTCTAGCGAATTTACTTAAATCATTAGTTCCAGAAACGGACAGTTACTGGGAGAGCAGCTTTGTGAACAACTTTAAAAGTGGAATATAGGAGGAGAGAGCGTCAAGTCCAGAGAGAACTTCTGTAGTCTGGGCTACGACTTAGGAATGCCTCTCACTGTTTTCTTCTCTGCAGATGGACTGGACACGAGTGAGCTGCTGCCACTGTCCCCTCTTGCCCCACCCATGGAGGAGGAACCGCTGCTTATATTCATGTCTGGTGACGATGACCCAGAAAAGGCTGAAGAAGGAAAAAAGTCGGAGGAACTGAGGAGTTTGTGGAGAAAAGCTATACACCAGCAAATCCTGTTGCTTCGAATGGAAAAAGAAAACCAGAAACTTGAAGGTTAGCCATTCAAACAGGACTATGATATCATATGATATGATACTATAATCTAAAGGTGTCGTTTGTTAATACTATTCCCCCCGCGCCACACACACACTCAAACTCATTCTCGGACTGTATACACACTTTTACCAGAATATCTACTGATTAAAATTGTTTAGTGCTATTTCGTGAGGTGGTTATGACATGGGAAGCTGACCAGCTTAAGAAATTTGCATTTTTGTTTAGCAGATTTAAAACATCAGACATCCTTTGAGTATATTTGGGTGATAGAATAATAGAAGGTAGTAGAATGTATATAACGAAGTCAATGTGTTTAATATGACTGAAAGTTTAATATCATCATGTACTACTTTAAAAAAACCCTTAAATATGAAAACGCAAATTCTCTTCTTTTCGAATATGATTTTCAAATTTCAGGCTAATTGTATCCATAATATGGTAAATATGCCTATTTCAAATAAATTATATTGTATCCATTCCAACTAATTATCTATTATCAAATCAAGGTTTCTATGTTTTGTTACTGTTTTTTGAATTTTCTATTTAAAAAATCATATTGAAATCATTAAATTTATAAATGGATAATTTATAACAGCTATTGTGCTATTTGTAGTGCTTTATTGCTAAGTTTATGCATACCAAATGCTTTAGAATGTGTTTTCCAGACTTTAAAATAATAATGTTATTTTCGCCAGTGCCGATAGAATCATAGACAGGGAGATGTGCAGATGGTACCAAAATCTGAAAAATTTATTAATGCCATTATCTTGGGTAAATCATTAACATAAAAGGGCCTTGTTTTTCACATTTATGAAATGAAAGATTTAGCTTAAGTGGGCCTTTGACTTTTAAGATTATTGGAAAACGTATAATCTAGATTTTTCTCTGACTTGCTTTTATTATGCTGTCTTCCAAAAAAAAGCCTTTTTTTAGTACAGGCAGATATTCACATTTCTGTGTTCATCATCTGCCTTAAGATTCCTTTTACTATACCTATTGCTCAATTAAGTTTTTAATATTTTTTTAGTTTGCTAGGGCACAGCTATATTCTTTTTTTTTTTTTGCGGTACCGGGCCTCTCACTGTTGTGGCCTCTCCCATTGCGGAGCACAGGCTCCGGACGCGCAGGCTCAGCGGCCATGGCTCACGGGCCCAGCTGCTCCGCGGCATATGGGATCTTCCCAGACCGGGGCACAAACCTGTGTCCCTTGCATCAGCAGGTGGACTCTCAACCACTGCATCACCAGGGAAGCCCAACAGCTATATTCTTATATATATTATTGCTATGTTCTTAGCAGAATGAAAAGTACATACGATTTTTAAACGTCCTTAGGAAATAAATCTTCTTTTCTTTCAAGTTAAAAATGCAATTAATTGTTATTAACATAGCTTTTAAAAGTTTGATGTGATAAATGGTATGCCTACTCAAGCTTCCATAGATTTTGAAAGGAATTGAATTTATGTTTTTTGTAGTTGAGTATATCTTGAACTAATGCATAAACAGAAAAAGAGGTTGAAAAAAGATGGCTATGATTTCCTTAAAACATTTAAAGCATGAAATTGTATTTCATTAACAGTTGGGAATATGTACAGTAGAATATTATATTAAATATTAATGGATAATTTTAGAATCATAGACTGTTTGAACTGGAGATTAGAGATGATTTAGCTCCATTCTTCATTCTGCAGCTGAGTTAGTGACTGGCTTGGGGAGGCTAAGGAAATTAACCTAAGGTCCAACAGTGGTGTACTGGCAGAACAAGTATTAAAACTCCAGTTTATTTATCATGGTTCTTGGGCTTTTTCCCAGTATGCCATAGTATTTCTCAACTATATGTGTTAGTATAAGGAAATGGATGATACAAATGACTCTGCGTATTCTGTGTATTATATACGACTACATAAATTGACAGAATAAGAGAGGAGGTGACATTTAGAATATATGATCAGAAACCTCTGTCGGTCCTATATTTACTTCTGTACTTAAATAACAAACACAAAAAATAGCTTAATCCATTAAAAATTCATCTAATGGGGGCTTCCCTGGTGGCGCAGTGGTTGAGAGTCCGCCTGCCGATGCAGGGGACACGGGTTCTTGACCCGGTCCGGGAAGATCCCACATGCCGCGGAGCGGCTGGGCCCGTGAGCCATGGCCGCTGAGCCTGCGCGTCCGGAGCCTGTGCTCTGCAACGGGAGGGGCCACAACAGTGAGAGGCCCGCGTACCGCAAAAAAAAAAAAAAAAAAAATAATAATAATAATCTAATGGATAAGCATTTCTTCATGGTTCTTTGTGCTTGCCTAGTTAACCAGGGCAAGTATTAACTGCTCTCACTCAGCACTTTATCCTCAGGGCCTATGACTGGCACATAGCAGATGATTATTATTATTTTAAATGAATAATCTAGAGAAGGTTGGAGAAAAAAAAATCTGAGGAAATTTTATTCTTTGTCCATTGTGGAAAAACATCATTAATAAAGTTATATTTAGGATTACATTTAGAATGATATTTGTTATTAACTTTTAAAAAATTGCTTGATGATCGTAGAGAAATATAAAGCAAATATCGAGAAGCAAAGCTAGACTGTTAGAAAGCCATCTAGTGGTATCTAAGAGGAATTTTTTGTAGTGCGATTTCTCTTTTGATTATATCTGGACTTTTAAGTAGACATTTTTACTGGCCTGTTGGAATAGCAGTCTATTGTAAGATATTTTAATTCTTTTGAAATGGCTTCAAACACTAAGTTAAGAGTAATACTCATTCTGCTATTGTTTTTGTGCTGTCGAGGACTTTGGATGCATGACAAAGATTTGTGTTGCAGCAGGTAAGGTGGTTGAGCCCTGGAGCTTGAATGGATACAGATTACTCTGAGAGGCTCCTGTTCAGTGTGGTCCTAATGAAAGAGAAGAAATACACTCACATGTTTTTTTCTCCCTTCTCCTCTTTTGGAATCGATTCTTCAAGATAAAGACCAAATACAGATAGTGGTTTGTTTTATAAGCACTTCTTTTAATGAACTCTGGGCTTAGATTTTAGACCATCAAATGAGAGAAAATTCTGTATTATTTTGAAAAATGAAAGTAGTGTTAGCTTCAGAAAAATGAATTTTCCTCTTAAAGGTTATTAAAAATGGACACAGGAATGTATAACCTACTGTTGTTAAGGGCAGTATTGGTAACTCTGGAAATAGTTATAAAAATGTATCAGGTTATCATGGTCAAATATTTCTCAAATCAAGGTTAGCATGAGGCATTGCTTGCTCATATGTCATATATAAAATATTAACATTTTAATGGTGTTTAAAATGATGCAAGCTGTCGCTTCTGTGGTTATCTATTACATTTGTCAAAAAATTGATATTTCAAACATGGTTTGTTTTTTATGCTTAGAAGACTTATCATCTGTAACATACTGAGTAAAAGCTCCTTAGGAAGTTATTCCTTTTTTTTTTTTTTACATGAAATGGCTCAAAATTTAAGAAACCTTTCATGTATCCTCAGTTTTTTTTTTTAAGTTTTCTTTTTGAGCAAATGTTATTTGGTATGGTTTTACAAATGCAATTAAACATTACAAATACTGTGTTTTAAAAGCATATAGGTCTTATGTATATTATGTCTTCCTTAGCAAGCAGAGATGAGCTCCAGTCCAGAAAAATTAAATTGGATTATGAAGAAGTTGGAGTATGTCAGAAGGAGGTCTTAATAACCTGGGATAAGAAGTTGTTAAACTGCAGAACTAAAATCAGATGTGATATGGAAGATATTCATACTTCTCTTAAAGAAGGTATCTTGGATCATCTCAATCAATCTTTTTTCTTTTTTGAAAAGCTTCAGAAATTTTTTTGATTCGTGCAGCCTAGGCATAATTTTCTCTTTGTGCTTTGCCTGTAAAAAAAGGAGAGGACTTTGTTTCTGCCTGTAGTTGGTGACTGTATTGGTAAGCACATGGTACTATTGGAGATATTCTGTCCCTGAGGAGACAGCAGGCACCTTTTCTACACAGTTTCCTGCCTCTTCACCAGCTGTTTCAACTCAGTGTTGTTGTTTGCCAAGGAAAGATCGCATGCATTAGTACAAATCTTTGATCATATCCGTAAAAATATCTCAGGCTTTTAAACTTGACTCACTTGTCATTTGCTCAGAAGTGTTTATTTATAAATATATGTGTATATTCATGTACATGTTTGTACAGATATATATTATTAGCAATCAGTTTTCCTACCATCCATTCTTTTATTTATTTTAGAAAAACGCTTTTATTTAGCCTTATATTGCATTTCTGCTCTGTCATATAAAATGACTGATGTTTAAACGTCTTAAATTTAAAATTAAAACTAATATGTGAATTGCTTAGATGCAGTTTCTGTGACTCAGATTAACTGTATTAAAATGAGAATCTCTATGACCTGCCTAAATAAAGATCCCAAAGTACCCAAAATAACCTGATCATGAATCTTGTTTTAAAAGACTATGGTAATGTGAAACTGTTGCCCAACTAAGTTTAAATTAGAATTAATTTTGTAAGATGCTACACTTACAAACCTGATACATGGTTTTTTTCCTTGAAGATATGGAAATCCCAGAGATTTTCGCTGACTGCATTACTTGGGAGGCAAAATAGTGGCTAATAGAATGTGTGTGAGATGTAGAACATACTGTTCTTTGGTATGACTCAAATATGTTTTGGGGGTGTTCATCTTCCCAGTTCTTATAGAACAGAGTTTAAACTTCTCAGCACTGTGCCCAAGGCCCTCCATGATCTCTCCTTCGTCTTTAATCTCACTTTTTTTTTTTTCCCGGTACGCGGGCCCCTCACTGTTGTGGCCTCTCCCGTTGCGGAGCACAGGCTCCGGACGCGCAGGCTCAGTGGCCATGGCTCACGGGCCCAGCCGCTCCGCGGCATGTGGGATCCTCCCGGACCGGAGCGCGAACCCGTGTCCCCTGTATCGGCAGGCGGACTCTCAACCACTGCGCCCCCAGGGAGGCCCTCATCTCACTTTTTAACCTCCCCTACCTTGTAGCCTGTGCTTCAGGGATGCTAACTACTTTGGGTCCCAGTCTGGCACAGGCTATTTCTTGCAGGGATGCTCCAGCTCTCCCTACCCTCCCTCTTCCATCCTCTCTACCTTCTCCCCATTTCCCGTCTCCTTTTCTTTCCACCTCATCTTCTTCTCCCTCCTCCTTTGTCCCCATCTTTCTCTGCACCTCTCAGGGCCTCCGTGCATCCTTCTTCCCAAAGTGATTGCTGCCTACACTCCCAGGCTGGAGAATCGTATTATCTCTCAGCTCTCAGTTCAAATACCATTTCCTCAGAGTGCCCCTCTCCCCCAGTAAATTAGTTTTGTTTTATTATTCTTTCTCATGATTCTTTCCCTTTAATTGTGCTTATGATAATTTATAACTTTGTATCTATGTGTATATCTGTTTCATGTTTTCTCACTCCACCCCCCATACTCCTAGCACCTAAGAGAGCATCTTGCATAAGTTATTTATTGAATGAATGAATGAGACTAATTTTCCTGAGAATGGATTTATTCATCTCTCAGTGATGAGGTATCCTCAGTGCCATGGTCTATTCTCTGCTATATGTTAGATGCTCAATAAATATTTAATTAAAGTGAATTACTTTTTTGTAGAATTGTTACTGGATGGATAACAAGACAGCCCTCTCCTGTTATCAGTCATTCATTTAATGGGCTAATGAAAGTTACCCTCTAAAAATGACGTTTTGCACGAGATCATTCATTCATTCATTCAACAAATGTATGAGTAGAGAGGTATATTCTTGGACTTCATCATAGAGAGATGAAAGTATGCTAACTATTCTCAGGGAGCTCACCATCTAAGTGAGGAAACTAGACAAACATACAGTATAGTGCTAACTGTAATCCAATATGGTAATGGTGCAGTCTGAGTCACATAGCATATGAAAAGGGACTTCTTACTCCTAGAGATGTTAGGGAGAGTTTCTGCAGAAGAATGGTATTCAGGCTCATCCTTAAAAGACAAATAGGGCTTCCCTGGTGGCGCAGTGGTTGAGAGTCCGCCTGCCGATGCAGGGGACATGGGTTCGTACCCCGGTGCGGGAGCCTGTGCTCCGCAATGGGAGAGGCCACAACAGTGAGAGGCCCGCGTACCGCAAGGAAAAAAAAAGACAAATAGAGATACACTAGGCAATCAACTGGAGGAGCTTGGAATTTCATAAACGCAACAGTAGGAACAAGAAACTGGAAGTGTGAAAACCACCATAAGCTTCTTATGGCCCTACACTGAGTACAGCTAGATACTTACTATATACACTTAGTGTGGCAGGGAACGGGAGGTGATGGAACTAAAAAAAGGTGGTTTGGAGGTATACCCTGTAGAGGGCCTTAGAATTCATGTTCGTGAGCCTGAGTTATGCCTTTCGGACAATAATACTTTGAGCTTCTGCAAACTGTTACGTTGCATCCCAAAGAGATCAGTGCCATTATACCTTTCTCTACCCAGCTGGAGCTCAGGAACCTATTCCATATCTAGTCTTTTTGGACTGAAAACAGTGAAATAAAGTTGCCTGCACTGTACAGAATTGAATTCTGTCCCTCCCAGTGCTATATTTCATGTCCCTTGGCATAAAAAAAACCATACGTTTAGCATACTTCGAATTGCTTGTTTTGGTTTTCAAGCAGACTGGAGTTAGTGTTTCATTATACATGAATATAGCAATTATGCTAGCTATTTTCTTCTCAAAGGCTGAATGATGTTCTGGAGCACTGCCTTCATATTGTACTTACCATTTTTATTATTTCATTTTCTTGTGGACCATATAAGAATGCTATTTAATTCTCTTTTACAAAGTTACTTTTTAATGACAGCTATTTAGAAATCAGAGTATGAATATTAGCATTTATTACCAGCTTCAAACCAAACAAAAGGTGAAAATAGGCAGTAATACATTTCAGTATTTCAGAATTTGGCCTCTGAAACTAGAGTTCTAAACTGCACTAGCTGTGAGAACTTGGGCAAGTTACTTAGCTTCTTTCTGCCTCAGCTTCGCCATCTGTAAAGTGTAGATAATAGTAATTACCTGCCTCATTAGGTTGTTTTCTGAGGACCTGTGAATAAATTAGGTGCAGTTTCTGTAATTACAATGCTCAGAAACTAACTGTCCTCAATAAATGTTGTATTAGGTTCTCAATCAGTGGTGGCAGCTGTTCTTGTTAATATTGCCATTATTATCCTTGTTATTTTGAGGGTTTTCTTTTGCAAGACACCAGCTACAGGATTAAACTTTTCAAAATAGGCTTCTGTCACTACATCGTACTGTGTGATTATAGGGTGGAACGCAGGACAGTAGAGCTGCCTATTTTCATGCATTACATAGTTCATCAACTGTGTTTTAGCACCTTCATTCCAGTGTTCAAGACCTTGCTTTCTTATCTCTTTGACTGTAGGTGTTCCCAAAAGTCGACGAGGAGAAATCTGGCAGTTCCTAGCTTTGCAGTATCGTCTAAGACACAGATTGCCTAATAAACAACAACCTCCTGACACGTCCTATAAAGAGCTTTTAAAGCAGCTCACGGTTCAGCAGCATGCTATTCTCGTGGACTTAGGTACGTCTGCCGTATTGATTATAATTTACAAAAGTAAATAATAGGTCCTTTTGTTGAGTTTTGGGGGGTTTTCTATTTGTTTTTAGTTTTGATAAAGACAAACTATTGGTCTGCAGAGTTGCTGGCTTTGTCCTTTCCTGAGGGCAAGTTGGCCTTATGTCTGGTTGAAGATACCCTAAATGCCTGAAGATAAAGTGAAGTTTTCATCCTCAGACTTGTCCTCTGAAAAATCTTGTATTTGAATCATCGTAAAGGTCATATTATTGGGTGCTCTCAGTTCCTGTTTTTTGAACAACTGACTTTTGTTTGGGATAGATAATTATTAGCTTGGTCAACACTGGTCTTGAAATAGGTTAGAACAGGTTTAAAGGGGCACCAGAAAATTTAACAAAGGTCTACTAAGTATTCCTGGACATATTGCTGAAAACAAGCTTTGGAGTAAGCCTTTAAGAATCAATACAATATGTGGTTATGTTGTGGAAATCATGAATACATCCTTATAGGATGAAAGAAAACTTAGCTGTCCTAATGTTATGTGCATTTCCAGTGGCAGCATCATAAAGTCATCCTTTTAAACGCTGAATTTCTAATAACTTACGGAAAGTAAAAATGGTGTGATTTTAAAAAGTGTATGTCTCTGATTTTTCTCTAAATTAATATATTTTATTCTTTTAAAATATCTAACTTACTGGATTAAATATTGTACATTGACATTTGGATTATTTCATCTGTATTCCTAAAGGTAGATATATTTAAGGTGGCCAGATACGTTATTTGAGCCCATTTGGGAAAACAAGGGATTACTTTTTATTCGGGCTCTTCTTATTTTAGGATATATAAAAATCACAGGCCAAAACGGACCTCTGCTCCTTTTGGATGACAAACAGCTTTTGTTGGGAAAAGGCCAACTCAGTTAATAGTTTTTGAGCCCAATAGAATTGAAATGGAGAATTTTACAGAGAAACTGAAAACTTCACTTTTTGTCCCGATTCTATCACTGAACAGTAGTTTTAAGCAAATTACTTTGCTTCTGAGTTTCAATCCTGTCTCTTAAATCAGGACAGTGAACTATGGGCCTCTGCAGATCGGTGGTTCTGTGACCGGAAGTTGATAATGAGACTAGAAATTGGGATGTCGTATTTAGAGCTAGTCAAGATATCCTTAAAGAGAAGGAGATGATGAGATCACATTACAGGGAAAAGGCTGGTTGGAAAAAAATGGAGCTAATGTCACGGATGGACGGTATATTTATAGTTTTCTGTAGCAAGCATTTTAAGTGAGAGAGTAAAATGATAATTTTAAAAATTGCTTATTTGACTTTGCTTGTAGCCATCTGTGTTTCCTCAGTGTGTTCTTATTATATTCTCATATCTTCCCCTTATTTGCTCTGCAGGATTAATCTTATCAGTTCCTAGGTGAAAAATCACTTTTAAGCGTATCTGGTGGGAAACATTTAAAAATCTGGCCTTCTTACAAGTTCTAACTGACATGAGTAATCACTTCACAAGGAAGTTAACATCCCCTTCATTTTCATGGCACAAGGAAAGTCCCAAAGCACTGTGTACAGCTTTGGTGGTGAAGATGGGTTTGTTTCAGTGTTTAGTACCAACTTTTTAGAAAATCCGGGACTAACTTGCTTGCTGAAGTGTCTCTATGGTAATTCTGTACACAGAGGTGAATTTTAGAGGGGAATTTATTTAAAATCAGCTTGACCCTTCACTATCCTTGACCTTTTTGGATATACTGAAAAAAGAAAAGAGGTCTATGTGGCTCATGGAAGTAGTTTAAGAAACAAAGCCAAAAATATTTGAAAAAAGTATTTCCTGAATGATAGGCTGAATGTAAAACAAAACAACCCTAGGAAGTCCCTCTAGTGTCACAATACAAGAAAAGCAGGAAGGAGTCTGCTGTGGACCACTAAGATTTCTTTCTAAATCATATGATACCTCCTGTAGAATTCTGATTTCAGTTAGCAGGTAGTTTTTATGTGAACTTAGAATTAGCCTTGATTTATAGTCAGAATAAGTTTTATGTTCTGTTCTTCTGGGATCTCTCCTGAATATGTCTTTGATTTGTTTGTGGAACTTTTTTTCCTAAAAAGAAGCGCTGGTTAGCATCAAATGTTTGCTCCCCTATCATATACATGGAGATGGGGTGATGGTCTGGCAGGTAGGACTTGGGACTGGCTAGAGGGAAAGAGACTGTTAGTTTAGAGGGGTGCTCCGAGCAGCATTCAGTGGTTTGGAAAAGAGCATTTATTTATTCCTGGAAATCACTGAATTGCAATTTCACTCTGGTCTCCAAAGCATCAGGTTATCTCAAAAATATTTTTCTTTTCTTCTGCAGGGAGGACATTTCCTACTCATCCTTACTTTTCAGCACAGCTTGGGGCAGGGCAGCTGTCTCTCTTTAACCTCTTGAAAGCCTACTCATTGCTGGACAAAGAAGTGGGTTACTGTCAGGGGATCAGCTTTGTGGCTGGAGTCCTGCTTCTGCACATGAGTGAAGAGCAAGCCTTTGAAATGCTGAAATTCCTTATGTATGACCTGGGCTTTCGCAAGCAGTACCGACCTGACATGATGTCTCTACAGGTGAGTGGCAGATCTTCACAAGGAATGTGTAACACTCTCACCAGAAATCTTAGCAGGAGCCCTCTTCTAAATTACGGTTAAGATTTAAAGAAATTTGGGCCCAGTGTCTTGGAACTTGGATAAATGTAGAGGCATGTTTTAGTTCATGGTTTTAGTGTGGGATTTGCGATGTTGCTAAACCTCTAAGTGTACGACATCCATATGCAGAGTAACTTTCCCTTAGTTTCTGAAGTAAATAAATAAGCCATTCTAGTGTGTACTTAAGTCTCTGTTTCCTAAGTCTATGAGTTACCTGGAGAAAGTATCAAGTCAACTTTATTCACTTTTCCTTACCTTGTCAGTTGAAAAAAATCATAGATATTTTGTTTGAAATCTGAA
The DNA here is from genome assembly GCF_003031525.2 of Neophocaena asiaeorientalis asiaeorientalis. Taxonomy (NCBI): domain Eukaryota; kingdom Metazoa; phylum Chordata; class Mammalia; order Artiodactyla; family Phocoenidae; genus Neophocaena; species Neophocaena asiaeorientalis. Next base: position 4,475,204 of record NW_020174046.1, on the reverse strand, counting down.
AATATAATGTTTTATTCTTTGAGTGTGTAAACGGCAGGTATCTATATCATGCTTGTTCATGAACTTTCCATGTCTCCACTGCTTTATCTTAAGGTCAGACAGGCCCTTATAGAGGAAAAAGTGTTCAGAGTCAGCAGTACTTTTTCAGTCTGCTTTTCTTATCATGCTCTGAAGAAGCACCGTTAAGATTTTTCAGTTAAGTAGGGTATTCACTGCCATGGCTGTATTCAACCTATTTCAAACTCCCTGTTTACACATTTCTCCTCTCTAGTTTAAACTTCACTTTCCTTAACATATTGTTTTCTAACAAAAAGTTTACATTTTCTCTGTAGATATGCTATCTTAAACAACCACTACCTTGCAATATAAAGCTTTTGGTCATAAAAATATAAAGGAAGGCTTTAAAGGGAAGAATGTCCGGGTTCTCCTCCTCTGAAATGAGATAGGCATGATGCCCAGTTAGTCATAATGTTATGCTTTAGATAAGAAGGAGAGGCTTTTTAAAATACTTTTAATACTTTTAATACTTTTTCCTGATTCCCAATGATCAGTTTTTACATTTAGTATTTCCGTCTTACCAATCCATGGACAAAAAAGGACTTTGTTTTCACTTTATGAATATTATAGTAAGTGGTATTTTCTTGAAAGGATGAGTGGAGAGGGAATGCTCTGTTTTTCATTACTTCTTCAATATGAAAGTTTTGGCAGGGAAATAGGGCTTTGCTCTCAATGTTGGGTTTCAGCTGTGAATTCATATGAAGGGTGTTCACCAGGATACAGAAATCAAATACAGTGATTCCTAGTTGATAACTATGCATAGGTCTATAAACATTCCACAAGTGAAATAGTAATGACTGTGAAAGGTTTTATTTTTTACTTTATTTCTAAACAGTTTACTGTGTCATATCGGGTAGGAAGCATTGGTGCCCTTGTAAGGAGTTCAATAGGTCTGATTTTCAAAAATAACAGTTTGCGATCTATCATTAAAATTTCAAAGAATGAAAAGTATTTGTGAGTAGCATGTAGTCTTGGTTCATGAATAAAAGGGTAGATACAGCTTTCACTTTAAAAATGCAATCATTTTTCAATTTAAAAATTCCTCATCCATTTGACATCATAAAAATTCATATAAACTGGATTTATACATTGATTTAATATGACCCACAATTACCAAGAAATATTTTCTGTCTATAATTATGAAAATGAAGATGTTTAAGAATCTTTGGGGGCAGTGTTCTTATAGACCATGAGATTGGGGGCCTTATTCTGGGAAAGTAGAACTTTTTGATCTATAAAGTGAGATGCGACACTTTTCTACTTTCTAGAATAGAAAGTGTTTCTTATCCAATCAATATGGTGTTCAGAAGTGGAAGTGGCAGCAGGCTTGGGATCACTTGATAGGATTTCTGATTACCTGTGTGGTTTGGGGTTGGGCACTGCAGGCACTGAGCTTATCTGTAAAGGAAGGGGGTCGAGGTCTCTTTTAACTATGGCCCATCACATTTTGTGTCTGCCATTTTCTGTGTTAAGTGTAAAGCATTATATCTTTTTACCTGAAGTCTTTGGTCTCTACTTTTTTCCATCTTCTCTCTGCTACACTCTGCATCTCCCTTCCTCCAGTTCTGTCTCTTCCACTGGAAGATTTTCATGTTATGTGTAAGGTAGATTTGAAGAATGATTTATTCTCAGCAAATGGCTCTTATTATGAAAGTTTCCTTTGAAGGAAGACTAAATTGTGTTTTATTTGTCAAAAGAAATTTAATGTAAATACACCTTGATGGAAGAAATGTTCTTAACCTCTAGTTTAGAATGTAGGAAAAAAGTAAGGTTCTATAAAAAAAAAGTATTGCTTCTGTGTTAAGATCATAGCTGAACAGCTTTCTTTTTTATTTTTATTTTTAAGGCTTTCTTTTTATTCTGCTAATGAGACTTCTTTTATTTTTGAGCTACCAAAAATACCAAATTTTTTTATTGATAGAGCCCAGTATATCTAGTTTTAAAATTGTAACTGGCCTAAGGGAAATATATGATTTTTTTCCAACATGAGTTAATGAGATTATAATCTCTCTCTCTCTTTTTTTAATTTATTTTTATTTTTTTGGCTGAGTTGGGTCTTCGTTGCTGCGTGTGGGCCCTCTCTAGTTGTGGTGAGCGGGGGCCCTTCCTTGCTGTGGTGCGTGGGTTCCTCACTGTGGAGAAGCTGTGGAGCAGGGCTCTAGGTGTGCGGGCCTCAGTAGTTGTGGCTCGCGGGCTCTAGAGTGCAGGCTCAGTAGTTGTGGCGCACGGGCCTAGTTGCTCCTGGCATGTGGGATCCTCTCAGACCAGGGCTCGAACCCATGTCTCCTGCATTGGCAGGCAGACTCTTAACCCCTGTGCCACCAGGGAAGCCCTCTAATCTCATTGTTTTAAGCCTCTTTGTTTGACTGCTGCTACGCTTCTTATTTTAGAGTTATGACTTCCTGTGGCTCTTTAATTCTTTCCTTTTACAGCTTGTGTGGAACCATAGCTTGCACAGATATGTGCTCCAGAGATCAAACGTTTGCTATATTTCTGTCTAGTACTTTGATTTTTAGTTTTGTGCTCTGAAAAACAGTTGTTTGTTGAATTCACAATATAATTGGCTATTTTTAAGGCATTTTTATAGAACTAACTACTTAAGGATGATATCTTCTAGAGAAAGAAGTTCTGCTAGATTTAATAAAATGTTGGATGTATTTCACACCAAAAAGTGAAGCTGATATAACTGATCAAGGACCCACTACTCAATCTGTTACTGTGTAGATAAAAATTTAAATTAAAGCATAAATCACAGATTTGTTTATTATTTACTACTGCTTTACTTTTAGCTACCCCAAGCATGAGAGTTTAAAAGTTACTATAAGCTGCTTATAATTTCTTTTTTGAAATATGAGTAATCAACTCAGTAGCCAAATAAAAGAATTTCTTCTTTCAGTACTAGAAAGTACTGGAAACATTCAGACGGCCCTTTTTAAAATTTTTTTTGCGATATGCGGACGTCTCACTGTTGTGGCCTCTCCCGTTGCGGGGCCCAGCCGCCCCGCGGCATGTGGGATCTTCCCAGACCGGGGCACAAACTCGTGTCCCCTGCATAGGCAGGCGGACTCTCAACCACTGCACCACCAGGGAAGCCCCAGACTGCACTTTTTGCTTTAATCTCCTCTGTCAAGAAAAATATGCTGCTGGAATACCTTGGATATTAGAAATCACAGCTCGAGCTTTTGGCTCCATAACCTTGGAAGCCTAACAGTATCTTAGCAGTGCAGACTGCCTGGCAAGTTCCATCATAAATCCGATGTTGGGCTCAGCAAAGAGAGAAGTTCTTGCTTCTGAACTGGATGTGGTAGATTCCTTAGAATGGAAGCTTTTCTGGAATTGGTCTGAAATTAGGATGTGCCTTCCATGAGAGTCCTGAGCCAGGGCAGTTCTGATTTAAATTCCAAAAGCAATACCTTCCTACATGAGGAAAAATTACCATTTCCGTGTACGTATGGTGATACCAAAACACTCATGATAGAGAAATGTGCTCCATAGTTGTAGATGGACTTACACTGACTTGCTTTATGAACTCAGTTAAATGAACTTGGATTTGTGAACAAAATAATAAAATAAAACAGTACTGTGTAAGTACTGCATTCTAATGCATTGCGCCACTATAGCTAAAAAGAAATGATACAAATGAGCTTATTTACAAAACAGAAACAGATTCACAGACTTAGAGAATGAACTTATGGTTACCAGAGGAGAAGGGTGGGGGGAAGGGATAGTTAGGGAGTCTGGGATTGACATCTACACACTGCTTCAAAGGAAACCATCAACAGGACGCTATGGGGATATATGTATATGTATAGCTGATTCACTTTGTTATAAAGCAGAAACTAACACACCATTGTAAAGCAGTTATACTCCAATAAAGATGTTAAAAAATACATACCGTATGCTAACACATATATAGGGAATCTAAAAAAAAAAGAAAATGGTTCTAAAGAACCTAGGGGCAGGACAGGAATAAAGATGCAGACGTAGAGAATGGACTTGAGGACACGGGGAGGGGGAAGGGTAAGCTGGGACGAAGTGAGAGAGTAGCATGGCCATATATACACTACCAAATGTAAAATAGATGGCTGGTGGGAAGCAGCTACATAGCACAGGGAGATCATCTCGGTGCTTGGTGACCACCTAGAGGGGTGCGATAGGGAGGGTGTGAGGGAGATGCAAGAGGGAGGGGATATGGGCATATATGTATACATATAGCTGATTCACTCTGTTATACAGCAGAAACTAACACAACATTGTAAAGCAGTTTTACTCCAATAAAGATGTTAAAAATAAAATAAAATAGATACCCAACAAGGACCTACTGTATAGCACAGGGATCTATGCTCAATATTATGTAACCACCTAAATGGGAAAAGAATTTGAAAAACAATAGATACATGTATATGTATAACTGAATCACTTTGCTGTACACCCGAAACTAATGCAACATTGTTAATCAACTATACTCCAACATAAAATAAAAAGTTAAAAAAATACTACTTTTATTTCTCAAATATATGTGAATTAGTTATTAAATATTAGAGTAATAAAATTAAAGTGTATTTATATACTCAGATAAATGCATAGTATTTTATTTTTCTTCTCCAAATTAACTTTAGATTCAAATTTATCAAATATCTGTGAATTAATTATTAAATATTAGTGTTATAAAATTAAAGTTAGTGTATTTTATGTACACTCAGATAAATGCATAATATTTTATTTTTTTCTCCAAATTAACTTTAGATTCAAATGTACCAGCTGTCCAGGCTCCTTCATGACTATCACAGAGATCTCTACAATCATCTTGAAGAAAATGAAATCAGCCCCAGTCTTTATGCTGCCCCCTGGTTCCTCACATTGTTTGCCTCTCAATTTCCATTAGGATTTGTAGCCAGAGTTTTTGGTAAGAGATGCTGATGATCCAGTGAAACAGTGTTATTTATTCCAAGGGATATACTTCTAGCCATAAGGTGCTCCAATTGTTTTATCGAGCATTACACAGAATCGCAAATTGCTAGTGGAATTTAGTAAATAAGCCTGGCTCTGTTCTGAGAGTACTTTGAAACCATATTGTTCTTAAATAAAATTGAAATTCAAAGCGAAAGAAGAATTGAGCTTCTTTATTTGAGTAAGCTGTAATGGAGTTCTTATTTTCCTTTATACCTAAAAAATCACAGTATAATGAATTAAGGATTTACTCTGTATGATTTTTTAGATTTTTAAACACATCTTTACTACCTCTATTTTCCTTCCCCACTGTCCTCTTCAACCTGGATTCAAAACACAGAGAAACATGTTCTTTAACTGGGTTAACAGAAGTACATTTTCCAATGTTGTTTCTAATGGCATTTTTTTTTTTTTTGTGGTATGCAGGCCTCTCACTGTTGTGGCCTCTCCCGTTGCGGAGCACAGGCTCCGGACGCCCAGGCTCAGCGACCATGGCTCACGGGCCCAGCCGCTCCGCGGCATGTGGGATCCTCCCGGACCGGGGCCTGAACCCGTGTCCCCTGCATTGGCAGGCAGACTCTCAACCACTGTGCCGCCAGGGAAGCCCTACAGTGTCTTTCTTATTGGGGGCTGTGGTTTTAAAGGTTAAACACTGCATTAGCACTAATACAATTTATAGGCAAAGTGCAGCAAAAGAGATGCATGGAATCAAATGTTTACCAAATTTCTCTTCTTGAGTATACACGATTGCTTTTCTCCAGGGAAGTTTTCTTTGGAGCTTGGGTTCCTATTTATGGGTCTTCTATAAATCTTTTCATTTATATATTTGCTTCTCAGAAAATAGCTTATCAAATCAAAATATTTAGGGTATCTCTAAATATTTAGGGTATCTCTCTTTGATCTACCCTGGGAAGCTTGATAACAGAATTCAGGAAACAAATCTCCCTAGTCGTCTGTTTTTTGCTAAGAGAATATGAATGATGCTGTCAGCTCTATGATAGGTGCTCCATTCTTTTCTTAGAATTTAGTGAAGAATAGAGACTGTCAGCAAAGGGAAAGATGCATGAGCAAGAAGAATGACCATGTTTGAAGTAACTGTTCCACGGTTCCCTCATTTTTAACGACCCCCTCTTTATTATTGATTGTGGAATGGCATGGATTGAGAGGAACGCTCATATAAAAGTATTTAGTACTTTTCAAAACTATTGCATGTTTGTATTTGTTAGGAAGCAAAGTTCAGGGTTAGGGTAGCTTTTCTTTTTCTCTTCTGATTTAGGTTATATACTGGTTTTGATTTTTCTTTTAAAGTTTTTTTTTTTTTTAATTGCTGCTCTAGTACAGTCTTTAGAATTAGACAGTCTCGGGTTTACATCAGTTTCTAGCTCTTTTATTAGTTGTTTGGCTTGCACACATATTAACTGCTTCATTTCGTTTTTTATTCTGGTCATGAGAGTTTAAATAGTCCTAATTGGTTACGTTGATTTGTTTCTGTGTTCCCTTTGTGAAGAAAAATCTAAATATCAATGGATTCAGTGTTTTTGAGGTATACCTAGTCTCCATTAAATTTGGCAGTAAAAATTATAAATGCATGGACAAACAGATATATAATTTATCTTTTCCCTTTTACCCTGCCCTTATCTGAAGTTCCTAAATAAGTAAGAATATTTAAACAACTGTTTTTTTGTTCCAGTCATATTATTTCAAATCTAGGTGATTTTGACCAGTTTTATTTTGCAAAATATTCTGTGGTTCTGTTGCAGTAATTAAAACAACACACACACACACACACGCAAAAAACACACCAAAAAAACCCTTTAACACAGAGAGGTCACTTTTTACAATAGTAGATGCATAATTTTGATCATGAAAATTATATCTCTTTTTTTCAGATATTATTTTTCTTCAGGGAACTGAAGTTATATTTAAGGTTGCCCTCAGCCTGCTGAGCAACCAAGAGGCACTCATAATGGAATGTGAAAACTTTGAAAATATTGTTGAATTCCTTAAAAGCACGCTCCCTGATATGAATTCCTCTGAAATGGAAAAACTTATCACCCAGGTATGAGTTAAATGGTAATAATAAGATATAAGATGAGACAGCAGTTTCTCTACTAATTATTTATGAAATGTTTTAGCATAAAGATGTAGTTTTGCTTGACAGGGTTTTTTTCTTTTTGATTTGATCAAATACATTTTATCTAGAAACGAGACTACTGTGTAATTTCTCCCTTGTGACATTGTTTGTGAGGCTGTGTTTGGGCAAGGTGGTTCAGTGCTACATCGTGAGTTTTTCAGGAACCTTCCAACTTAGACCAATGGTGAGACTGAAGATAGAACTGACAGAGTTAGGAGTACCTAATAAATAAGTAAGCTGAGACTCACCTCTGTAATATTGTTAATTCTGTTTTAAAATATATAAGGAGTAAATGTGACAAGAGCACAGACTTTAGAATTAGACAGTCTTGGGTTTACATCAGTTTCCAGCTCTTTTATTAGTTGTTTGGCTTGCACACATCACCCTAATCTTCTGAACCCTAGTATTCTCACCTCCAAAATGAGACAATACTCATCCAAGAGGTTTTGTGTGGTTTAAATGAAACTTGCTGTATCAGTCAGGGTCCGTTGCAAGAAACAGAGTCTACCTCCAACGATTCAAAGGAAGGTACCATTTACAGGGGTGTAGGCAGGGTTAAGGGAACTGGGCACAGATGTCTAGGTACCCAGGAACTAGTAACAGAGGGAAACTGTTCATACCCATGGTGCTTCTCCCATCAGGAGAAGGATGACAGAACAATGTTACCAGGCCTAGCGAGTACCAGAACTCTGGAGGTTGCTGTGTTCTTGGTGAGCCAGACAGGGAAGGAGCAGGGAAGAAGTACCCGACCTCTTTCCCCTGCCCCTTTTGATCTCCTGATGACTTTTCCCATTGGCCATACCTAACCAGAAGCCTGCAACAAGGAAAACAGGTCACGGGGGTCTGCCTCCCAGGGTACAGAGAATGGATGAGGGCAGAGAATGGATCTAGGAAGCAAATGGAGGGTAATCAGCACACCGTATATCTAGTCCCTGGCTCTTCATAGGGGCCAGGTAAGTGGTAGTTATATATTGTTGTTCAGATGACATGAATACACTTAAGACCAGATTTGTAGATACAGCAGTCATGCCTTATGAGTATTGATAACATTTAAATTTACCACTTTCCTAGAGGCCCTTAGGGTAGCAGATAAAAGACAGAGTTTAGAGCAAGAGAAAGGGAGTTTGAGATCTTGTGCTGGTGTCCAGCTATCTACTGGCTGTGTGACTTTGGGCAAGTTACAACCTCTCTGAGTTTCAACTTCCTCTCCTGCAAAATGGGAATAACATTGTTTTTAGGAGCAAATGTAACCAATTCAGTTGAAGAATTTTGTACACTATTATTCACTCTGTAAGAAAAACTCATATTATTACACATAAAATTTTCTTTCCACTATGTGGAATTGAAATCACAAGCAGATTATTCTGTAAATATCTATGAACAGTTTTTATTTGTTAAAATGCTCTGGGGCTTCCCTGGCGGCACAGTGGTTGAGAATCCGCCTGCCGATGCAGGGGACGCGGGTTCGTGCCCCGGTCCAGAAAGATCCCACATGCCGTGGAGCAGCTGGGCCCATGAGCCATGGCCGCTGAGCCTGCGCGTCTGGAGCCTGTGTTCCGCAACGGGAGAGGCCACAACAGTGAGAGGCCCGCATACAGCA
>NW_020174046.1:4393826-4466271 GCF_003031525.2 Neophocaena asiaeorientalis asiaeorientalis | reverse complement strand
AAAAAAAAAAAAAAAAAAAAAAAAAAAAAGCTCTGGAAACTGAAAAATATAACTTTTACTTGCACATTCACTTGTTTACTAATTCTTCAGAAATATCTTTTTGGACTGTCAAGCAGCGATTGTGCTTTTAGAGAGAGACGATACCTGATTTGAAATCAGATCACCTCTCTTCTAAAATTAATGAGGGAATTGCCTAGCTTTAGAGATTATTACTACGATTAATGGATAGAATTTATAGGCTGGTAGATTTGGACTTGATATTAGAGATAATTTTCTAACAAATAGAGTTGAATATGCAATGAACTGTTAATATTAAAGGAGGCTTTGATGAATAAATAAATAAAGTTTATTTATGGTCACTGTAAAAAACACAAATAATGCAGAACAGCACCAAGAAGAAAGTAAAAGTAACTACAGATCTCAACACCTTGAGATTTAAAGCCTTTTAAATATCCTTTTATAATCTCTCTTTAATTATATACACAAATAAATATGTATAAAGTTTTACTTAAGTGAAATCTTACTATACATGCTATTGTATAACCTGATTTTTTAATAAAATATTTGCAGAGTATTGGATGTTTTTCCATGCCAATAAATGTAGATCCATACCCTCATTTTTTAATGGTTGTGTAGTAGTCCTTTGTGTTCATACCCACTGCATAGGGAAAAGATGATGCTTGTTTGAGGGGAATAACCAGGTTGTCTCGAAATATCATTTAAATTCTAAGATTTGAGTGTCTCTAACAGTAGGAGGGTAAGTAAGCAAGTGAGAGTTTTCTCACTGTAGGTTTCTTTTCTCCCTACACTGTTAGTGTAGATACAGATGCTTAAATGGCAGCTGTGGCCTCACTTTCCCTCACCAGTTTAGACTAAGGAGGAGTTGCCTGTCCTCTGACTTCTAAGCAAACTGTTCCTAATGGGTGGCGATATGGGAGAGCAGAGGTAGCCCCAATTAAATAGCTCTGTACAGTGCCCAGGGTTTCTGAAGATTTTGAATTTAGAAGATTCTCTCTATGGTAGGATATGTTAGTGACTTCCAAGAAGCTCACATGGATTAGCAAGTAGATGAAAATATTTAGCATAAGACCTTTCTGCCCCATTGACAAACAATTAGAAAGGCTTTTGGTCTCATTATTATAGAAATACCCTTTGCAATTGTGCTTATAACCAGCAAAGATGATCTCTAACTCAGGGAAGAGTTACTCAGTAACTAATGTTGTTTATGTGGTGGGCTACATTTTGGGAGACCATTCCTAGATTATGTATATTTTAGTTGCAAAATATCTTTGAGCATTAACTTTTTCTAGAGTCTTGGCCTTATCATGAGAATGTTTCAATTGTATAGAAATCATCTGTTTGTCCCTAACTTGACAGTCACACTTGTTATTCTTCCTTTTGATATGTCATACTGTTCTTCATTAATAAGTATTGGGAAATCTACCTGAAGTACCCTAGATACACAGACTCTATCTTGGTGCACATCCTGAAGGTCAGACTAACCCATGGTGTTTTCACGGCAGGTTTTTGAGATGGATATTTCTAAACAGTTACACGCCTATGAGGTGGAGTATCACGTGCTGCAGGATGAGCTCCAGGAATCTTCCTATCCCTGCGAGGAGAGCGAACCCATGGAGAAGTTGGAGAGGGCCAACAGCCAACTGAAAAGACAAAACATGGACCTCCTAGAAAAATTACAGGTAAAGAGATAACAATTTGATCAAAAACGCACTTGGATGCCTCCTTGCCTGCACAGAACCATACCAGAAAGGATAGAGCTGTGGTGTGGATTGAACCATTGCTGACTGTGGGCCTGTGTATCGGACTGTGTCCAAGTGCTCTGGGGGCTGCAAATGCACATATCAATTTGAGTACCAATTGAGAGAGGAAATCTGCTCTCACAAAATAGTTAAATGGCAGCTGAAAGAATCTCGTTCAATACTTACTGGGTGTTGTACATGTTTGGTTTCAGTTCAAGGGAGGAGGGATTGACTGTAGGAAGCTGGGAAAGCTCTAGGGGACTTGGCCTGGAGCTGGACTCCAGAGGGTTGGTGGGAGAAAGGAATGAGGAGTAGTGGGCGTTTAAATAAGGAGGATGTGGCAGAGCAGTAGAGGAAGCTTAACATCAGTTTAAGATTTACGTTGGGGCTTCCCTGGTGGCGCAGTGGTTGAGAGTCCGCCTGCCGATGCAGGGGATGCGGGTTCGTGCCCCGGTCCGGGAAGATCCCACATGCTGCGGAGCAGCTGGGCCTGTGAGCCATGGCCGCTGAGCCTGCGCGTCCAGAGCCTGTGCTCCGCAACGGAAGAGGCCACAACAGTGAGAGGCCCGCGTACCGCAAAAAAAAAAACAAAAAAAGATTTACGTTGGAAAGAAGTGGGATAAACAGGATGGAGACAGAATTGTAGATAACTTTCAGGGTCAAGCAGAAGAACACGGCTTTAATCATGCTGAGAAGGAAATCTCTCGAAGTTTTTGCACCATATTTTAGAAAGATCAAAGATCAATCTGGAAATCCTGATGAGGACAGATTAGAATGGGGAGAGAAGGTGGGGAGAGAAGGTAGGGCGACCAGCTAGCAATTATTTGCAGAAATCTGACTGGGGATGATGACAGCTGTCTAGAGTGAAACTCACAGAAATGGAAAGAAAAGGAGACATTTTTGAGAGAATTGAATTAAAAAATTGGTAACGCATAATCTGTGCCATCAAGGAGTTTATAGTTATTTTGGAATATAAAATATTAGCTATTTGTCAATGAACCCTTACTAATGTGATAAGCGATTTAGTATAAATTAATATTACGCACCTGCAACCTGTATGAAGTGCGCTGTGTATCCAAGCCCTGAGGGGTGGGGCTTCAGTGTGACCAGAGGATGCGGAGGTGAGAAGGTGAAGCTGGGGGCTGGGGTTTGGGGGAGGTGGAGCTTAAGTGCTGAGTTAGAGCTTAAGTGTTCCACGGCTCATTGGTTTCTGCTTACCCACCACTTCCCCAGCACTGCGCATGTCCCCACACTAGAGGACACTAAAACTCTGCTTCGATGTGCAGTGAATCCTCTGACAAAGATAGCTAGGAGAGAAACAGCTGAGAAATGAGGGTCTCTAGAGTAGTTGCTCCCAGAGAAGGAACTCAGGCTTCCTTCGCTTCATCTACGTTAGCTCTGGCCCATAGAAAATTTTATGCCTTTTCCTGTTCCAAAAAAGAGCCAACAATCTCTATTTTCAGAAAGAAAAACAGTTGGGGTATTGACCCTTATTGCTAGGATGTTTCAGTGGTGATTAATTGAGCATTTCCTTATTAGGGAAAGTGGGTTTGCACCTGCTTTATATTATAATGATTTTTATTAATGGTTACAGACTTTTTCATTCACAGTTCAATGTTCTCATCACCTCTGGGTTCCCAAGTTACGTGGGCACACCCGACACCCGTTAAAACTGATAGGGTCCCAAGTATGTGTTGAGAAAACCCTGCATTTCCACTCAGAGGGCAAAAAGCCTCTTTCAGTACTTCAGGGCAGTCAGCAATCTCCTGTTTCTCCCTGTCAGATTCCAGGCACTCCAGGAGAAGACCTCACCACTTAAAAAGAACCTCACCACTGTGGGATGTTGATTTAATTTTGCATTTTTGGTGTATTCAGTGAAATGAGATGTATTTTGTTAGTACCCTAGTTACATTTTTTGAGAAACCTAAAGAAATCTCCATTTCATGGGAGGTTTCAGAGTATTTGCTTCTTATACTGTTTTATTAAGGAATATGACACGATTAGTTAACATATGTAAGGTCTGGCTGCTGCTATGATGAAGAACCAAAACCTTCACATTTTTGATTTGGAGGATTTTTTTTTTTTTTTTGCCCCAAACAGATAGCTCATGCTAAAATCCAGACCTTGGAATCCAACCTGGAAAATCTTTTAACCAGAGAGACCAAAATGAAGTCTTTGATCCGGACCCTGGAACAAGAGAAAATGGCTTATCAAAAGGCAGTGGAGCAGATTCGGAAGCTGCTGCCAGCAGACGCTCTGGCCAATTGCGAACCGCTGCTCAGAGACTTCAACTGCAACCCTAACAGCAAAGCCAAGACGGGAAACAAGCCGTAACTGAAGACGTGCCACCCCAGCCAGAAGTGCTCTGAGGATGCTACCGACAGAAGGAGTGTGCGTGCTGCTGGCCCAGAGCTGACAGAACCACTGAACTGGTTCCGAGCCCAAGTCAGAGCCGGTAACCCTCGCTCTCCTTAGAGCATGCCAGTTCTAAGCCATTGTACATATGTAGACTGTTTTTTGCTGTCCTTGTTGACTATGTACATATATATATAATGGACATAAAGAGTTCATGCTTTCACATAAAGGAGTAGATGTATATTTAGAGCAGTTTTTTAAAAAAAAATCAACACTTCATGAAATCCAAACCAAAGGGAAGTTAAAATGAAATTCCCCTTGGACCCATGTGAAATCATTTGTTTTTGTAGTGAAACAAAGCTAGAACATCTTTGTATATTGAAATATACTTGAAAAAAATGAATGTATTTTTTTCTCCAAAGAACAGCATGTTTCACTCAGTGCTGGAGAAGTGGAAACATTTGTGTAGCTTTATGTGCATCTGTCTTAAAATGTACTGACATTTTTAATATATATATGAGGAAAATGACTGATTGCCAGTCAGGCTCCTTATGGGTTTTTCAGGAACGTAGGGGCCGTCCCCTGCTGCCTGCTTTGTGCCAACGAGCATGTTGCATCTACATGCATTTTGAGTCTGGTCAGGCATTACTTCAGGTGTGTGGAAGGAGAAAGCAAGACTGTGGCTGAGTTTGCCCACCCAGCTCAAAGCGGAAGAGAATTTAATTTTCTAGTAAATTAGACCGGCATTGTTACTTAAACTAAAAATATCAGTCCTCAAAAATTTAATTTAGGACCTAAATTGTCTAGATCTACTTTCTACCTTTTTATTCAAATTATTCCTACAGTTGTGAATGAACTCCCCTTTACTTGGTGCCACAGTTGGTGATAAGGATTTGCCATTTCCCACTAAAATGTAGGCACTCTTACCTTAGTTCTCTCTACCTTAAATGGAGGATAAGGAAATGAAATTATGATTGGTTTTCTAAAGATGATGTACTGTGTTGAGATACGTTGTTTTTTTTTTTGCCAATTGACAGGTCTGTATTGTAGATAACTTTCAAGGTCAAGCAGAAGAACACGGCTTTAATCATGCTGAGAAGGAAATCGCTCGAAGTTTTTGCACCATATTTTAGAAAGATCAAAGATCAATCTGGAAATCCTGATGAGGACAGATTAGAATGGGGAGAGAAGGTGGGGAGAGAAGGTAGGGCGACCAGCTAGCAATTATTTGCAGAAATCTGACTGGGGATGATGACAGCTGTCTAGAGTGAAACTCACAGAAATGGAAAGAAAAGGAGACATTTTTGAGAGAATTGAATTAAAAAATTGGTAACGCATAATCTGTGCCATCAAGGAGTTTATAGTTATTTTGGAATATAAAATATTAGCTATTTGTCAATGAACCCTTACTAATGTGATAAGCGATTTAGTATAAATTAATATTACGCACCTGCAACCTGTATGAAGTGCGCTGTGTATCCAAGCCCTGAGGGGTGGGGCTTCAGTGTGACCAGAGGATGGGGAGGTGAGAAGGTGAAGCTGGGGGCTGGGGTTTGGGGGAGGTGGAGCTTAAGTGCTGAGTTAGAGCTTAAGTGTTCCACGGCTCATTGGTTTCTGCTTACCCACCACTTCCCCAGCACTGCGCATGTCCCCACACTAGAGGACACTAAAACTCTGCTTCGATGTGCAGTGAATCCTCTGACAAAGATAGCTAGGAGAGAAACAGCTGAGAAATGAGGGTCTCTAGAGTAGTTGCTCCCAGAGAAGGAACTCAGGCTTCCTTCGCTTCATCTACGTTAGCTCTGGCCCATAGAAAATTTTATGCCTTTTCCTGTTCCAAAAAAGAGCCAACAATCTCTATTTTCAGAAAGAAAAACAGTTGGGGTATTGACCCTTATTGCTAGGATGTTTCAGTGGTGATTAATTGAGCATTTCCTTATTAGGGAAAGTGGGTTTGCACCTGCTTTATATTATAATGATTTTTATTAATGGTTACAGACTTTTTCATTCACAGTTCAATGTTCTCATCACCTCTGGGTTCCCAAGTTACGTGGGCACACCCGACACCCGTTAAAACTGATAGGGTCCCAAGTATGTGTTGAGAAAACCCTGCATTTCCACTCAGAGGGCAAAAAGCCTCTTTCAGTACTTCAGGGCAGTCAGCAATCTCCTGTTTCTCCCTGTCAGATTCCAGTCACTCCAGGAGAAGACCTCACCACTTAAAAAGAACCTCACCACTGTGGGATGTTGATTTAATTTTGCATTTTTGGTGTATTCAGTGAAATGAGATGTATTTTGTTAGTACCCTAGTTACATTTTTTGAGAAACCTAAAGAAATCTCCATTTCATGGGAGGTTTCAGAGTATTTGCTTCTTATACTGTTTTATTAAGGAATATGACACGATTAGTTAACATATGTAAGGTCTGGCTGCTGCTATGATGAAGAACCAAAACCTTCACATTTTTGATTTGGAGGATTTTTTTTTTTTTTGCCCCAAACAGATAGCTCATGCTAAAATCCAGACCTTGGAATCCAACCTGGAAAATCTTTTAACCAGAGAGACCAAAATGAAGTCTTTGATCCGGACCCTGGAACAAGAGAAAATGGCTTATCAAAAGGCAGTGGAGCAGATTCGGAAGCTGCTGCCAGCAGACGCTCTGGCCAATTGCGAACCGCTGCTCAGAGACTTCAACTGCAACCCTAACAGCAAAGCCAAGACGGGAAACAAGCCGTAACTGAAGACGTGCCACCCCAGCCAGAAGTGCTCTGAGGATGCTACCGACAGAAGGAGTGTGCGTGCTGCTGGCCCAGAGCTGACAGAACCACTGAACTGGTTCCGAGCCCAAGTCAGAGCCGGTAACCCTCGCTCTCCTTAGAGCATGCCAGTTCTAAGCCATTGTACATATGTAGACTGTTTTTTGCTGTCCTTGTTGACTATGTACATATATATATAATGGACATAAAGAGTTCATGCTTTCACATAAAGGAGTAGATGTATATTTAGAGCAGTTTTTTAAAAAAAAATCAACACTTCATGAAATCCAAACCAAAGGGAAGTTAAAATGAAATTCCCCTTGGACCCATGTGAAATCATTTGTTTTTGTAGTGAAACAAAGCTAGAACATCTTTGTATATTGAAATATACTTGAAAAAAATGAATGTATTTTTTTCTCCAAAGAACAGCATGTTTCACTCAGTGCTGGAGAAGTGGAAACATTTGTGTAGCTTTATGTGCATCTGTCTTAAAATGTACTGACATTTTTAATATATATATGAGGAAAATGACTGATTGCCAGTCAGGCTCCTTATGGGTTTTTCAGGAACGTAGGGGCCGTCCCCTGCTGCCTGCTTTGTGCCAACGAGCATGTTGCATCTACATGCATTTTGAGTCTGGTCAGGCATTACTTCAGGTGTGTGGAAGGAGAAAGCAAGACTGTGGCTGAGTTTGCCCACCCAGCTCAAAGCGGAAGAGAACACTACTATTAAATTCTCAAAGCGGAAGAGAATTTAATTTTCTAGTAAATTAGACCGGCATTGTTACTTAAACTAAAAATATCAGTCCTCAAAAATTTAATTTAGGACCTAAATTGTCTAGATCTACTTTCTACCTTTTTATTCAAATTATTCCTACAGTTGTGAATGAACTCCCCTTTACTTGGTGCCACAGTTGGTGATAAGGATTTGCCATTTCCCACTAAAATGTAGGCACTCTTACCTTAGTTCTCTCTACCTTAAATGGAGGATAAGGAAATGAAATTATGATTGGTTTTCTAAAGATGATGTACTGTGTTGAGATACGTTGTTTTTTTTTTTGCCAATTGACAGGTCTGATAGCTTGTAATCATCTTCCCCTTCCATGTGACAATTTATGAGAACTGTGGAATATTTTAAGTAAGCTGTTGAAATCCATGGGAAGGGAAGGAGAAAGCCCTTCTGAAACCTACAACTCCGCATTTGGACGCCTGACTTTCTCAGTCTACAGATAGATTATTCGTAGACATTCATGCATGCTGGGTGAAGGAAAGTAACTTAAAAATTAAGTTACACATGGAATTTCTCCATTTCAGAGATGATTCTATGATAGTGCCTCGGAAAGTTGATAACAGCGTTTTTGCCTTTCCAACCAATATTTTTCGTTACTGCTTTTTGCAGTACTTGTATCATCACAGATGGATTACCTGGGATAATTTTCTTCAAAGGGAGTTTGTTATACACAAGCTACAATGTATTATAGAGTAGAAGAATAAAGCTCTAAAGGTTTCAGAAAACCTTGATGAGCAGATGATAAGCATCTCAAACCCCATTACTCAGTGTAATATAGTGACTCTTGTTACAAATCAGCATGCCCTCTAATCCAGGCAGTTTCTCAAAAGAAAATGAAGTCTTACTAGTAAAGTTAACGTAATTTCTAAGTTCTAGAAAATGCTGACCCAATCAGTTGGGGCCACCAACTCTTTTGTTGCTTGGATTTCCCTCAAATTTCTCAATTTGTAGGAGAGGTATTTTCCTATGAGGAATATGACAAATATTATCTGGTTACTGTCTGGTGATGAAAATTACCTCATGTGTAATACACAGGTGGTAGCCAGGGAATCTTCAAGTTGGGAAAAGAAGCTTTTCCTTTCAGTTGTTCCGTTTAAAGTAAATTTTATTCTGGGTGTTCAAAGTCAGCGTTAGAGTTGTATTATGGTGTTCGGAGCTTAAGTTGTCTTGGATACAGTATTTCTTTTGAAAATGAATTTTTCTTTTGTGATCTTTTAAATGTTGCAACGATTATGCTTCATGCATTGTTACATCTTCATCCTATTAATGTAATGTCTAGTTCATTTCCAATAAATACATTGCTGCAGTTTCCTTGGCTTATTGGTTTTACTTTTGTTCGTAGTAAAAGAGAAGAAGGTCTTGGCTAGAGTCCTTTATAAAATCTGCACGGGTTGGATTGTTGCTACTTAAAATTTGCACACTGATAATTCTTTGAATCAGAGACAACAAAGATAATTTTTAGAAACATTTATGAAAGTACATGGTCAGTCATTCAGTACTAATTTTCAACTTCTTTGCCAATGGAGCCTTTTGCTGATAAATGTAAAAAAAGACAACCACACTGACAGTACTGCATTCTACCCCGTTTGTTTTTTATGCCCCCTCATAGAGAGCAAGAGAGAGTAAGAGGATAAGAAAATACAAAATTTTAAAATTGGGTTAGCTCCCAAATAAAAGGATTAAAGGCACTTATTGGTGGATATGATATGAATGTGTTTACATAAAAATATGTTTCAGAATATTTTCAAGCATGTTTGGATTTCAGTAAAAGGATACTGTATCTTCTTGCTCACTTTAGGACTAAATCTTTTAAGTATTTTGTACTATATGTAGTAGTTTGAGGAGCCAGTGTAGGCTTAGGTAGAATGGTCTCTTAATATCCATGTTAATTTACCCATTTTATCACCATTTCAGCATTTCCCACCCCACCTGGGCTGGATTACAAATAGGAAATCTGCCACCTGAATTATTTAGTCCTCTACCATGATGCATCACTCTCACTCGCTTTGATATATTGAGAAAAGCACTGGGTTTAAGGTGAGATGTTTTAGATCTGAGTCTTGGTTCCACCCCTTTTATTCATTCACTCAACAAGTAATTTGTGTAAGCCAAGCTAGATGCTGAGTATTCAGAGGTGGAGAAGATACAGTCCTTGTCCGCAGTGAGCTTGTGGTCTAGTGGCAGGAGGTTAACCAGAAAAAAAGAGAGTTTATACTACAGCAGGTATGCAAAGTAATCCACTCATTACACTCAAGGTGACAGGAGGGCCTAGCAGCAGTTTGGAGTAGGTGACAAGTACTCAGAAGAGGTGGTGCTTGCCCTGAGCCTAGAATAGCCAGTAGAAGTTGGGCGGGTTTGTGTTTAAACAATAGATAAATGAGAGAAGATGGTGTGTTTCTTTAATCAAAACTCATTCCTTAATCCCAAAGTACAGTTAGTGTTCCCATAGGGGAGTGGTGAGAGAAGAGGCTCCTGAAAAGCAAGGGCTTTTTCATGAAGGTCTTAGCAGACCTTGTGAAGGAGTTTGAACTCCACCTAGAGAGAAATGGGAGCCATTAAAGGCCAGTAACCTGGAGAGAGACATGCTCAGATTTGTTCCAAACCACTTAATACAACTGGAGAGAAACTAGGGACTGGGAGACTGCAGTTAGGTGAATGCCATCTAAATCTAGGCCAGGGCTTCCCTGGTGGTGCAGTGGTTGAGAGTCCGC
The DNA here is from genome assembly GCF_003031525.2 of Neophocaena asiaeorientalis asiaeorientalis. Classification (NCBI taxonomy): domain Eukaryota; kingdom Metazoa; phylum Chordata; class Mammalia; order Artiodactyla; family Phocoenidae; genus Neophocaena; species Neophocaena asiaeorientalis. Next base: position 4,455,901 of record NW_020174046.1, on the reverse strand, counting down.
CTGCCGATGCAGGGGACACGGGTTCGTGCCCCGGTCCGGGAAGATCCCACATGCCACGGAGCGGCTGGGCCCGTGAGCCATGGCCGCTGAGCCTGCGCGTCCGGAGCCTGTGCTCCGCAATGGGAGAGGCCGCAACAGTGAGAGGCCCACGTACCGCCAAAAAAAAAAAAAAAAATCTAGGCCAAAAAAATTAGTAAAAGCCTGGTCTATGGCAGTGGCCTTGGGGAAGCAAGTCAGCCTAGATTGCTCTCTCTCTGATATAATTGGTCACCGAAACCCGCTAGTTTTGTCTGCTAAATATTTGTCCATATCCCCCTGAAACTGAGGGTAGTTATCAGATCCCTTAAACTACAACTTGCCTAATGAGTAATGAACTTAACCTGCCTACACTGATCAAGCTCAATTTAATTGTTTTTACAAAAACTCGCATGTCCTCCAAGCCTCACGTAGCCTAAACAATAAGTTGTTTGCCCAAGCTGTTCTTCAGGAACTTGGATTCAGCTGTGTCCAGTTACAGCTCGGGGCTGTTTAAGACTGGGTGGGACCAATGATCCTCCAACTGAGCATGTGCGAGTGCCCGATGGCTGGCGTCTTGAGGTCAGAAGGCACCAAACTCCACCCTCAGAGCTTGCGTCCTGTGTTCAGAAGCGCGCGCAGCTTCGCTGCGCCTGCTCAGAATGACGATTACCGCAGCTTTTCCTTCTCTCCAGTCAGCTTTCCATGCTCCCCGGGCCTCAGCTTTATCCCTGAATACCCCAAGCGCCTCACTTTCTGGGAAGCGAATTTGAGGTTTGTTCTCCAGACTCCTCGCTTGGCTGTCTCGCGGATAAACCCCTTCTCTGCTGCAAACCTCGGCATCTCAGCGTTCGGCTCGCTGCGCATCTGGCAGAAGAACGTGGTCCTGTAACATCCCCATCGCTTTTGCAGGTACCTTGTTCATGTCCTTGCTCTGGTGGGTTAAACTGAGACCAACCCCATTTCTAAGGGCTCTCAAGTCACAGACATTGAGCTACTTGGTGTTTGTTTTGATGAGTGAGAAACGCAAGCAGAATGTCTCAGTCAAAAAGAGGAGAAGGATCTAGGATAGAGAGGGAATCAGCTGGAAGCATAGGGAAAAAGCAACAGAAGAGATGTTGAGTGGGAGTTTTTGGAGTGAAGCGTTGGTGACTCTAGTAACCTGGTCTCCCTCCAGTCTACCCATGACATGCAGTACTGTGTCAATTTCCTGGGGTTCCACCTGATGGAACCACATTTGCTTCACTACAAACCCTACTTCAAGGTGAGTGCAGCACCAGAGGGCCTGGCAAAGGGTGCCTGCCCAGATATGGGTTGTCGTCGCTTACCCGGACTGCGCTCACCTCAGGCAGAGGGACCTTCCTAAAACGTGAATCTCACCAAGTTTATCCTCAGTTTAAAACCCTTCGAGGGCTCGTCTTTCTTCCCAGGATCATCTAATCTTTGAGACGACCCACTTGGCCTTTCGTGAGTGTGTCCCAGGTAGCCTGTCCAGCTTGATCTCCTACCTCGTGCTCTGCTCAGGTCAAATGGTTAAGGTCCGTCTCCGTTCCTGAACTTGCCATCTTTCTGCTTCGCCCTGGCTGCTTCTTGCCCTGGGGGGTCTGGGAGTGCTCCTTTCTTCCTGCACTCCGTCTGGCTCACTCCTTCAGGTCACGCTTAGGTCTGTGTTGTGGGATGAACTGACCACCCGCCCTGTAGCCAGGGTGTACTATCATAGCGTGGGCCACCCCGGGGGTACTGGTGACCTTCACAGACAGCTCAGGCCCCGCCAGAGGGGATTATGCATATTAAAAAAAGCTAACGTCATCATTACTCTGTCACAAGAAAAATGTTAACGGATTTTAGGTAAATTGAGAGGTAGGTGTAATTTTATTCGGCATTTTATGTTTCTTGGTGGCCTAGTATTGGGGGGGGTACTTTGCTAGATGTTGGGACCTCAAAAATGTCTCTCTCCTAGCTTAAGTTCTTACCTGATAAATTCATAGTTCTTATGAGAAAAAAAATCAGAACGTACTGAGTGATACTTCGTAAATTGTGAAAAGACGCTGGTGCTTTACCTTTTATCATAAATATGTGCTATGTGCTATATATAATTTATAACATGTAGTATATTATTCTCTACCTTATTTCTAAAATTTTTATTTTATATTGGGGTATAGTTGATTTACAATGTTGTGTTAGTTTCAGGTATACAACGAAGTGATTCAGTTATACATATATCCATTCTTTTTCAGATTCTTTTCCCATTTAGGTTATTACAGAATATTGAGTAGAGTTCCCTATGCTGTACACTAGCCCTTGCTGTTTATCTCCTTTACCTTAAATATAATAATACACGCTACAAATATAATAGGGTGCTCACACTGCCTAATTCAGGAACGCTGTTTTCAAGGCTAGAATGTGGAAGGTGCTCTCTGGAGCTGTGTAATATAGCCGTTGATGAAGTATATTACATATGAAACATTACACATATACATATTATACTGAGAACTGAGACCGTGTATCCCACACAGCTTATGGGCTACATTAACATGATTTTACTATTGCATTGTTTTCACTGGGACACTCTTATCCAGACAAATTAATTTGTTGTTCATTATAGAAACTTCCCCCGAGACCCTTAAACATTTCAATAGGCAGTTTATACCCCAAGACTCTTTGAACCCCTCACCTCAAAATTCTCACCTTGCTCTTTCACCAGTCTTAAACTATTATATCCTGATCTTTACATTGAAATACTTAACCTTAAACTTTGCTCCTGAGTTACAAACAATGCTCTGTAGAGCTGGTGTTCTCTCTTACCGTGATAATAAACTCAGCTGTATTTTATCAACGGGTTGTGTTGTGGTATTTAGGAGCTGCTGGGCATTCAATAATATTATCTATTCTATACACAGATACTCCATGAGACACGTGCTGTTAATTTCTCTTTTTCCTTCTTACTTTATCTCATGCTTCATTTCTGTTTTCTTACCCTGATCCCCTTTTCCCCAAGCAGTGTTCTATCTCATATCTCTCGGTAATTCCCATCAACATTTCATACCGTAACTGATGGCTCCTAAGAATAGGTAAGTGTTGACTTTCCTAGATACCAACAATATAAAGCAGAAAAAAATTGTTTTGAACTAAATATTTTATTGACTCTCATGGATAAGGTCTATAAATGTCAATACCCGGGCATTCAGAGGAGGTATCCCCTGAAACCTCATACAAAGGAAACATGAGATTCTTTAAAGTAAAATCAGCAGTCTTTGCTCTCATCTGTAAGGTTACTTTAGGGAGAATAGCACCTGGATCTGAGAGCTTCAGCTGTGATCTAATTGAATATATTTGCATAGCGAAAGAATGACTAGGTTAATCAGAAGAGGATTGATTAGTCTTGGGAAGACGGAAGAAAGAAAACCAGGCAGGTTTTGGCAGTCCAGTGGAGGGAACCTTAGCCAAGAGCCCTGGCAAGGCTGTCTTCATTGATAAAATGGACACAGCAAGTCCTGGCCTCCAGAAATCCAGGTGTTTTGGATAGACTGACAAGTCTGTCCCTGTTGTGACATTGATGTGTCTGTGTTGGACGGAGGCCCCAAACATCCAGTTCACTGTACTCCCCTTGTTTGAATGTTCTCAAAGCAGCCTTCCATTTCCGATTGGGTGATGCTCTGTCATAGAGGCCAGGCTAGTTATGAAAGCGCAAGTACTCGAGTCCCCGACAGTCTGTTTTTCTATCTACATTAAAAACAGGAATTCTGAATTTTTTAAATTGTAAAATACACATAAAATTTGCCATTAAAGAGAAAGACAAATACCATATGCTAACATATATATGGAATCTAAGGGAAAAAAAATGTCATGAAGAACCTAGGGGTAAGACGGGAATAAAGACGCAGACCTACTAGAGAATGGACTTGAGGATATGGGGAGGGAGAAGGGTAAGCTGGGACAAAGTGAGAGAGTGGCATGGACATACATACAGTACCAAACGTAAAATAGATAGCTAGTGGGAAGCAGCCGCATAGCACAGGGAGATCAGCTCGGTGCTTTGTGACCACCTAGAGGGGTGGGATAGGGAGGGTGGGAGGGAGGGAGACGCAAGAGGGAGGAGATACAGGAACATATGTATATGTATAACTGATTCACTTTGTTATAAAGCAGAAACTAACACATCATGGTAAAGCAATTATACTCCATTAAAGATGTAAAAAAAAAAAGGATGAATCAAGTATGTGAGAGGAGAGAGGACAGTTAAAGAATATAGCTAAAACAATTAAGAAAAAAATTTGTTAGACTTCTTGAAAAAAAATTTTACCATCAATCCTTTTTAAGTGTACAGTTCAGTGGCATGAAGTATTCACCTTGTGCATCCATCACCACCATCTTCTCATCTTGCAAATCTGAAACTCTGTACCTTTGAAATGATAATTTCACATCCCCCCTCCTCTCAGCCACTGGCAACCATTCTACTTTTGGTCTGTATGAATTCAACTACTCTAGTACCTCATATAAGTGGAATCAGTATGTTTTTTTGTGACTGGCGTATTTTATTTGGCATGAGGTTGTCAAGGATCTTCCATGTTGTATACATCAGAACTTCCCTCCTTTTTAAGGCTAGTATTGCATTGTATGCATATACTACATTTTGTTTACCCATTTATCTATCAGTGGATACCTGGGTTGCTTCTGCCTTTGGCTATCGTGAGTAATGCTGCTAGGAACACAGGTGTATAAATATCTCTTTGGGTTTCTGATTTTACATATCAGTCTCAGGACTGAGTTTTTGGGAGTGCACTCCTGAGAAATGAATATGTGATTTGTGTGCTGATGAAATCAATTGTTGAACCTTCAAGGCCCTGAACTAGAGCAAACTCACTAAGGTTAGTGACATGTTTTGGATGATTGTTTTGATTATATGAAAAGAACCCTAGAATGTGCAGCTTGGATGTTGGGCAGATTGGTTTTCTTAATAATACTACTGCTTTTGAAAACACAGGGAAAGAGTATTTTTTCTAAGAGATGTTCAAATATTGCTAATATTCAAGTTTTCTTTTGCAAAGGAAAAGTCTTCTGTGGTCTGATATTGGTCCCCTTCTCAAACCGAGCTAATTTGTACATTCATAAATGTTATTTTCAATAGAACATGCTATTGTTCAGAAATAATCATTTCAGTTAAACACGCATCTTGTAGTCTGTGTTCAGGAACATCTCAGGGGGCTTTATAAAATGAAATGCAGGAATTACTTGGGCATATTCAGTTTTCCTTATACATTTATATTCTATTTTGTCTAGCCCAACAATCACTCTGAGTCCTCTCTGGTCTCAAACTTAGTCTTTCTGTACTAAATTGGGTACTATGGGGAGAAATCACCATTTACTGTTTAATAAGTCTATTAAAGCTATGTAATTAGAGCGTTTTCTTTTAACATCTTTATTGGAGTATAATTGCTTTACAGGGGTGTTAGTTTCTGCTTTATAACAAAGTGGATCAGCTGTACATATACATATGTCCCCATATCTCCTCCCTCTTGTGTCTCCCTCCCACCCTCCCTATCCCACCCCTCTAGATGGACACAAAGCACCAAGCTGATCTCCCTGTGAATCAGAGCTTCTTTAGTGCTTTAATAGTACTTAAATCTTTAAAGTCACAGGGCAAGGCAGGAAGGGATGTCCCAGTGACATGAATGAGTTAATATGCTTGATTTTTCTTCCCATTTCTTTTGACGCTAAGTTTATTTTCAAACCTGTATGCCTTTGAATAAACTCTCCTAGATATTAAAAGAATCAAAAGAATATGTTTTACGTGCTGTTCCTATGAAAGGATTGCAAGCCAGAATACAAGCGCAAATTTGGAAAATATACTTGCTTACAACGGTACTTTTCTCTTCCTCTGCTCTTTCTGAGCCTAGAGGAAGTTGGCAAGACTTATTAAGAGCAGAGTCCTCTGCCTTGAAAGTCCCTGTCACAGCAAAACACCACTTCCTGAGAAACAGCACCAGTCCCATTTGAAGGATTGTTTGAAGGGATGACAGCTGTGCACTGTTTCTCTGTGCAAGTTACCTTTTCCTGTGAGTGGCACAGGCTGATAGCACGAGTCAACTTTTGTGCTTTTGCAGGCATTTTATCGAGCTAAGTTGTCACCAGCCCCAGAGTATGTGTGTCTATGGCAGGTGAAATAGAAGAACTGATTTCACCCAGTGCATTTGGGGATTCGTAACCACATGAATTGCTGGTAGCATCTGTGAGCTCTAGTTCCTGTGGTTCTATAGCCAAGATACTTAGACTATCTCAGGAGTCCCTGAAATTTATTCCTGGAGAATGTTTATAGCTGCTAAAAGGTAAACGGGTTCTATGGCCAAATAAGTTTGGGAGACAATCAACTGAGCGACATTACACAGAATTCTCCACTTCAGGGCTTCCCAGACCCTTAAACCTGCTGTGGTTATTCAGGAGAGGCACGGAGTGGTCAAGGCGAATGTATTAACCTGTGTCGTGAGCTCGGGGTTGTCAGCACGTGACCAGGCTGAGTTCTGGCTCCTCCACTTCAGTACTTGTTGACCTGAGGCCAGTGAGCAAACTCATTCGAACTGAGTTTTCTCGTTTGTAAAATGATGGACTTCACCTAGGGCTTAAAGCTCCACTCAGCTGTATGATTTCTGCAGTAATTGATTTTCCAAAACTCCAGCTAAATTAAGGCACCTGGAAAGAGAATTCTGGTTTTGCTATTTGGTCTGTTAAAATCCATCTCTATATCATAGACGGCTTTCTAAAAAATAACATAAAGTGAATGACCCAAGTAAATATTTTTTTACCAGTAAGTTTTATTTTTTTTGGTAAGTACTGCAAGTCAAGTTGAAACTGTATGGTTAGACTTGTTTTTTAAAAAATAGATGAATAAGTCATTTTTTCCCTCTTTATTCTTGGTGTTGTCACATACTGACTTCTTTTTTTTTTTTTTTTTTGCTGACTTCTTATGATTGATTTTGCTGCAAAATCAAAAGAACTTTGAATGTCCAATGATGTTACTTTTTAGTTTACATCATGACCTTGACTATAAAATCTTTTTCATATTCTGTTTTCTCCCTTGGTAGTAATTCCCATTAGTTGCATATTGGCAAACTTAATTGTGATCCCTTCTAACCACTGCGCCACCAGGGAAGCCCCTGACTGCCTTTTTACTATAGTCTTCTCTTGTTTCCTTGGAATAGGGAAAGATATACAGAAGACTGATACATATTTTCTTCTAATTTAACCAAGAAAATAAATTTCATTTTAAAGTTCTAGTTTATTTTTAAAAGCCTGTAATCTGAAAAGATAAAGGCTATATCATCAAATGTATTTACATAAATGCTTAACTCTTAACTGTTGCCTTCATGACTCTATACTCAACTTCTGTCATGTGGGTGATATTGGTCATCCTTCTGTGAATGAACAAACCTTGGTAAATATCGAAAGGCCCGCTTGTATAAGGAAAACATTCCCGTGTTTCTCCTTTACTCTTACAATACTTCCATGCTCCCAGCACTTCTGACACCAGGTCTGTGGGTTTTCCACAAATCCAGCAATCAATTCTATGATACCAGCTGAGCATCCTACGATTTAATTCCATTTGGACACTCTTTACCTGGAGATAGCATCAGATCCCACAGGCTAAGACTTCAGTCCCACAAAACATTCCCCACTTCAGACAACAATTGCAAGTCCCAGTCTGTCACCTGTACTGACTGGCTATAAATCAGGGCTTTCTTGATCCCCTCGTTGGGCTCAGTAATTTGCTAGAATGGCTCACAGAACTCAAGCACTTATGTTTACCAGTTTATTATAAAATGATATGATGAAGGATATAGATGAATACGCAGGTGGAAGAGATTTGTAGGCAAGGTATGTGGGAAGGGACATGGCACTTTCATGTCCTTTTGGGGAGCACCGCTGACCCAGCACCTCTAGGTGTTCACCAACCCAGAAGCTCTCTGAACTCTAAACGTTAGGCATTTTATGGAGGCTTCGTTGCATAGGCGTGACGGATCACTATAGTCTCCAGTCCCTCCCCCCTCCCCAGGGGATGGAAGGTGGGTGGAAAGTTCCAAGCTTCGAATGATGACTTGGTCTTTCTGGTGACAAGCTTCCATCCTGAAGCTATCCAAGAGCCCTCTAAGAGTCACCTCATTAGAACAAAAGACACTCCTATCACCTAGGAAATTCCAAAGGATTTAGGAGCTCAGTGTCAGGAACCAGGGTCAAAGACCAAATATCAGAACGAAAGATGTTCCTAGTGTTCTTATCACTTAGGAAGTCACAAGAGTTTTAGCAGCTCTGTGCAGGAACTGGGGCAGAGAAACATATATGTATATTTTTTTATGATTTTACAATAATAAACTGTCCTTTTCTATTGTCACTGTGCTATATCTGTCTTCCCTTTGTCAGTGGGGAAGTGCATGTTGTTATTCATAAATAACATACACATCCAATAAGTGAGGTAAATAGCAAATTTCATTCTTTTATTCACTCAACAAACATTTATCAAAAACCTGTATGCAGGCCAGTGTGCTGAGTTCTGAGATCATGTTCTAACAGAGAAGACAGACAAGAAGAGGCAATACAATATAGTGGGATATGTATCAAGCTAGATGTGATGAGGTAGTATTACTAGAGCAAATAGGGGACCACCTAACCCAATCTTGTGAGATCAGGAAAGCCTCTTAATTAAATGAATGGAATTGTAATAGTCATTTGTCTTTGTCTACATGACACTGAAAGAATTTCAGGCTTAAATTGACCAGTGTCTTCTAGTACACAGCACTTCATTAGAATATTACTGATTAAAATAATGAATTTTATTGTTATTTTTTCTAAGTATAGTCAGTATAGGAATTACAAAACCCTGCAGATTTTAAGAAAACTTACATCACTGCTACCATCTACAAATAATTATTAATACATTGATATATTTCCTTTGTCATCATTTCCATGCATTATGACATAGAGTCATAAATACAATTCTGTATCTGGTATTGTTAATATAATAATGTACATACATCATTAGAAATCTCTCAAATCTATATAAGCATAATATTTAAATGGCTACTAAAACGAACCAAATTTTACTACCATTTTCCGTACTTATATAGTTTCATACATTCTTCAGGTAAAATCATGTGATTTCAGTCATTGAACTACCTACTAAAAATGAACTTACAATAGCCAACTGTTTCCCGTTTCCTGAAATCTGTGCCCTAAAGATTGTATTTGGCATTTCCTTTATTGTTAAGTAAAAATAATGCTTAGACTACACTTCCTAGTGTATGGTGAATTAAGCATATCTGTAGATTATCTAGGCAAGCAATGTAAATTAAAATCTTTTTTTTAAAACAATTTCTATGCTCCATGCATTTTAGATGTGTTTTGGCCCCCGTATCATATGGCAACACCTGAAAAATAATTTTTTAATCTAGTTCAATGTTTCCCTGGAAAGAGTAGAGAATATTTGTACCATGGGTAAAATGATAAAATTTGCTTAATATATACAGACATAAGTTCTATTGAAATTGTAATAATTTTCCACTTTGGACCAGAGCCCAAATATTAGCCAGAGCCCTGTGTCATCCAGTCTCACCTTCCTGTAGCTCTCAAATTCTACATCAAAGTAAAAGAAACTTCTAGAAAAAAAAAGACCCAATTTATAAACCAGAGCTCTACTTCTTAAATTCTCTTGACTCTGCCACAGCTGGAATCTTTCATTCTCAGCTGTCTACCAAAACTTTCCCCAACACTCATCCTGAGAAGCTTTCCAGTTCTCTATTTTATAGATCACACTGGCCTCTCTGCTTCTTTTAGTCTTTTCCCATCCTCATCCAGTAAGCAAAAATCCTTCTCTCCAGAAGCCCAAGGAGAAGGTCATGGTTGTGGTCATGTCACCTCCAAACTATGCAGCTGTTTTTGCCACCCTGGACCCCTTCTTACCCCAATCCTCAACCCCCTCACCCCCAACTGTGCCATCTCAGATATTTAACGTCCACAGCCACAAAAATAAAATCTGAAAATATACTCTTTTCCTAACCCTAAACCACTGAAGGAGAAGAGATTCATGAGCTGTAAATGCAGCTTTATTAAATGCAGTTGTAAAATATATGATGTTTGTCATTTGTCCCATCTTTACAGAGGGCTGCCCCTGCCACTCCTGTGACAGTCGGCCCTTGTGGCAGGCGACCACTGAACAGCTATGAGAGGACATTGAAGGATGCCTGATTCATGAACAAGCATACTATGAGAAAGTAACATAGGAAAATGAGAAAAAGATCATAGTTAATCTCACCTAAGAGCATCTCCCTGCAAAGCTTTCTGGTTTGCCCATCTGGCCTCTTGAAAATGGCATAAATTCATCAGTTCTCAATGATATGAAAGTTCAAAGAGTGACTGAAAGGCTTCTGACAGAACAACACCATAATAGCTAATAATAATAACTATCACTGTTGATAGCTAACTGTATCAATGCATTTTACATGCATTATCTCATTTAATTTTTATAACGTTTCTATGAAGTAGAGTACAATTTTTATCTATTTTACAAATGAAAAAATAAAATTACATAGCTAGTAAGTGGTGAAGTTGGGACTCATATGCTGCATATTCTGACTGCAGAATTTGTCCTGTCAATGACTTGGCCATGCTACTGTAGATGTCCTCGGGTCAATGAGCGGTATCCCCACGTTATGTCATCTCCAAGTCTCAGAAGATCTTGCAGTGTGGATTCTTGTGCATTTGTTCGAGGTGAGAATGCTTCTTATCTTGGCTTTACTGAGGTAAGCAATTTAGGAATGAGTCATCAAGCAAAGAATATTTAAACATCAGGAGGGTCAAAAGTGTGGAGGATGAATAAGGAAAGATGAAGGACATGATTCTTCTGATCTCTGATGACCTGTAACGTTCAAAAGTTGTGTGAAGAGGGCCTTAAATAAAGCCAGAGAGGGACTGTGAATGCCTGTTGACTTCTTACTGATTCCCATATCTAAACCAACTTATAGCCCTTCACAATTATTATTTTCCTTGTAGCTTCACAATGAATTAGGAAAATATCCATTTCCGTTGTAATGGATTTCTATTAAAGGTTAAGAAAAACCCTAGATAGAAATCTGTATCCCCCAAGTACCATCCCCATGGTTGTGCAATCTGGGGGCTTGGGGGAAAGTCAAGAGGAGGAAATGTCTTCACGTTCTCCTGCTCTGCTTCTCATCTCTTTCTCTAGCTTTACCCTCCGGCTCTGACTAGAAAAGCTGATCACTGTTAGGACAGAGCCAGAGCTACAGTATTTTGTTCTAGTGAGCTTATGGATGAGAAATGAAACCATGGAAACAGTCTGAGTGCATATATTCAAGATGGACCATCAATCAGGTTTATCTGTCTTGATTCCAGATGTTTGTGTGTGACTGAAACGAAAGCTGTGCTACCTGACCAGATCTGAATCTATTTAGGGATTTCTAGGGACATGTAGGTGTAAGGTAGAAAATAAGTTTTGCTTTACTTTGAGAAACAATGTGGAAAAAGAAAGGACCAATTAGATTAGATGTGGGATTTCTGAGATTAGACCTGTGCTTGGCGCTGTTCCTGTTAGCTGACTGGGTGGATGATTTGGTGAGTGGTTGGAAGAAAATCTCAGCATTTTGGAGCACTGGTGTTTGATAAGGTAATTAAGCAGTATCATTAGAAAATGTTGGGGAAAAAAAAGAAAGACAGTGTTAGGCCATTTTCCCACAACAGAACCGTCTAAACTTGCTAGAAAATGGGCTTCCTTGTTATTGGGAGAATACAGAATGGAAAATAACTGATGATGGCTGTAACTTCTATGTTAATCTCATTTAAATGGAAGTCATTTCAAAACATCTTGTAGATGTGTTCGATTCTCTTGACACCTAGTTTCTCTTCAGTTCAGATTCGCATCATCTTTTGGTTTTGGGGAATTTATTTTATTTATTTTATTAGATCAACACATGCATTATGCAATATAGAACTCAAATTGGGAAACACTACCTCATTTTGTTTGAATAATCTCGTTGTCAGAACTTTGAATAGGTGGAATAATCACCCACAAGGTTTGATTTTAAGAGTGCTGACTAATCTCAGGCATGTCTTTTGAACATTTGAAATTGGCATCATTTCATTTAATTCAACTCACATAACATTTACGGAATATCTAATGTGTGCTCTGTACTTGGAGAGAGAGACACAGATAAATACCTACATTTCAGTTTGGTGAGTCCCATAATAAGACATGTTTTTTTTGTTTGTTTTTTTGCGGTACACTGGCCTCTCACTGTTGTGGCCTCTCCCGTTGCGGAGCGCAGGCTCAGCGGCCATGGCTCATGGGCCCAGCCGCTCCGCGGCATGTGGGATCTTCCTGGACCGGGGCACGAACCCGCATCCCCTGCATCGGCAGGCGGACTTTCAACCACTGCACCACCAGGGAAGCCCCATAAGATATGTTTTAAGCTTTGTTTGTGCAAAAGTAAGGAAACAATTACTTGTGCCCAGGAGGGCAGGCAGCAAAGCAACTGAATGGAAGAACATATTAACTGAGACTGGAACAGTCAGAAGAGGATCAACAGAGAGACAGTTGGGGGGTGGGCAGACATGTGAAAAGCATGAAGGCAGAGACTATTGGGCAGGCTTTGACATTGCTTTATGAGCAATTCCTCAAAACACTTTACCTCTGTAGGGTACAGGTAAGTAATTCTGCTTCCCCAACACCTAGATGCTGAGGAAGAAGGTAATCTTGAGACACACGTATTCCACACATTTTTCCTTTAAGAAGACAATAGCCACTCAGTGGTGGATTTGCTGTGAAGCCAGTGTTTCAGGGTCCCTTTTTTGCCTGAGATCCTCCCAAGATTGTGTACTTAATTATGTATTAGTAATTTCATATTATTTCTTCTGAAGGGGTACCCCAAATTATATAAACTCCAGATCCCACGTAACTTGGATATGCCCCTAGCTACCGTTTATTATACAGTGTGTCAATCAGGGTCCAATCAGGAGCCATAAACCGCAAGTAATTTGAATAGGGACCATGTAATATAGACATTTATTAAGTGGAACAGAGAATTAGAGTAATGTGGAGTGGCTAGTAAGGAGTAAAAAGAACTGTCAAGAATAGAATAGCAGATACAGGGGCAGCCACTAAGGGCTGAGAGAGAGCACACAAGAAAGGAACACATCCGGAAAAGCCTGTCGTCACCCTCAACCCCTCGCCCCAGGACTGAGATCCAAGTCCACTGGAGAAGGTGGGGCTGAGACTCCCTGGATGAGCTCCCTGTAAAGCTCCCTAGGGGGGTGCCAGGGAAGGCATTTATGGGAAACTGCCAAGCCAGTAGCACTCCACCGAGAAGCTCTCCTAGGGATTGTGGAGGAATACCATACATGGGAGGTGCCATGCACCGGGGGCCAACCAGCGCTGCAGGAGCGGGGCACCGCAGAAGCTGTACCCACTGCAGGAGCGGACCCGGAGGTGTACCATAGAACCAGGAGGCAGATACCCTTCCTACTCTAGTGTCCTTCCAGCACCCTCTACTCACAAAGTTCGAATTTGATCATCGTGCAAGCTGCAAAGAAAAACATGGGATCCGGTGTCATTATTGCAAAGCAAAGAATAAAGGATACGTTTAGATCTCAAAGGCAATCCACTGATAACTGGCACCTTTCTACAAGTAAGTCACATACCTAAGCTCCTTCACTTCCGGCAGGAACCCTGTATGTCCCACATATGTTTTACTGGCATGAGGCACTGCTTGTGTCTTAGTCTGTTTGGGCTGCTGTAACAAATACCACAGACTGGGTGGCTTATAAACAACAAATATTTATTTCTCACAGTTCTGGAGGCCGGCAAGTCCAAGATCAGGGTGCTGGCAGATGCAGTGTCTGGTGAGAGCCCACCTCCTGGTTCACAGATGAGTGGTACTATGTCCTCAAATGGCAGAAGGGGAAGGGAGCTCTGGGGTCTCTTTTATAAGGCAGTAATCTTATTTATGAGCGTTCCACCCATGACCTAATCACATCCCCAAGGCTCCATCTCCAAATACCATCACACTGGGGATTAGGTTGCAACCTAACCTAGGAATTTTGGCGGACCACAAACCTTCAATCTAGAGCAGCTTGTGAACCTAAGTTCTTCTGATTAACAGCAAAGCTGGGGCGAGGAAAACCACCAGAAACAATGGGATGTTTTCGGAAAGGTCATCTGAGAGGCATCACCTAGAAGGCACTAGTAGGAGGGCCGCCAAAAGGGCCTGTCAGTCATTTTAGCTTTCTGATCCTTCGCATCAGCAATCACCCTTTATCTCAGCTACAGAGATGTGTACTTGGCTCCAAATCTGGAAAACCCAAGGCATGCATTAGGAATGTGGCTGTTAAGAATTTAATTAAAATATTCCTATTCTGTGGGGTTTAGCCTTTAAACTGTGACTAGCAAACTACTTATGTTATCATCTGTGAGTCCCTCTGGAGGGTTTAGTCACCAGTTGGCTTGTTTTTCCCCTAAGGATATGTGGCTGAGGCATGAATTGGAAAACATAATCTTGAAACAGGTTTGCATCTAGGTTTTTAAAAAATTAATTAGTTTTAAAGTTCAAAGTATATAGGGATTTATTCAATCATAGATTGGTATATTGAGTGTTATTACTGAGCTTTCCACTAGATGACACTATTGTTTCAATGTATTTGCATCGATCTTTGCTTTCTTTGGAATGAACTTCATAGGACAGTAAGCTACTTGAAGAAATCACTATTCTGCTTCCAAGTAAAATATCTCCAGTATAGGAAAATCTAGCTTGACTTAGAGTTGCCTTCAGGGAAACTACTGGAGTCTCCCTAAAGAAAGCTAAAGAACCTAGTTCTCTTTATTGACAAGAAATTATTTTATATTAGACCTGTATTTTTTTTTTTTGCGGTACCGGGCCTCTCACCGCTGCGGCCCCTCCCGCCGCAGAGCACAGGCTCTGGACGCGCAGGCTCAGCGGCCATGGCTCACGGGCCCAGCCGCTCCGCGGCATGTGGGATCCTCCCGGACCGGGGCACGAACCCGCGTCCCCTGCATCGGCAGGCGGACTCTCAACCACTGCACCACCAGGGAAGCCCTAGACCTGTATTTTTAACACTGCTCTTTAAACACATTTCTTCCTCCTCTGTTCTCAATGGAGATGAAGAAAAACAGATCATTTTCTTATATATAAAATCTTTTCAAATATAGAAGACCAATATAAGATTGGTTTTTGGGAATTGCCTGGTGGTCCAGTGGTTAGGACTCTTCACTTTCACTGCCAGGGTTGGGTTCAATCTGGATCCCCCAAGTTGCGCGGCATGGCCAAAAAAAAAAAAAAATTGGTTTACATCTTTCCTTCTTTAAGGCAAAAATAATTTCCTTTAAGTTTTCATCACATTTCTTTGCCATTTGTTCTGCCTAATTTTTGATGAGATCTGGAATCCGAATGGAATCCAGAATACTCCAAGGTCTTTGGATTTGTGTTCCTGGCTGATTCACTTGTCAGTCTCTCAAAGTTTCGGCAATATGAGCTAAGAATAGGTTCTTAGATTCTTAGACAAAGACAGAGAATAAAGCTAATAAGGGTTTAAGTCACCCCGTTTCATTCTGTTGCTGATAGAAACTAGAGTTGTTGGATGTTCATCAACTCTGACTTGTCCTGGCCAGGCTATCTGTGAATACGCCATGCTCCTTTCCACTTTTGGACCTTGTTGTTCCCTCTGCGTGAGACGATTGTAACATCCCTACCCCATGCTCTTGTCACATCTTCAATCTCAAGTTAGACATCATTTCTCAGGAGTTTTGCCCTGCACCCACCACCATCTGCTGCCCCTGAAGACCTTGTCATGGATCCCAGTATAGTCCCCCTTAGCACCTTGCGCTTCTCTCTTTTAGAATTTTGCATCCACATAGCAATCTAATTATTTGTGACCGTTCGTTTGATGTCTTTTCTTTTCCCCCACTAGACTCTATTAAGTTAAGGTCTTTTTTTTTTTTTTTAAACCCACATAGCCCCAACACTTTACTGGGGATACAGTAGGCAAATGGTAGGAACTCAGTAGGCCTATTTTGACAATGGACTAATTTCTGATTTACTTTGTATTCTTTTCTTTTCCAGAGATATAATGATTCTTAGTAGGGCAATTATCAGGAATCAGGAGGTAGACAGGAGCATGACTTATTCAGAACTCTGACAAAAAGTCAGGGACATGGATAGGGAGGGAGAGAGCTGTACATAACAGTTTGGTGAGGAAGGGAAAGCCAGCTTTTAAACTCTGTACTATGGGCAATTAAAACAGTTGATGAGTTTTTAAAGAGAGAAGTGAGATGGTCAGGTGGTTGCAGTTCACTAGGAATGTTGAGTGGTTCATGAGCACAAAGACCGTTTGTCCTGATAATTGTAGTAGTAATCTTGACATGGACCTTACTCTTTCTGGCTGGTTGTAATTTCATTTTCAGCTGTTTTTGTGGAAGTTATTTGACCATGGCTTGGCGACCTTTCACACAAGTGTGGATGACAACCATGATGTTGACAATAACAACATAATATCTAATTCTTTTAGCACTTCCTGTGTACCAGGCACTGTGCTAGCCGTGTTGTAAGCATTTTATCGATGATCAGACTTTAGCATGCATAACAGTCGCCTGGGGGAGGTTTCTTGTTGAATGCTGATAAACCCTTACTCTCAGAGTTTCTTTATTTTTTTATTTCTTTATTTCTTTTTGGCTGCGTTGGGTCTTCATTGCTGTGCGCAAGCTTTCTTTAGCTGCAGTGAGTGGGGACTACTCTTTGTTGTGGTGTGCGGGCTTCTCATTGCGGTGGCTTCTCTTACTGCGGAGCACGGGCTCTAGGCGCGTGGGCTTCAGTAGCTGTGGCTTGTGGGCTCAGTAGTTGTGGCTCTCGGGCTCTAGAGCGCAGGCTCAGTAGTTGTGGCGCACGGGCTTAGTTGCTCCGAGGCATGTGGGATCTTCCCCGACCAGGGCTCGAAAATGTGTCCCCTGCATTGGCAGGTGGATTCTTAACCACTGCGCCACCAGGGAAGCCCACTCTCAGAGTTTCTGATTCAGTAGGTATGGGTGGGATGATAATTTTTGTGTTTCTGACAATATCCTCAAGGATGCTGAGGCTACTGGCCCAGGGACCACAATTTGACAATCACTGCATTATTTCGTTTAATCATCAAGACAACTGTAAAAGAAAAGTAGTACTATTCCCTCCTTTTTATAGATGAGGAAACTGAAGCTTTGAGAGGTTCACTCACTGATCTAGAGTCACACAACTGGTAAATGGCAAGAGCTGTCAAATGCAGGTCCTTCTAACTCAAAAGTTGAACTTCTTAACCCCTAAAGCAGTCGTTCTCAAACTTTTCATGCATCAGAATGACTGGAGGAGCTTTTTTAAAAAATTCAGGTACTTGAGTTCTACCTCTGTCTAATAAATCACATCTTCTGGGGTAGGGTGGGCTATCTGTTGTTTGACAAGCTTCTCAGGCGATTTCTATGCGGAGCACAGGCTCCGGACGCACAGGCTCAGCGGCCATGGCTCACGGGCCCACATGCTCCGCGGCATGTGGGATCTTCCCGGACCGGGGCACGAACCCGCGTCCCCTGCATCGGCAGGCGGACTCTCAACCACTGCGCCACCAGGGAAGCCCCAAACAAATGTTTTTTGAATGATTTGGTCTAAGTACCAAATCCATTGATGTCATCAGCTTTCATCTGACTTGACCGTTTGACATGCTGAATATCCTTCTCGACTTTCATTCCTTCTGTGGCTTCCCTGCTTATGGGCAAAGCAGAAAAGAAGACTGGGTAGTGGTCAGAGAAAAAGGAAATAAAATCACTTCTATATAATATTAATCTGGCCTTCCGTGACGCTTTGTTTATTTCTCAATGAAAGCACTTATCAAATTTTGCCGTAATTTATTGTTCTTGCCTATGAATCTATGAAACCCTTGAGGGCTAGGCAGTGCCTTAACACACTGTGCAGTGCCTGGTGCATCATAAATGTTTGATAAATGCTTATTGAATGAATATTTGAATCAACATATAATAAACCTAAGAGAAAGTCAGCAATTTATAAGGATTTATGTTTCATGTGATGCTCTGTTTTAAAATACATATATATATATATATATATATATATATATGCACCCATGCACCCATGTTGCTGGTATGGTCACTTCAGCAGCTTGAATTACAAATCGAGTCACATCCTTCTCACCTTTAAAACATTTTGGGATTCCAGAGTTTTATTTTAGCAGAAAGTTCCATAGTTTCTTGAGGATTATTTCATCCCGAATTGTTGAAGAACCTCAGGGGCTTATTCAGTCTAAAAGGGTCTGTGCACAGTCTGATTGGTTCAGTGTTGGGCTTCATCTTTAGCAATCATTGGTTTGGTTGACTGGGTCCATGTGCTTTCTTGGCTGCCTTCCTCCCCGATTCCTTATGAGTTCCATCTCTGGGTCACACACTCTGCTAGGGGTACTATCATATGATTCTCTGTCCCCTGCTGCAGTGAGACAGCATCTGCTAGAAGTTTCAGATATCTGCATAGGCGGCTCCACACTCAGAATCCCAAGGTGACCTGTTTTGCATCTAATTGGACTCATATGTTGGGTCTCGAGGCTCTTCTAGGCTCAGCCACACACTGTGCTGAGGACAAGCTCTTTCCCCAGATTTCAGTCCCTCACTTTGAGAGAATGAATTACCCCAGACTTCTCCTACCTGCCTGGAGAGATCCCCTTGGAGCCCTTGTGGGCCTTTCCTACCATCAGGCCATTGTCCAGACTGTCCCGAATAGTCTAACATTTGAACTTGAAAAAGGAAAATAGCGTGCTCACATTCTTTCCCTCCCAAAAGGCTCCTAGACCCTTACGCAGATTTGTCCACCTTCTCCACAAATGATGACTCTGCATATCAAAAGATATGGGGAGGGCAAGACTCTGTCAGTTTCCAGAAGGTTCTACTCTATCTTTCCAAGGCAGCAGGTGACTGCTACGCTTACTTTTGAGTAACTAAGAAGGGTCAGTCAAGCGGCTCTTTCCTGAGAAAGGAAAATTTGCTCCAAGATACCTTATTATGTTCATCTATAGATGCAAGAGTTTTGGGAATAAATACTATTTTAAAATTTCTTCCCAACACACACAGGCACTCTTAAAGTCCGCTGAGAGTGTTACCAAGGACCATCTCTAGATAATAAGATTACAAAGCATGACTTTATTTTTTCTTATTTTCCTCAAAGAATGCATGTCATTTGAACAATAAAATATTAAGTTAGTAAAATAATTACACAAAGCAGATAAATCCATAACTTTAGAGTAAAAGGTGTCAACCAACTATGCCAGAGCTAGAATATCTTTGGCAATAAAATGTGACATTGTCTATAGGTTTCATCCTCTGTTTCACTTCAAGCTCAATTACAGGTAACTTCGTAAAAAGATCTAGTCACCTGTAGTACTTGCTTATTTTCTGAAATGCAGTTGCTGGTGACAAGCCATGAAGACAATTTAGTGACATTGGATCATTTTTTGTTGTTGTTATGGTACTCTGAATATAAATTGTGGTCCTCTGTTTTGGAATATACTATTTTTTTTATAAAGCATATAAATGGAAAAGCGATTTTACAACTTCTAGTGCAGAACATGAACAAAAGTGTTGCCTCCACTTGTGTTTATATATCCTTTTACTGTCAATCTAAAATTTTCTAAGAGAGATGGCTCCTCCACTGGCATCTTTTCAGAAAGGCTGGCAAAATCTTTCAGGCAGTCTCTTTCACACATTATTATTTAGAAATGCAATTTTTAGTTGTCGATGTAATCTCAAAACATATCTTCAAAACAAAATAATCCTGGAGCAACGCTTGACGCTCTAAATGCAAAGCAGAATAGAGGAACAGTTTCAACCATTCATTGGTTGAACTGTCATTTGTCAGTCACCCTGTCATATATGGTAACTGATGTCCAAATATTTGAGACAGACAACATACGCAGGATGTGCTCTGGTTGAGGAAGATTCCAGGTCCCCTGGATCAGTTCAGTATGGGGAGAGAGCCCTCGCTGACTCCTCTGAGTTCAGTGGGACTGGCGCTTGACAGCGGGGCCTGTGATAACTCAAGCTCCCTGCACAGCTGGGAGGATGAGAAGAATGATTTCATTAGCAAGAAGAGTCCAAATTGGAAGCGAGTTGCTTTTACAAACTTCATAATAAAAACTGATTTTTGTACTTTCCATGTGCTTATTCTGCAAATGTTTAGCACATTTCTGTCTGCTAGGTTTAATTTTCTAATTTGGCTCTAGTTTGAATGTGAAACTGATTTGAACAAGTTAAGGGGAGGATGTTAAGGGTATTTGGGGGGGGGCAGTGGGAGCGCTCAGTCACAGGGATTTCATTGTCCTCCATAGGCTGTTTGCAGTCAGATGTCACCGAGTTCAGTGGTCGAGAGGTGCTTTGTATTATGCTGTATCTATTAGATTATTTCATGATTCATTGAGTCACAGAATCAGGGATTGTTTTAGTTGGCTGAGGACCAGGGGGAGGGGGGGAGGTGCTCAAGTAGAGCAGCCAGTGGGACTCAGCCTGGAAGTCTTTTCAAAACCACAGTGACGAACTCCTTCTTCCTCACCACCCCCTGTCTCCCCCGAGTCATGGCAGGTAAGAATCCCCCAGAGATGGGAACGTATATTTAGAAAAACTTCTTAGTGGATTCTGATAGGATCCTCTGGCCGAGAACCATCAATTTCATAAAATGAGAAAAGAAAAGAAAGAGAGGTAAAGTAACACCCATCCACGATAGGGTCAAGGCTGGTACCTTATTCTCAGGCCTTTTCTTTTTAAAATCTATTGAGGACATTGGGAATATAAATATATGTTGGTTCACAACCTCAGGAGTTCCCTGGGTGAAATTTGAAACTGAACTCTGTACAGAGGGCAGGGAGAGATGGAGAAAAGGCAGACCATTTTTGATTGGTAGGCGACATGTTTAATAAGCAAGGGAACTTACATGCCAGGCTTGTCCCGGGCGGCCTCAAGACAAAGATCTTCCACTCGCACCCACAGAATCTTAAGAGTTTATGCAGAGGCCTTAATGGGGTTCAGTCATGTACACACCATGCAGATGGTCTCAACAGCACACTGCTCACTGAAGCCTGAATCCGTCATGTGGCTCCTAGTTCGGGGAAAGATGTGTCTTCCAAGGACAAGGAGGTGGTAAGGAGCCTGGGATCAGCCGGCTCCAGCTCACGGGTCAACTGGTGGTCACATCCTCTCAGTGACTTCCTCCAACAATACATCTTCCAGGTCATCTCTTTCATGTATTATTCTTCAGAATCAGTGTGTACAGTCCAAGTGTTGATGTCATGATGTTGGTTCTTTCCTGATTTGTGAGGATGGGAGAGGAAGCTGTAGCACATCCTGAAGGAAACAGGCCACAAGCTGGATTCTCTAGGAGACTTGCTTGACACAGACCTTCAATTTCTGAAAAACAGTTTCTGCAAAGTGCAGTCAAGTCAAGCACAATAAAACGAGGTCTGCTTGTACACCAAGTTCAAGTAAGTCGACTTCTTTATGAAACTCTTTGTAGAGGCTCGTTGCCTGCTTCACTGTGAAGTACTGAGGATATGCTGTAGGTCCCTTGAATCTGAATGCTCAAAATCTCTTCTTTGTCATCAGCAACGTCTCTGCCAAATTCACTGTGTTTAAGACCAGCGGATGAGTTTGATCTTTTTGGATGGAAGAACCACTTCCTGCTTAAGGTCTTAACAGAAAATGAATATCTTATTGGATTAAAATAAATGACTTCTCAAATATAACACTTGTAATATATACTCAAGCTTGGAGAGGTTCCTATTTAGATTTTTCACATCCAATACATATTGGTTACATAGCAACATTCTCTCTGGCTCTCACCCTCCAATGTGCAAGCACAGTCACTGCTTCCCGTATCCCAGACCAGCGCCGTCCCATAAAAATATAATGCAGGCCACATGTGTTATTTAAAATTTTCTAGTAGTCACACTTAAAAATTTAAAAAGAAATAGGTAAACTTACATTTGATAATATATTTTATTTAACTCAGTATGACCAAAATATTATTTCAACCTGTAATCAATATAAAAAGTATTAATGAAATATTTTACATTCTCTATTTCTTACCAACTCTTTGACATCTGATATGGATTTTACATTTACAACGCATCTCAATTTGAGTGTTAAATGCAGAATTTTCATTGGCAATACTTGATCTGCGTTCAGATTTCATAAAGTACATAGTCAGAAATTAAGTTCACATATCCAGGTATTTCCAAATGTATTTAAAAATTTCCAGTAACTAAATTGAGTACTGAAAAGCAGCTGTTGTCTTATATTCACATTCACATTTAAAAAACTGGTTCATCTTTTTTAGAGGCATCTATTTAACTTGGAAGACAGATAGGACTTTTGAAATGACATCTGTCCAGGTTAAGTAAATTCACTAACTCTTGTGTCAGTGCAGCATTGTTAACATTGAATTCAAAGGGGATATTATATAAATTGAAAAGGAACTCTAAATTTCTCAGTATCAACAAAGTGTTCTTCAAATTTTTCTTGTAGTTTTCACAATGAATTTACATAACACTGCTAATCACAAAAGCTTCTGCATATTGATTCATGTTAGGAAAATATGGACTATTGTTACTTATATGTAATATGAAACATTTCAACTTTAATATAAATTTCTGCACTTGTCTAGCTAGGTCACAAATAAGCCTTTCCTTTCATTGGTGCTTCAGATTTAGCTCATTTATATGCAGTGTGATATCTATCAGTAACCACAAATCACATTGCCTCTTTACCTTTGATTATTGAATATTTGGCAAGCGTTCCCTTGGACAGGAAAATCTTGAATAGGAGTTAAGAATACAATAAATTTTTCTAAAGTGCTTCTGTAACTCGAACAAACAGCATTGGCCAAGAACACAAGATCATTTAATCTACTGCCTGCTATTTGTTTTAACAATTCTGTTAACTGACAATGATTAATCATTTGTACATATTTACTGAATGATTTTTAACAACTTTATGTGACACTTTTTTTTCCAGCAGAATCAATTCATATTTATTCAAAGCATTTAAAAGTAAAATTTGACCCAAGAATTCAAATAAAAGGAAAATCAAACATATTGCATACATCTTGAAAGATACTTTAAATAACAGAACATTTTTTTTTTATATACAGCAGGTTCTTATTAGTCATCTATCTTATACATATCAGTGTATACATGTCAATCCCAATCTCCCAATTCATCACACCCCCACACCACCCACCGCCACTTTCTCCCCTTGGTGTCCATACGTTTTTTTCTCTACTTCTGTTTCTCAATCCATACTTTTTCCCTCTACTTCTGTGTCTCAATTGCTGCTCTGCAAACCGGTTCATCTGTACCATTTTCGAGGTTCCACGTACATGCATTAATATACGATATTTGTTTTTCTCTTTCTGACTTACTTCACTCTGTATGACAGTCCCTAGATGCATCCACATCTCTACAAATGACCCAATTTCATTCCTTTTTATGGCTGAGTAATATTCCATTGTATGTATGTACCACGTCTCGTTTATCCATTCGTCTGTTGATGGGCATTTAGGTTGCTTCCATGATCTGGCTATTGTAAATAGTGCAGCAATGAACACTGGAGTGCATGTGTCCTTTTGAATTATGGTTTTCTCTGGGTATATGCCCAGTAGTGGGATTGCTGGGTCATATGGTAATTCTATGTTTAGTTCTTTAAAGAACCTCCATACTATTCTCCATTGTGGCTGTATCAATCTACATTCCCACCAACAGTGCAAGAGGGTTCCCTTTTCTCCACACCCTCTCCAGCATTTGTTGTTTGTAGATTTTCTGATGATGCCCATTCTAACTGGTGAGAGGTGATACCTCATTGTAGTTTTGATTTGCATTTCTCTAATAATTAGCGATGTTGAGCAGCTGTACATGTGCTTCTTGGCCATCTGTATGTCTTCTTTGGAGAAATGTCTATGTCTTCTGCCCATTTTTGGATTGGGTTGTTTGTTTTTTAATATTGAGCTGCATGAGTTGTTTATATATTTTGGAGATTAATCCTTTGTCCGTTGATTCGTTTGCAAATATTTTCTCCCATTCTGAAGGTTGTCTTTTCATCTTGTTTATGGTTTCCTTTGCTGTGCAAAAGCTTTGAGGTTTCATTAGGTCCCATTTGTTTATTTTTGTTTTTATTTCCATTACTCTAGGAGGTGGATCAAAAAAGATCTTGCTGTGATTTATGTCAAAGAGTGTTCTTCCTATGTTTTCCTCTGAGAGTTTTATAGTGTCCGGTCTTGCATTTAGGTCTTGAATCCATTTTGAGTTTATTTTTGTGTATGGTGTTAGGGAGTGTTCTAATTCCATTCTTTTACGTGTAGCTGTCCAGTTTTCCCAGCACCACTTATTGAAGAGACTGTCTTTTCTCCATTGTATATCCTTGCCTCCTTTGTCATAGATTAGTTGACCATATGGGCGCGGGTTTATCTGTGGGCTTTGTCTCTTGTTCCATTGATCTATATTTCTGTTTTTGTGCCAGTACCATATTGTCTTGATTACTGTAGCTTTGTAGTATAGTCTGAAGTCAGGGAGGCTAATTCCTCCAGCTCGGTTTTTTCCCCTCAAGACTGCTTTGGCTATTTGGAGTCTTTTGTGTCTCCATACAAATTTTCACATTTTTTGTTCTAGTTCTGTAAAAAATGCCATTGGTAATTTGATAGGGATTGCATTGAATCTGTAGATTGATTTGGGTAGTGTAGTCATTTTCACAATATTGATTCTTCCAATGCAAGAACATGGTATATTTCTCCATCCTTTGGTATCATCTTTAATTTCTTTCATCAGTGTCTTATAGTTTTCTGCGTACAGATCTTGTGTCTCCCAGATAGGTTTATTCCTAGGTATTTTATTCTTTTTGTTGCGATGGTAAATGGGAGTGTTTCCTTAATTTCTCTTTCAGATTTTTCATCATTAGTGTATAGGAATGCAAGAGATTTCTGTGCATTAACTTTGTATGCTGCAACTTTACCAGATTCATTGATTAGCTCTAGTAGTTTTCTGGTGGCATCTTTAGGATCCTCTATGTATTGTATAGGAACGCAAGAGATTTCTGTGCATTAATTTTGTATCTTGCAACCTTACCAAATTCATTGATTACCTCTAGTAGTTTTCTGGTGGCATTCTTAGGATTCTCTATGTACAGTATCATGTCATCTGCAAACAGTGACAGTTTTACTTCTTCTTTTCCAATTTGTATTCTTTTTATTTCTTTTTCTTCTCTGATTGCCGTGGCTAGGACTTCCCAAGCTATGTTGAATAATAGCAGTGAGACTGGAAGTGCTCACGGGCCCTGCCGCTCCACGGCATGTGGGATCTTCCCGGACCGGGGCACGAACCCATGTGCCCTGCATCGGCAGGCAGACTCGCAACAGCTGCGCCACCAGGGAAGCCCTGTTGGAAGATTTTAAATCACAGTTTCAATTTCATTACGTGTGATTGGTCTGTTCATATTTTCTCATTCTTCCTTGTTCAGTCTTGGAAGGTTATACCTTTCTAAGAATTTGTCCATTTCTTCCAGGTTGTGCATTTTATTGGCATAGAATTGCTTGTAGTAGTCTCTTAGGATGCTTTGTATTTCTGTGGTGTCTGTTGTAACTTCTCCTTTTTCATTTCTAGTTTTATTGATTTAAGTCCTCTCCTTCTTTTTCTTGATGAGTCTGGCTAATGGTTTATCAATTTTGTTTATCTTCTCAAAGAACCAGCTTTTAGTTTTATTGATCTTTGCTATTGTTTTCTTTGTTTCTATTTCATTTATTTCTGCTCTGATCTCTATGATTTCTTTCCTTCTGCTAACTTTGGGTATTGTTTGTTCTTCTTTCTCTAGTTCCTTTAGGTGTAAGGTTAGATTGTTTATTTGAGATTTTTCTTGTTTCTTGAGGTAGGCTTGTATAGCTATAAAATTCCCTCTTAGAACTGTTTTCACTGCATCCCATAGGTTTGGTTCGTCATGTTTTCATTGTCATTTGTCTCTAGGTATTTTTTGATTTCCACTTTGATTTCTTCAGTGATCTCTTGGTTATTTAGTAACGTATTGTTTAGCCTCCATGTGTTTGTGTTTTTTACGTTTTTTCCCTGTAATTGATTTCTAAAATCCTAGCATTGTGGTCAGAAAAGATGCCTGATATGATTTCAGTTTTCTTAAATTTACTGAGGCTTGATTTGTGACCCAAGATGTGATCTATCCTGGAGAAAGTTCCATGTGCACTTTAGAAGAAAGTGTAATCTGCTGTTTTTGGATGGAATGTCCTATAAATATGAATTAAATCTATGTGTTCTATTGTGTCATTTAAAGCTTGTGTTTCCTTATTAATTTTCTGTTTGGATGATCTGTCCATTGGTGTAAGTGGGGTGTTAAAGTCTCGCAGTATTATTGTGTTACTGTCGATTTCCTCTTTTATAGTTGAGAGCAGTTGCCTTATGTATTGAGGTGCTCCTATGTTGGATGCATATATATTTATAATTGTTATATTTTCTTCTTGGATTGATCCCTTGAACATTATGTCATATCCTTCCTTGTCTCTTGTAACATTCTTTATTTTAAAGTCTATTTTATCTGATACGAGTATTGCTACTCCAGCTTTCTTTTGATTTCCATTTGCATGGAATATCTTTTTGCATCCCCTCACTCAGTCTGTATGTGTCCCTAGGTCTGAAGTGGGTCTCTTGTAGACAGCATATATATGGGTTTTGTTTTTGTATCCATTCAGCAAGCCTGTGTCTTTTGGTTGAGCATTTAATCCATTCATGTTTAAGGTAATTATCGATATGTATGTTTCTATTACCATTTTCTTAATTGTTTTGGGTTTGTTTTTGTAGGTCCTTTTCTTCTCTTGTATTTCCCCTCTTAGGGAAATCCCTTTAGCATTTGTTGTAGAGCTGGTTTGGTGGTGCTGAATTGTCATAGCTTTTGCTTGTCTGTAAAGCTTTTGATTTCTCCGTTGAATCTGATGAGATCCTTGCTGGGTAGAGTAATCTTGGTTATAGGTTCTTCCCTTTCATCACTTTAAGTATATCATGATATACTTTTAAGTATATCATGCCATCCCTTCTGGCTTGTAGAGTTTCTGCTGAGAAATCAGCTGTTAACCTTATGGGAGTTCCCTTGTATATTATTTGTCATTTTTCCCTTGCTGCTTTCAATAATTTTTCTTTGTCTTCAATTTTTGCCAGTTTGATTACTGTGTGTCTCGGTGTGTTTCTCCTGGGTTTATCCTGTATGGACTCGCTGTGCTTCCTGGACTTGGGTGGCTATTTCCTTTCCCATGTTAGGGAACTTTTTGACTATAATCTCTTCCAATATTTTCTCAGGTCCTTTCTCTCTCTCTCCTCCTTCTGGGACCCCTAAAATGTGAATGTTGTTGCATTTAATGTTGTCCCAGAGGTCTCTTAGGCTGTCTTCATTTCTTTTCATTCTTTTTTCTTTATTCTGTTCCATGGCAGTGAATTCCACCATTATGTCTTTCAGGTCACTTATACATTCTTCTGCCTCAGTTATTCTGCTATTGATCCCTTCTAGTGTATTTTTCATTTCAGTTATTGTATTGTTAATCTCTGTTTGTTTGTTCTTTAGTTCTTCTAGATCTTTGTTAAACATTTCTTGCATCTTCTCGATCTTTGCCTCCATTCTTTTCCGAGGTCCTGGATCATCTTCACTACGATTATTCTGAATTTTTTTCCTGCAAGATATCCTATCTCCACTTCATCTAGCTGTTTTTCTGGGATTTTATCTTGTTCCTTCATCTGGTACATAGCCCTCTGCCTTTTCATCTTGTCTGTCTTTCTGTGAATGTGGTTTTTGTTCCACAGGCTGCAGGATTGTAGTTCTTCTTGCTTCTGCTGTCTGCCCTCCAATCTGCAGAAACAGGAACCTGGTGCACAGCTGATGGGAATGCAAAATGGTGCAGCTGCTGTAGAAACCACTCTGGCAGTTCTCACTGTTCCCCATTAGACAGGAGACCAGCCTGGGGTCCAAGTCCTGGGCATGGCAGGCTCGCCCCTCTCTGGGCCTGACTCCAGCTCACCTCACCGCAGCCCTCAGAGCCACCTGGGCACTGCCATCTTGCCCAGAAAGGGGGTCTCCTATGTGACACTTTTTGTATAGTCTGCTTCAGGAAAATGAGCACAGTTATTTTCAGTATGTATCATACAATGGAACAAAGTGATAAAAAGAGAAATGTCAGTCTATCTTTTTAAAATTTTAATAAATATAGATTTTTGACCTAAGCTAACTGGAGCACCATCTGTCATGATAGAAACAATTTTTTCATATGTAGATGGTATTCTTTTTTAACAGATGTTAAAGATTAAAAAATATGTATTCTATGAGTTTGAATTTTAGTCTGAAAATTGACAACATTTTTCTTGTACGTTTGGAAGTCCTTCAAGACAAATGTACTCTTGGGGAAGTCCTAAAAGAACATGACTTTAAATACCATCCATATGCTGATGACTTGCACAAATATAATATGTTCAGCACTAACCTCTTTCCTGAATTCTAGACTCAAATATCCAATGTCTACTTAACATTTCCAGATTCTTGACTCTCTCCTGCCAAACTGCTTTTCCCTTATCCTTTAATAAATGACAACTGCAGGCCAAAAGTTTGGGAGTTATTTTTGACTCCTCTCTTTCCTTCATACTAATCCCACATGATGTGCAAAAACTCCTTGGTAGTGTCCTTGCTTCCATTTGTGACGTTTTTAGTCCATTTTCAATATAGCAGTAAAGTCAGATCATTCCATGCTTCTCTTTGTCTCTCCAGTGGATTCCCGTCTCTCCAGTGGATTCCCATCTCTTTAGAATAAGGTCCAAAAGTCCTGACCATGACCTACCGAACCTTGTTGCCACCTATCTTTCTGTCCTCAATTCCTACCATGCTCTGCTCTTGTTCATTTGTTCCTTCCCCAGGGCTTCCCTGCTGCTCTTCAAATAGGCCAAGCATATTCTGGGTTTTTGAACCCACTCTTCCCTCTGTCTGGAACACTCTTTCCCTGATAGCCAGTAGATTGTTTCTTCATCTTATTCATGATTCTGTACCAAAGTCTTCCCTGAATACTCACCTAACATATGTTGCTCTGTGTCCCTTTACCTTGCTCTTTTTTTCTTCATAGTACCTATCATATTATATACTTATTTATTTGCGGGGAAGTTATATCTGTCTCTCTCCCTGAGCATAAACATCAGGAAAGCAGGGGATTAATCCACTTGTCACTACTCTGTCTCTGGTGCCTAGACCAGCATCTAGCACATAAAATGCTCAGTGAACAGTTGTTGAATTTATATATGATTTACACTTCTGATTGAAACTCCATCAATAGATTGAGCTCTTGGAATATCTGTTTTCCAGATATCCCTATTTTCTGAAAATAACTCACTTGTTTGTGATATAGCAGCCAAGATGGATGAGAAAGAAATAATCTATGAAAATAATCAGCTGTTATTTACATTTTATGCTGCAGGCATTTTGTGTTAGTTCACAGCCATGCAATGAGCGTTAGCCAACGACTCCTACAGTTCTGAGGGATGGTTCAGTTCCTAAAGGGACCAGATTTTTCCAATGGTTATTTTTATTTGTATTTTTTTTTTAACATCTTTATTGGAGTATACTTGCTTTACAATGGCGTGTTAGTTTCTGCTTTATAACAAAGTGAATCAGTTATACATACACATATGTTCCCATATCTCTTCCCTCTTATTGTTGAATATCTTTAGTTCAGTCTTAACTGAACAAGCTCCATGTCTATCCATAGAAAAGCATCTCAGGTTTCTAAGCAGTCCAGGGGCTAGCTTCCCTATCCCTGCACTGGTACAAATGTTATAGTCACCAACCTGAATATGCAAAAATAAAATATTACTGTCTATAAGATTGTATTTTGGTGCCCTGAACGTCCAGTATGAATGTAAAGTAGAACTCAGTCCAGAGCCTCCTGGGAACTTCAGTCACATTTAGTGATTTTTCAGTCTCCTCAGACTTGACCCAGTCAGAGTCAGGACATTTTGAGGTTTGTTCTTCTTTCCCCATGGACTTGAGGCTACACTCTATGATAAACACTTCTTGTTTCAGCTTCAACCTAGGCCTCCTGACTCAATCTCTCTGACCAAAACTATGTTCGATTAGGGTTTGAACTCTTATATCTTATAAAACTCAAGGGGTGGTCTCCAGCTCTCCCACGTCTAGGGATGTCCTCTGGTATTTCCACTCTTCACTGCATAGGTGGGGAACTTTTCTCTGAGGTGTGCTCTTTGCCTGAACTATACCTGGGGAGCTACAGCTCAGGTTCTTTTTCCTCCCGAATCCTTTTATTTAAATGTCCTTGCCCTTCCCCCTTCTCTAGTCCTCTTTCTTAACTCAAGAGAGCAGAGGTTCAGAATATTTCTGGCTTTCTCCGAAGACTCCCTCCCCTTCAGAAGGTCTTTTCTAGTGTAGAGGGTGGGTACAAAAGATGGGGGGAAAGATTGGTTCTGACTTGTCAGGAAACATTGTCTAAGACTTGGAAGTGAGCAAAAGAGACCCTTAGATGTCCTTTCAGTGGAGTGTATGGGGCATTCTAGAAGAGCGGTTCTCATTGGGCCACAGCCTTCCCCATGCTAACATCCTCAGAGTGTGTTCCTTCGCTTCTCGGGGAATGAATCAGTGAGTCCCAGGTCATCGAAGGAAACATCCAAGTAGAAATCAAATCCAACCTTGCTCTTTTCAAAGTCTTTGCTGCTTCTGTTGAGAGAATAATCAGGAGCCTTCAGACCCATCACCCTTATTGTGGGATGGGAGAAGGAGAAATCAGGCATGCATCCATTATATTATTTTTCCTGTCATTTTAAATTACTAGGTGGCAGTTTTGAAATACCGTACATGGCTGAATATGGCTTGAAGTAAATACCATGTCTCATGCTGGCAGACAATAGATTTACACAAGCCTGAAGCATGCAATTTTTGAAGCTCTGTTTTTCTCCTCCTCTTTCTTGAGGTTGAGAGTATTTTTCACATAAAAAAAATAAGCTTTAAGAATTTAAACATACCAAGTATATTTAAAAATCCAGTCTACGTTTAGAGTTTTTGCTTTAGTCATTTCTTTTATTTTTTTCTTTGATATAATTTCAGTCACTAATCTTAGTTTTTTCTATCCCTTCCTATACCCTAGTGATTATTATTATTATTATTATTATTATTATTTGCGGTACGCGGGCCTCTCACTGTTGTGGCCT
Source organism: Neophocaena asiaeorientalis asiaeorientalis (assembly GCF_003031525.2). Lineage (NCBI taxonomy): Eukaryota > Metazoa > Chordata > Mammalia > Artiodactyla > Phocoenidae > Neophocaena > Neophocaena asiaeorientalis. The sequence goes on along the minus strand of NW_020174046.1, from coordinate 4,424,569 downwards.
CTCCCGTTGCGGAGCACAGGCTCCGGACGCACAGCCTCAGCAGCCATGGCTCACGGGCCCAGCCGCTCCGCGGCATGTGGGATCTTCCCGGACCGGGGCACGAACCCGTGTCCCCTGTATCGGCAGGCGGACTCTCAACCACTGTGTCACCAGGGAAGCCCGTGATTATTATTTTTATCTCCTTTGATGTTTCTGTCTCCCCATTTCTCTTCTTTAAAATGTAACTCAGTGTTTGAAAAGGGATACTCCATTCTCCATCATTGCTTTTTCTGGCTATCAGGACCCCCAATTTCCCATTTTGCATGTGGATTTAGAGTGAAATGATGTGCAAGACTAAGGTGACTCAGTTTTGGTTTATCTGCAACCTCTTCCACAGACTCAGTACTATTCTTAGGTACAGAAGTCCCACGTTTTTTTCTTACATATTTTACTAATGTTCCCTGTTGGAGTCCTTCTCACTTATTCAATCACATTAATTGAAAGCTTACCACGGGTAAGCTCTCTTTGGGAATACAGAGTAGAACAAGAGAAACAACTTCCCAGAGAACATGGAAATAAAATGTCCACATCTGAAATCCAATCCATTACCTTGCCCCTTCTGACGTGCCTGTTTCTCTCAGCCATGAAACTTTTCTTTTAACCGGAAACCAGGTGCTAAGCCTTATTTCCTTTTTTCCCCTTGGTGTCTTCCTAAATTCAGTCAGTAAACAATTTCTGCTGACTCCAACCAATAGTTTCTACTAATTTTTACTCTTTTCCATTCTCGCTAAAGCCCCCTCAATCTGGATCTGTACCCCTTTATCTCAACTTTTGCCCAAACCTCTTTATTGGTTTCTCTCTTCCTTCTCTTCTCTGGTAGGACCTGAACTTCAAATTAATTTCCCGATTGGATTAGTTGTGTCAGTCTCCTCTTTCAAATGTCTTCAGTTACTAAAGCCTAACTTATGACAGCTTTTCCCGAAGTGTGCTCTTACAGAATGTGGTAATTGCCTTGAACCAAAATAAAGGCTTCATAGATTTGAAAGCAGTGAGGAAAACAAAGTAAAACAAATTAGCTGTGGAGGTGGTAGTTTTCAAGACGGGACTTCTGTGAGCCTCGAATATGCTTGAGGAGATGTTGCTTATTCTGGTTCCTATTTCCCGTACTTATTTGGCCATAGAACACTTCTGGCTGCACCCCCTAGAGGTTTGTCTCCCCAGTGAGACTCATGGGATTAGTTCCATGAGACATCAGTTTGAGAACAACGGGTCTGTGGTGCAAATTCTAACCCCTTGGACTGGCCTTTAAGTCCCTCAGCAATCCTACGACCACCATGTCCTTTTCCAGCCTTTCCTGTCTATACTCCCTCACGAGTCTCCTTCCGTCTGTGGGACACATTGCCTGTCCCCCAGGCAACCGAATGTGGACCTTAGCCTACATCCGACCCCTAGATCAGGATCCATCCATCAAAGAATGGGCCGGCCCTTCAGATTGTCTCCTATGCACGAGATTACATTCCTGTAAAGAAAAAATTTATGCACCTTCTTTCTTCACATCTTTGCGCGGTTTCTTCCCTCACAACATCCACTCTGCCTCTTCCTCTTGAGAGTTTGCTCATCATTAAAGGGAACGGCACAACCCAGAGGGGAAAAAATAAGAGTTGAACTTGTGCTTGCGATCCTATGGGGAATGTGGCTGACTAAAAGAGGAGTGGGGTGACTTCCCTGGTGGCGCAGTGGTTAAGAATCCGCCTGCCAATACAGGGGACGTGGGTTTGAGCCCTGGTCCAGGAAGATCCCACATGCTGCGGAGCAGCTAAGCCCATGCACCACAGCTACTGAGCCCGCGTGCCACAACTACTGAAGCCCACGTGCCTAGAGCCTGTGCTCTGCAACAAGAGAAGCCACTGCAGTGAGAAGCCTGCGCACTGCAGTGAAGACCCAACGCAGCCAAAAATAAATAAGTAAATTTATTTTAAAAAATCAATTTAAAAAAAAGCAGCAGTGGAGGCAGCAGCTCTGGAGACTGTCATGGAGGAAGCGGAGCTCACAGCCTCCCAGACGGCCCTGGGAGCGCTCAACAGCTGATGTGTGCCTCTGGGAAGTCTGTGCTCCTGGCTTAGTGGTTAGAGGAAAGTGATGGTGGGAGGGGTGGTGAAGAGAGTGGGAGTTTGGTCCCCTTAGCCATTGGGGGTGCAATGCAGCTATTTTGTTACCAGTTTACTGTAACGCACCCACAGGCTGGGGTTACCACGTGAAACATTTGAGTAGTACTCCACAGTTTGCAAAATACAACTCATTTACATTATCTCTTTTTATGCAGGATTTCTGGAAGTAGACTCTGAGGTTGGCCAGCAGGCAGCTAACTGAGGGAATAAAAAAAGGAAACCCCAGCAGAGAGAGAAGCTGGGCTGCGATGCAGTTAGGACAAGGCCTCTGCTGACCCTCCCACCCCATCCGCATGCCTGGCTCTGGCGCTGGGATGGCTCTGCAGAGTTGCAGGGATTTGGACTTGAACGCAGTCTTTTCATAATGGATGCAGGTTGCTTCCTCCCCGCCCCCCGCCTCTCCCCAGGAGGTATGTCCAAGAGCAGCTGTCTTCAGCCCAGGACAATCTCTGGGTGAGCTGTCAATCCTACACTCTCAGCGGCTGAGGAAACTAATAAGTGCTTTGATCTTAAGGGAAAGCGGGGGCAGATCTGGGCAGTGCACCACAGCAGCCACTAAATCCTCGGAAAAATCCTTAGAAGAGCTCCATTTTACAGATAAGGAAGTGGAGGCCCAGGACCCTTAGGGAAGTTTTGCAGTTTTGCATAGTCATTAAACACCCAAAAAGCCAGTAACTACTCAGAATTCCAATTCAGGACTTCAGAATCCAAATCCAGTTCTCATTGCCCTGTACCTTGTGGTCTATGGTCCATGTCTCCTATAACTACAAGGCCAACTTCTCCTCACAGACTTGGCCTCTGCAGATGGAAAGGGACTCTGGGAGCTGGTAATTATACTTATGTTGTATCTGTTGAGGAGACTGAAACAGAGGAAAATGGGGAAATGTAATGGACTTTCCACTTAAAGACACGTCAAATCAACTCTGGGGAAAAGTTCACTCCCTTTATCTTCAAAAATTAGACATTCAAAAAGTTTCTTGTCATTTTGCATTAAGCAATGTCGTAATTCTCTGTGTTTCTTCATCTGTTAAACTGTGCCATTTGGAGGTAGCCTGGACTCCTCAGTTTCGTAGAATGTGTGCCTTTACCTAAGTTGTATGTGACATAAAGATCTACATTCCTTACCCTTGTAGATATGTAGATGCTAAAAACAAATTTCTTTTCGCACATTGATCCTGTACCTGAAGAAGGGGCCTATGTCGTGCCTTTGGAGCTGAGATGTTCAGTGTTTTATACTAAACGTCATGAGATTCCAAACACTTACAGAGAAAAGGTAGTCAAGGACTGCAGAAGACAGTCATTTCTGAACTTGAGGTGAAGTTTTTGAATCCTCCTCTTCTGATAACCTATTCTCCCAATAACTATAATTATGCAGAGGTGCCAGAAACTGGGAGACAAGTGTGAAATATTTTGCTGGGGGATAGGCTTCCTTGTGACCTAAGTAAATTTTTTTTTTTTTTTCGGTACGCGGGCCTCTCACTGTTGTGGCTCCGGACGCGCAGGCTCAGCGGCCATGGCTCACGGGCTCAGCCGCTCCGCGGCTTGTGAGATCTTCCCGGACCGGGACCCGAACCCGCGTCCCCTGCATCGGCAGGCGGACTCTCAACCACTGCGCCACCAGGGAAGCCCAACCTAAGTAAATTTTGGTCAGTAATGTACCCTATGAACTAGGCTTTCTTCTCTTGTGGAGCATCTTGAGGATAATTAAATATCTAATCTCTCAGCTTGATCTTTGCGTAAATTACCCCTGGTGACTCCAAAGGCCATGACTAATGAGAGAATCCTACGACTGGGGACACATTATCCAGTATTATTTGATAACCTCCCTGAGGGCAGGGACAGTGCCTTTTGCATTTTATATTTTTTTGTATACGAATTGTTCTCTAATAGCAGTGTACATAAAAATTGCATAAAGATCTATTAAATATGTGGGTTCTGGTCTCTCCCTGTGACTCTTTTCTTTGGAATCTACATTTTTGCCCAGTGCTCAGGCTCTTCTTATGTAGAAGTCCCTTGTCACTTAACACGTGCTCTAAATATGTGTAGAACGAGTATAGTTCTTACTGCTTTTTTTGCCCCTATTTAAAAAAATAACATTTTATTGAGATATAATTCATATACCATAAATTCAGCCTTTTAAGTGTACACTTCAGTGGTTTTTAGTATATTCACAAAGTTATGCAATCATCACCACTATCTAATTGCAGAATATTTTCATAAGCCCAAGAAGAAACTCCTTACCCATTAATAGCCATTCCCCATTTCCCCGTTTTGTAGTTTTCAGGGTACAAGTCTTGAATTTTTTTGTTGAATTTTTCCTAAGTATTTTATAAGTTTTGATGCTATTGTGAATGGAATATTTTTCTTAATTTCATTGTTGGATTGTTCATTGCTAGTGTTTAAAAGATAATTGATTTTTGTGTATTGATCCTGTATCCTACAACCTTGCTGAAATTGTTTATTGGCTCTAATAGTATTTCATGGACTCCTTAGGATTTTTTATCTATTAGATGATGTCATTTGTGAATAGAGATCGTTTTACTTCCTCCTTTACAATTTGGATGCCTTTTTTCTCCTTTGCCTTTTTACCTTTTCCCCCATTTTACCTTTAGTAAAAATGTTGAGTAGAAGTATTAAATAAGAGTGAGAGTGGGTATCCTCGTCTTTTCCAGATTTTATGGGGAAAGTGTTCAGGCTTTCATCACCATTTATGAAGATCAGCTAAGAAGCTGTTGATACTTATATATTATTTTAATAGAATCCTTTATTCAGTTAAATAAATTCTCTTCTAAATAAATTTTTAGTTCATTGAATTTTTATCATGAAAGGATGTTGGATTTTGTTAAATGCTTTTTCTGCATCTATTGTAAAATCATGTGACCTTTGTCCTTTATTTTTTCTATGTATTATTAATATATTATATTGAGTTTTCAGATGTTAAACCAACCTTGCATTCTTGGAATGAATCCCAGGTCATGGTCATGGTGTATAATGCTTTTTATATATTTCTGGATTTGGTTCACAGTATTTAGTTGACAATTTTTACATCTGTATTCATAAGGGATATTGGTATGTAGTTTTTTGTGATATCTTTGTCTGGGTTTGGTATTAGTGTAATAGGATGAGTTGGGAACATTTTCCTCTTCTATTTTTTTGGAAGGGTTCGTGAAGCCTTGGCTTTCTTCTTTAAATGTCTTATAGAATTAACTAGTGAAACAATCTGGTACTGGGATTTATTTTTTTGTGCGAAGTTTTAAATTACTGACTCAATCTCTTCAACTTGTGACAGTTTTATTCATATTTTAATTTCTTCTTGAGTTAGTTTTGGTAGTGTATGTTTTTCTAGGAGTATTTTATTTCATCTAGGTTATCTAATTTGTTGGTATGCAGCTTTTCATACTGTTACTTTATAAGGTCTTTAAAAGAAAAGGAGGAGGCAGGAGAGTCAGAAGCAGAGGTTAGAGTAGTATGAGGTCATAAGGAATATGGACAGCCTGTAGAAGATGGAAAAGGAAGGAAAATGGACTGTCCCCTTAGAACTTCCAGAAAGAACAAAGCAGTGCCAACACTGTGATTTTAGCCCAGTGAAACCCATTTAAGACTCCTGACCTCCAGAAATATAACATAATACATTTGTTTTGTTTTAAGCTACTAAGTGTGTGGTAATTTGTTACAGCAGCAATAGGACGCTCGTTACAGGTATGCCTTCAATACTCAGTAGTTTACAACCGTGCCTTGGCCTTTGCTTCCTGCTTGTGCAGAGCCTGAAGGTCAGCCAGAATGAGAGAGAGGGCCCTTTCAGGTCTTTCTGGTCGACACATGGACCTACATGTGTGCAGGGCTTTCTTGATCTCCAGGAATGTATCTGAATGTTGTAAAGTCCCCTATGGATGTCTCATTCCGCATAATTTTCTTTTACGTTGTTAGGTAGTTACTAGTTGATATTCACTACTACCATGGTTGTGGGACTGCTGGTTTTGAAAGCTACCACAGACCTGGGAGAGCGTGATGGGCATAGAATAAGTTAAAATGCCATGAAGCCTGCTGTTCATAATGAGAGGCAGCTGAGTTTTACTTTGAAAACATGCTCCTTGGATTGTTGCAAGCCTTTGGTTAATTTCCAGAGTTCAGAAAAAGGTGATTTTGACCACTTTTGCTAGTGTTCTTGTAGCTTTTACGAAGGAGTGAATTTTTGGAGATCCTTACATTTTGGAAGTGCTCTCTTTGTGTCTAGTTTGAACTTATTTTTTCTGACCAATTACCTTCTGTCATTTCAGTTGACATTTCCCTTCCCAACGCTTTCTTTCTGGATTCCTTGGTAGAAAGGAAGTCAGCTTAACTCAAGCTGTGTTCACCTCACTTGAGTATAGCTGACCTCATACGGAGAGCTGGTAAGGTGATCCCGAGTTTCCTACGTATTGGAAAGAACGAGCAGCCTTTGAGGAAAGGACCTACTTTGAGGGCAGCAAGAATCAAGACACACCAGCTAGATGTAGGGCAACACTCACTGAGAAAGTCTTGGGGTCTAGTGCTGTAGCACAGAGACCCAGGTGGGGAAAGAGTCTCTCTAGTTCTGGGAGGTGCAGAATGGCAGCCGCAGCCCCAGCAAATGCCAGTGTGGGCAGGTTAAAAGCAGCAACGTGGGCGGTGAAGGCTCTGGAGGATACAGGGTGCATTTGAGGTGCCCTGGTTTCTTCAGGGGCATTTCACCCGTTTATTAGCATTGCCCCACAAGGATTTCTATGGAAGGAACAAGTCTGGGTTCAAGTTATCCCCTAGGAACTCTTAGAAACCGTTCTGCAGGGGGCGGACAGGGACCTTTGGAAGAGGTTGAAATTCCTCTCATGGAGGATGGGGGCAGAATAAGAAAATGCAGTTTGTACTGTTGTTGTGATCATGTTGACTTCCCTTTGGCTGGGGTGGCGTGAAGGAGTGGGCTGTACCTAGTCTTCAGCTCTAGCAGAGGAGAGGAGATGGTGGCCTCCCTTTCCAGCCCTTTGCAGCTTGTACTGGGGATAGGTGATGCCAGTGCGGGAAAAGGGGCTTGAGTTCCCACCTCCTCAAAGGAGGCTAATGTTCTTTGCCTGATATGTGACTCCAATTGTTTTGAACCTCGGCCTAACCTGTTTATTAAAATTAGGAAGAAGACTTGTACATAGGACTCATTTAAAGTGTTACGAATTTAAAGAAGCTCTGAGTTCCCCTGGAGTCTCAGGTGGGGTGGAATTTGTAGCTGACAGAGGCTTCTATTAGCTAATGAGTTTCCGGTTGTGTATTCACGCTTTACGTCCCCCTCACCTACACTTTTCAGAGCTCCTCATTCATTCTCAGGATTTAGATTTGAACCCTTTTTCTTTTTCCAACTAACTTAAATTGAACAAAAGTTATGTGCTATGGATTGAATTGTGTCCCCATCTCCCTGCGTCATGTGTCGAAGCCCTAACCCCCAATGCAGCTGTATTTGAATGTGCGATCTCTAAGGAAGTAACTGAGGTTAAATGAAGTCATGAAGATGGGGCACTGATCCAGTAGAACTGGTGTCCTCGTACTAACACGCCAGAGAACTTGCTCTCCCTCTCCCCACGTGCACACACGAAGGAAGGACCATGTGAGCACGTAGCGAGAAGGCAGCCATCTGCAACACAAGGGGAGAGCTCTCACCAGATATCACCCCGCTGTCCCCTTGATCTTGGACTTCCCAGTCTTCAGAACTATGAGAAAATAAACTTCTGTTGTCTAAGCCAGCCAGTCTGTTATGTTACGGAAGCCCTGGCAGACTGATAGAGTGTGTTAGAACATGAAGTTTGGGGCTAGCTCATGAGAGTAGGAGGGAAAAAAGCTGAAGATTAAAAGGAAAGAAACCCACTCACCAGAGGAAGTCAAAACCCTGGGAAAACATACCCAGAGGGCCAAGTGGCCTTTTTTTTTTTTGTCGCCGACTAATTTCTTGTGAATTAGTGAAGTGCCAAGAAACACGGGGACTCAGAGCCCTCTGCCAGGCCTGGGTATCTTGCTTCTTAACTTCTGTCCCATCTAAGCCTTAGTATCAATTTGATGGGATTTCTTCCTGGATCAGCCGTACAGCCTTGCAGGGCAGCAGACACCATCGCTTGACTCGTGTGGCTTCACAGATTCACTCTGGCAGTAGTGCATCCTGGGCTGCTCATTCCAGTGAGCAGTTCCTGGCCCTCTCTGGTGTGAATGCTGATGCTGCCACGCTGCAGGCAAGGGTGGCGCGCCTTCATGCTTTTCAACAGGTAACTGTTGAGCGTTATATGCTAGGCAATGGGAGGTGGAAGCTGTGAGCAAAAAGGACAAAATTTCCTGCCCTCACGGAGCTCACCTTCTTGTGCTTTTTCTTTACATTACGTCTGTACTTTCACATTGAAAACTTCCTTATTTTTCCATTGGAGTGCCTGTAGATGGTGAGCACTTTAAAGAATGGGATTCGAGCTGTCTGGTCACTACTGCATTGTGCCTGGTACCTAGTGGGTACTCAGTATACATTCGTGCAGTGCCTTCATATATGGACCAGGGAGGGGAGGAAAACTTTCCTCTATCCTTCTAGGTTCTTTTAGCTGCTCTAATAATCAAATTGACAAGACAGATTCATAGGAGAAAAACAAACAACATGTATATGTATGGAGGCCCCGTAAGTATGAGACCTAAGAAGTGACCAAAGCGGGCTGTTTATGTAACATTTTTTTTTAAAAACATGAAATCACTGCATTTTGTTATTTATTTATTTATTTTATTTTTGGCAGCATTGGGTCTTAGTTGTGGTATGTGGGATCTTTCGTTGTGGCACGTGGTCTTTTCGCTGCAGGCTTGGACTTCTTTCTAGTTGCGGTGCGCGGGCTCTGTAGTTTGCGGCACCGGGCTCTAGTTGAGGGGTGCGAGCTCAGTGGTTGTGGCACGTGGGCTTAGTTGCCCTGCAGCATGTGGGATCTTAGTTCTCCCACCAGGGATCCAACCAGCGTCCCCTGCATTGGAAGGCAGATTCTTTACCACTGGACCCCCAGGGAAGTCCCTGTTTATGTAACTTTTTAGATAAAGAATCAATTATCTGTGAAAACAAAGGGGCTTGGAGGGTAACAAGTTAATGAAGATGTAACAAAGTTTATTTATACAGCTTTATTGGCCTCACATTCCCTATATACTATATACGGTGTTAAGGATGCCCTCCATCCTCCTGGCATAAACAGGGTACCTTCCCATGGGAGCTTTGTTTCCCACTTTCAGGGGAACGAAGGAGGGTCAGAGTGTTATTCTTGTACTGGCTGTTTCTCAAGTAACTTTAATTCAAAATAATCAATATGCCACCTTGGCATATATTGGGGTGGCCTGCCCCAAGCCCCATCAACCGTACTCACCTCCCATAGGTATTCTGCACCTCACCTCTTCATATATTAATGCAGAATTTCCAAATACCAGATAGTCCTCATCTGTCTAGGATGACTTAAACCAGTAATAAGGTTTGCTGTTCATCCATAGGCCTTTGATAAAATATTGCTGACTTGCCATGAATCTGCAAAGCTGCAGACTCCCATGCTCAGAGCACTGCCATCCCCACCAGTGGTACCCGTCCCTTAACCCTGGGATCACAGCTCTACATCCTGTGAGAGCTGGCTTATGAGATATGACTGTTAAATTTTCAAGCTAGTTAACATCACATTGGTAGATTGAAATTAACTATTGTGGGAGTATTTATATCATGGAAATTGGCAAATGCTACGATCGAAATGCTGCAAACCAGTAGGTGCCCCCAGCCCAGCTAGTTGTTAACATTTATCAGCACACCACTTGAACTGATAGAGAGAAAAGGGGCATGATGGTGTCTTTGAGCCACTGAACCAGTCCCGCATGGCCTGCTCTCGTCTTCTTATTAGATAAGTGACGAACGTCTTTGTGGTTTAAGCCCTCGCTACTTTAAAACTGTGGTTGGTGAACCAGTAGTATTGGCATCAACCAGACAGCTTGTTAAAAATGCAGAATCTCAGGCCCTAGTCTAGACCTACGGAATCAGAAGGTGCACTTCAACAAGCTCTCCTGTTAACGTACGTGAACATTAAAGTTTGTGAGCTCATGTTTGTCAATAGCTTTCAACTGTGGGTGAGCATCAGATCAGCTGAGTGCTTGTTTATACCCAGATTGCTGGGCCCAATCCCTGCATTTCCATTTCTGATTCAAAAGGTCTAACTAAGGTAAGCCCTGAGAATTTTTATTTCTAACAAGTTCCCAATGCTGCTAGTCTGGGACCACATACATTTTAAGATACACTGGTAGTTTAAGCATCATTGGTTGTATTTTCTATGTCTTGTAGCTGAGTACGTCCTAACTGACCTAGGCAGGACTGGGATGGTAAACGTTTAACAACCACTCTCCAATTGAAAAAAAGCCTTGATTTGTGGTGTTGGCCAGTTTCCTGTGGTGTGACTATTCCCACCTTGATCAGTTTCAAGCTACCAACATGGTGTCATTGAATGCAGAGTTGAGGAGACAAACAGAAGTGGCTCTCCCCAGCCTGTGTGAGCCAGTTCCTGAGCAAGGAGTTAGCTGTTAAAGAGCTTTAAGCAAAACGACTCAATTAGATTTGGATTTTAGATGGATCTGTGTCTCTAGGCTCACTTTAATAGGGTCAGATGGAGGTGGAGATCCCCTTAGACGACTACGGCAATATTTCAGCTAAGAAGCTTGAGCCGTGCAGCAGAAGGAGGGGGTGAATTCGAAAGCTAGTTAGGAGGTGGATTTGTAGTGCAGTGAGTGTGGAGGCTAAAGGCAAGGGCAGAGTCTGGGTTGGCTCCCAGAATTTCAGATTGGGTGATTGGTAGTGTCTTTAATTAAGATTAGGAAAACAGAGAGAGGAGAAGATTCTGGCAGGGTTTGAGTGGAGATGATTTCCCAGTCCTTTATAAAATTATATTCAGCAGTAGGTTATTTACTTATTTATTGTCTCTTGTACATTGTAGGGGATTTTTTTCTCCCCAGTCCTAAAGCTGTCAAAATCCAAACAATTTGGAGATCTACTGGGTTCCCAGATAAAATATAAGAATACCAGGTTAATTTGAATTTCATACTAACAACAAATAATTTTTTAGTATACATATGTCCAAATATTGCACGAGATGTTCTTATACTAAAAAAAAAAAAATTCCTGGTTTATTTGAAATTCAGATTTAACTGGGCTTCCTGTATTTTTATTTTTGGCAACCCTATCCTCCCATGTACTTATAACGGAGACACTTTTGATTGGCTGCCCTGAAATTAGAGTAAACACAGTGTAGGTCCTGCTGACAGCACACTGCAGTGGCGACAGGTTGTTTGTAATAGGAAGTGTGGGTCTAGATTTCACATGAGTCTCTGATGAGGCTGGAGTAGGGAAAGCACGGGGGGTGGTGATGGCAAAGAATTGTGTGTGAGTCTGTGGAAAACTGGCTGAATGTGAATGCATGATACCAAACATGGAAGTGGGTCTGTTGTGGATTGTCTGCACTACAATGAAATGTCTTTTCTAAGAAAGGGATTTCTGAGTTGCCCTCTGCCCCCTAATAGTTTTCTAATGCTTCTGTACCGTTTGTCACTTCCCCTTGACTGCCAGCTGAAGTCTTTGAGGGCATCGCATACATCTTTCTAATATTAGACCTTGTGATGCCTTTGCTCCAAATTCCTTACTCCTGCTTTAAATCAATTTTTTCATCTCCATCCTGAATCCCTCTGAGCAGGGCCCAGCTGGCCCTACCCATCCTGGGCGAGGTTAAGATGGCATCTGTGCATGCTTTCTACACCTGGGGCCTGCCGGCCAGGCATTCCTCAGTCACAGCCTGGTCTCCTGGAGGCCTCCTGGGGAGATGAACAGAATCTGGACAGAAGGACGGCCCTGACATTGGAGGGGTAATCACGTCCATGTGTAAGTTTGAAAGTGTGAAATCACATGTGAAAGTGTGTGTAGAACATAATCAGATTCTAGATAAATGGACATTTCTGTGGGTCTGAAATGTTTTCAGATTGTTTCACAATGTTGTAAAGGTGCTATTTTTACACTCTTTGTGATCCTGGGGAAAAGCATGTCTTAATTGTCTGTGTTTTTCAGATCATATAAAAGTTAAGTCATCACCTCTACTGCTGCTCTGTCAAAACCCACTCTTATTCCTAATCTTTATTAAAAGTGCCATCATTTACCCAATCAACAGTACTAAGAATATTGGAGACATTCTAGGCTCTGCTTTCTCTCATACCTCCTCCCCAACCAAGATATCATATCCTTTAAATTCTATTTCTTGAAGAAAATCTGTCCTTCTTCTGAATGCCTACTGCCTTCGTCTTACCTCAGAAACACTGCCATCGTCGAGACCCATTTTTGAGTTACATAGTACTTTGCTGGGGCACAGAATAGATGAAGAGACTAGTTTGAGTTTTCTCACAATTTGGCTTGTGTCAAATTATCTTTGTCTTCTTGCTAGGGTGACTAGAATAGCTATAGGATGGTCACAGAATGGAGAGTCAGGGTAGCATAGAGAATAAGAACATGGGCTTTGGAGTCAGCCTGCTGAAGGTCAATGCCCAGCCCTGCCACTCTGTGACCTTGGGCAGGTAATAACATCGCTGCATCTCAGTTTTTAGGCTTATTATAAGGATTAAATGAATGTCTTGCACAAAAGAGTAAGTACTCTATAAGCGGTAGTTCAATCAAATGGTGGTCTAAGGGCATGCTGGGTCCCAACCTGTCTCTCACCACGTCTGCCACAACTTGGGAACGCACCAGAGGTATGGCTTCTTCTCATGATTGGATGGTACTTCTGAAAGACCCAGAACCTGGGTCAATATCTGCCCACAGGCTCTGGGGAGGAAGACTTCGAACACTGTTAGATTAGATTTGTATCTACACGAGGAGGGCAGGGGCCATGGACCCTGGGACCAGGCACACTATGTACCTATTGAGATGAATTGATCTGGAGGGCTGCCCAGGGGCTGATGCCAATTGGGTAATACAACTATCATCTATTTATTAATTTGCTCATTTGTTTTTCCACATTTACTGTACATGTATCTCTTTTGTGTGCTGGGTACTTGGGCATACAAAGATGTGCAAAGAACCACAGATTATCAGGTCAAATCAGCAAATCATTTACACACATGGAGATCAAGATGAGATGAAGGCGGCCAGAGGTCCAAGTCAGAGAGACAAGAGCATTTCGTATTTAGCAGTCCAGGCAAGCAGATGGCTACTCATCATTCAAGAACGGAGGTCCATGATCCAGGAGCTCGAGATAAAACTCATGCTCAGGAGTGATAGAGATTCAGGCTGGAGATGCTGGCCAGAATCTAGGCACAAGGCCCAGAGCAGGAGCTTATCTATGGGTCGGTCGACATAGATGGGAGGTGGTGCTGGTAGAGGGGGCGCTGGGGCCACAGGAAGGAACTTCGTGGGGATCCAGGTTCTCAGAGGGGGACAAGAGAACACAGTTGTTCTGGTCTTGCTCTTGAGCTACCTGCTTCTGAGTCTGAGATGGTCGCTTAAGTGCCTCAGTGAGCCAGCAAGGTGGTTTTTATGCTTTCCCTGAGTTATGGATTTGCTTAGAAATCAGGCAGGCTGAGCTGGCTGGAGCAAGTCTTGGGTGAATACTTTCCATAAACCACTATTTTAGGGCCTGAACCATGGAGTAGGAAGAAAAGCAAAGTCTTTCCCTCCAGGAGGAGCTGCAGCTTTAACAAGAGAGGTATGGTCAACACAAAAACACCCCGAATGGTTACATACATCAGCACCCATCTCTGCCCTCCCTGCTGGCCCCCCTCCCCATTTATCAACATCACTACACACACAGCCACATACAGACCTGTTGCTTCATTAAGTGAACCTACTAGAGGTAGCTCGGATTTAGTTTCCTAATGAAAAGGGTCTTAAACATTGCAGTTTTTGAAAGAAGGAAGAGACATGGTGTCATATAAAGAGTAGGTGTTTTTCACATTTTTTTTCTGTTTTGTGCTCTTATAGACCTTTTTATTTCTCAGTCTATTGTAGAACTTTTTTTAATATAAATTTATTTTTATTTTTGGCTGTGTTGGGTCTTTGTTGCTGTGCATGGGTTTTCTCTAGTTGCTGCGAGCAGGGGCTACTCTTCGTTGCAGTGTGCGGGCTTCTCATTGCAGTGGCTTCTCTTGTTGCGGAACACGGGCTCTAGGCACACGGGCTTCAGTAGTTGTGGCTCGCAGGCTCTAGAGCGCAGGCTCTAGAGCGCAGGCTCAGTGGTTGTGGCGCACGGGCGTAGCTGCTCCATGGCCTGTGGGATCTTCCTGTACCTGGGCTCAAATCCCTGTCCCCTGTTTCACATTCTTAATGTCCTAGACGTGCTAGAACTTTCTGTTGTAGCCACCATTCTTAAAATCATCCCTGCTTGATTCTTTCACAAAGAGATTGTTCCTGGGTAAAAGTAATTTAAAACCCTAACCCAAGCGATTCGATTGTATGGCCCCTTCTGCTAAGTTTTATGAGGCTGAAAAATGTATCAGCAGTGTACTTCTCTGCTTTATTTCTTGGGATGACTCTTATTTTAAGAGTATTTGGCAAAATGAAAACAACCTAATGCAGTGTCTCTTGCCTCATTTTTAGAAAAAGTCATCACATCCTTTAAAAACATCTTTTTGGGTTCTCTAAAACGCTTTTTTTAGTTTCCTAAAAAAAAAAACAGAACACTTAGTCACCTCTAGTAGGTTCACTTAATGAACCAACGTGTAAGCATGGATGTGTGTGTAGTGATGTTGATAAAATGGAAAAGTGGTCCAGTGGGAAGGACAGAGATGTGTCCTGATGTATGTGACCATTTGTGTCCATTTTGAGATGGCCACCCCTTCTGTGGAGTCAAAGATGTGCTAACCTCTGAGATTTATTCAGAGGGATTTTGCTGAAGAGCCGGGTGGGTGAGGGGGGCTGGCTTCAGCTCTCCCGGAGGAAGGAGTGTGGCCGGAAGAGCAGACTGAAGACAACGTGTGAGCTCCCTTGCTCACCTCACCTCTGCTGATCTGCCGCCACTGCTCCTAATTCGGGTCTCATAGTGAATTGTGGCTTTGCTTATGTCAGCCCTTTGAAATGGAGAATTGTGTGGGTCTCTGGACTCCTTGGAAGTGAGGGTTCTGTAATGGCGCTTCAGTTAGAGACGGGGTGGGGGGGGGCCCTGCTTGTGGTGGAGAAGTCCCACCCGGGGTCGGGGTCGGGGTCGGAAATCAAGGAAGGGCCGCCAAGATGAAACTATTCTGGGGTCTGAAAATAGGCTCCTCTGCGGAGATCCGCTCACGGGGGGGCTGTGTTCCAGAAGAAGGTGGGGCTTTTGTGTTCCGCTTCGGAGTGAACCCTCCTCTCGTCCAGGGTTTGACAAGGCTCACAACTGCAGCCCCTGGCCCATCTGCCTGCAGCCCTGGCCCACTGTCCCTTTGATCCAGGTCACCTCTGAGCCCTCTCTGTTAACTAGCTACCTCTTTAGCTAGCCAAGCTGAGTGGATGGAGGGGATGACGCCCGGCATGGGTTTTAAGCCTCTTTTAAGGCCTCGCTGACCCTTTTTTACGGAGGCAGGAGCCAGCCCCCTTTTCTCCCCTCCCCCAGAGAAACCAAATCCCGCCAACGCCTTGCTTTTCGAAGGGAACGTTTCTATTTCTTTTCCTTTGCGTCTTCTTCCCCAGGATATTTGGAGAAGGAAATGGGTAAGGGATGTAAAGTGTCTGCACTTCCTCATTTTTCTTTGGATCGTAACTTTGGAGCAGCGGGTTCCCGAAGCCCTCTTGACAAAGGGATGTGAGGCGTGCCTTGCACCTGCCGCCGGTAGATGGCGCTCAGTCCCCACTCAGCCGCCCGGGGAGCCGAGACACCGGGCTGGGCTCTGCTGTCCGAACCGAAAACCGCTGTTACCTGTGCGGGCAAGAGGCAAACCTAGCATTTTATGCATTTCGAGAAGGGAAGCCTTTCTGTTTGGGTTCACTTCACATTCTCTGGAGATGTGGTTGGAAACCCCCTCTGCCACTGAACTCATCACTATGGCCTTTTATTCACTTACAAAATGCTTCCCCAGAATCCCAGCTCAATTACGTTTTGTCTCTCCTCAGTCCTGATACTCTGGTTGAATGCAGGAAAAACAAAGCAGCAAGGTCAGATGTCCCCTTTCTCTCCCAGAAAGGTTTTTGTTGTTTTCCAGAACCAAATGGAATGAGTGGCCCTGCTACCCACATATACCTGCTATGTGTGTGTCTCTATGTGTATATACTCCACAAACATTTACTTCTGTCCAAAGAAGAGAAATACATAAATGAATAAAAATAATTCTATATATTGATATTTCTTTCCTTTGGGCAAAAGCAAACGTTTGTGGGCAGTGTTTTTACCACTCTTCTCAAGGCATATGCTTATAAGGCGTTTCAGAGGTACAATATCTAAAAAACTATCAAGCACAACTGATGGTTAATCAATTCCACAACTAGGTACTGACTGCAGTGATGTGTGAAGTCTTATAGTCTGTGTTGTTGGGAGTACTGAGATGAGTAATTGCTTTCTTCTCAAAGAATTTACCACCTAGTCTTGGGAAAAAAGCCTTTGGACAACGGAGCCAAAGTATTGTGTGTGTGGCTTTGAATATGCGCACACAGGCTGTGTGTGCGTGTTCGCGTGTGTGCTGTATTCAGTCAAGATTGAGGTCTGGGGGCTGTTATCGACCTAGAGCGATATATCTAGATAAGTAGATTTGGTTGCCTCAGAGCACCACGCCTGGGTTGAGCGGGTACTGAGCTCTATTGATGAAGATGTGAATTAGCTCCCAAAAGGTCTGAATTTACCTTAACTTCATAGAACGACTTACCTTTTCTAAAGTACTTTCACATGCATTATTTCAGGAATAGTCTTTTGCAAATGTTTTATGTTGTGACTTACATTCAACAGTATAAGCAAGAGATGAACAGATATAGGCATTAAGGAGCAGTGCATGACCAGAACGCAGAAGGCCAGCCATAGCCTCATCTATTTTGCTTTCTATTGCCTGTATTCTTCCCCCAGAAAATATTTAGTGGATTTGAATGGATTTCCTCTGGTAGGAAATCTAGGGGACTCTGTGTGTGTGTGTGTGTGTGTGTGTGTGCGCGCGCGCTATTTAATGTCTTTCCAGAGGTCTTGGTCTGTTGCAGTAGCCTTGCCAATCCTTCAATTACTGTTTTCTTTCATGAGAAATTGTTACTGGAAGGCACTCACCCTTTTAGGGAGCTGTGAATGTGGTTATAATTGCCTGTTTCTAAGATAATTGGCCTGACTGCGTAGCCCTGGAAAAGTTACTTGAACGAAAGGAATGTGAAGGGGAGCCTGAGCTGCATTCAGACTCAATCTTGGCTGCGAGACCTGGCTGCCAACATCAGCCATTGGCCTGGAGTGACCAAAGTGGATTGCAAGAGATACGAAACTGGAAAATTCTATAAATAAGGCCATCTCAAAGGCAATGACCACTTGAGTTCTGACATTTCCTTGCAGAAAGATTTTTCTTTTGGGGACTGTAAAGTTACCCGTTGGAACTTGCAGTGGTTCAAATCCAGTAGCCGTAGAAAACTAGACCCTCCAGTGGATCCCAATCCCTTCTGTAGAGGAGGCTCTGGAGATTCAGGATGTGAATGTTATCCAAGTCTGCAAGAGCAATGGAAGGGAGATAGAATGGTTAAAGGTTAATTTCAGGTATTAAATCAATGCAAAATTTTCTAACATCTGTATGATTGGCGCTGTCAATGGCCTTTGATGCCATTGATCAAAGAGTTGTGCTAATTCATTACAAGCTAACATGAAATGACCATGTTCTTAGCTCCTGGGGAGAAGCTAAAATACACTTTCTTTTATAAGCGTAGGATCCTAGGGTGTTACAGGATGCAATTAGTTTTTCTCTTTTTCTTTTTTGTCCTTAAACTTCAGGCTGTCATGTTGCTTTCTGAAAAAGGAAGTTTTCACTAGAAAACCCCTTAGGATGCATTTCTGCTGCCATAACTGAAGCTTGGTTACTAAAAAGGTTAAAGAATCTTTCACTTGCTCAGAGCAAGAGAGTAATAATTCACAGAGGAAAATAGAGACCAGTGTTGTCGTGAGATGAGTAACCCAATCAAGAACACCTAACCTGGGAATTCCCTGGTGGTCCAGTGGCTAGGACTGCACGCTTTCACTGCCGAGGGCCCAGGTTCAATCTCTGGAAAAAAAAACCCACCTAATTTAACGAAAGATTGCCCAGCCATTCCAGGATTTATGGAAAGCAGGTAAGCACTGTCAGAAAAATCAACTTAACAAATCAATGTTGCTCTTCTATTTCTCATTTTCATTTTTTTTCCCAACAGCCTTCTCTTTGTGTGAGGCGCTCGCAGGGTCACGGGATGATACAGGTTATATGGAAAGCATTGGCAGGACTGGAAATTATTTGAACTCGATGTGTTTTGAGGAGGTATTGCAAAGACTTGCTGCCCAAAGAGCTCCCTCCCTCCAATCCCAGGCAGACGTGAGGCAAGGCCCGTGCCAGGCTGCCTTCCCGGAGCAGTGAGTTCTGTGGTTCGTTTTGCTGAACGTTTTTTCAGTGACTAGCAATTTAAGCATGCCTCTGCAAGCTCCTATTTAATTTTTCAAAACGTTACTGTAAATCCAGGCAAATTGTACACTCCTTTTTCAAAGTTCTCTTTAGCCGTGGGGACACACGATTATAATCTTCTGCTGTATCGAACCACAGCTATGCAGGCATTAAAGAGAATGAGGCAGACCTGTAGACACTAACACGGAGAGACCTAAAAGATGTACTGTTAAGCGAAAAAGGCAAGAGGCAGAAAAAATTGTTTAGGAAAAAATCTGTTATTTATGTCGACATATAGAAAAACAAGCAGACACAGCAAACTGTAAATTTGGTTACTGTAAGGTCGGATCTTAACAAACGGCACCGCGAAACAGAGGAAAGCTTCAAGTGAGCTCTATTAGGGAGCGCTCCTGGGCGAGGTGCACTGGTCCGAGAGAAAGGGGCCACAGAAGTCGCGCCCGGGCGAGTGTTGGGCAAGATTTTATAGGGGAAGAAGGGAAAGGGGTGTGGTGAATCTGGGAGGGCGCAGGGTATTCCTTATTTGGTGGTCTTTTTGGGTATCCTGGGGGACCGTTAGTCCCGCCCCTCGAAAGGCGGGAAGGCTGGGCAGGGTGCAAAGTCCCCAGGTCAGTTCCTGGAACTGGGTGGTCCGGAAAGTCTCCAGGTCAGTTTCTGGAACTGGGTGGTCCAGAGAGTTTCGGTCTGATGCAACCTGTGAATCTGATTGTGTTCCCCTGCCTCGGGCCAGTTGGCCTTACAGTTACCTCTGGGGAGGAAACAGCAATGGGTGAGGGGTGAAAAATGGACTTGTACCTTTCACTCTCTATGCTTCTATATTGCTTGAACCTTTTTTTGCTATGATGTATTAATGAATTATTTCTGTAATAAGATCGTTTTTAAAGAGTGACTAAATATGGTCACAGTGCTTTAAACACACAGAGAAACACCTATTTTTATCTTCTCCTTTGTGTCAGAATATATACGTAATATTTTTGTTGTTATATCATTTACTGTAGCACAGATAAGAAGGGGTTAAGCCATCTAGGTCATTTTTAAACGCTGGGATTCTTGCAATCAAGGCAATCAAAACCCACTTCCACCTTAGCCCTCTGCCACCATTCATCAAATAGGTCTTGTTCTGCTGGGAAGACAGTATTGTTTCACAAGTAGGAAAATACCCAGCTGCAAATGGTTTGTACAGAGCTGGGAAGAAATCTCCTGAGAATTCCAGGAGAAGGAGGTCAGCGGTGTCCTGCTCCTACATGGGTCGCAGTGTGTGCTTTCTTTTTCTAGAGTGAAACCTCTCAATAGCCGGATGTCCTGGAGATGAATGAAAATTGTCCTGACATGCAGAGTGGGCCTTAGAAATGAGGGCTAAACAAATCCTAACATGGAAGAAATAAGCATTGGGAATTCTCTTGGAATGAACAGGAAGTGGAATTCCAAAGGAGCCAGTCTGTGTTGCCCGCCGCCTTTCTGATTTAATTTGTGTTGTCCGAGCTTCACCCTCACGCCTTGTAAAGTCTCACTTTCCTTCAGTGTCTGTCACCAAGTGACATTTTCAGAAGGTTGGGGGGATTCACTGCTGGCCTCGGCGCATGGGGTTCTTGGTAAGCGCAGGAGATGTTTTCTCTCTCTCTTCTTTCTTTCTAGCCATTCCGATCGCTCACCGTCCTTCAGACAAAGCCTTCTGCACTACCTTTACTATGCATATTAGGGATAGAAAGCATCATAAAAAAGGGACCTATAGCACCATAGTCCTTTAATTTTCCTGGGAAAGAGTAAAGCTGATTACTTTGTCAGTATCTAACGGAATCTTTTGTTTTGTTTGTTTGTTTTTATCTCCCTGAATATTACTATGAGAGTCACAGGTTTGACCAGATCATTCCCTCGTGTAGGTGGGAATAAGAACTGGTAGAGAAATGGGGGCAGGAAGTGGAGGGAATCACGCCTCTGTTAAGCTAGCCTCCTTTTGACGGGTGTGCTTATTTTTTTCCTTTATGGATTCCTATTGTGGGCTACACGGATATCAATGTGAAAATATCTTAAAAGGTGTGCTTGCTGTTAGGAACTGAAAACAGGCATAAACCATGACGAATCACCATCATTCTCCCACATATATCTTTACCAAAGTGCTTAGAAAGCTCCCGGTTTCACCCCTAAAAGGAGACTTTATTTTTTTAAACACCTTTATTAGAGTATAATTGCTTTACAATGGTGTGTTAGTTTTTGCTGTATAACAAAGTGAATCAGCTATACATATACATATATATAAAAGGAGAGTTTAAACTCAACTAAGGTACACATGAAAATTATAGTTCAGGGAGTTGGGATATACATTTCAGTGTGCACAGTTAAAAGAAGCAGGGCTATTTAACTCACATAACAATTGTTATTATTCTCAAGGCTAGAGAGCCGTAGTAGTAGATTTCTTATGGTGGGTCTGCTCAGACCGTGTTCACTTTCTTTAAGAACAGATACCCCGCTTCCCACTGCCAGCAGTCAGCCCTGGGTGCATCCTATAGCTCCACGCGCCTCTCCTTGGCTGTGTTGAGTGACCAAAAGAATGGACACTTGGCCCAGGAATGCTCCACCCAGAGACTGGGTTAGGTTCTGTAACAGGGATTTTATTTTTGAAATATACCTGGCTGTATTTCCTCTTTTCGGCAGTCCTGTTTCCTTTTCTGAAGTCTTTCTGCTGCTTTTACCCAGGGAAAGAGGAGGATAGAGAAAAAGCCTTTCTTGCCTCTCCAGGCTAACCAGTTCAGGTTCAGGTACCCTGTAGAGAAGCCCTTTATTCATGTCACCAGAGCCACAAGGCATGTCTCAGGCAGTCGTGTAGAAATAACTGAGCAAGGCGTCAAGGCTTTTGGTCCTGAGCAGGGTGCTATAAGCTGATAGGGTGTTTTGTGTGAGGAGTAGAAAATGTGCATGGGGGCAGAGGTAGAAACAAACTTGGCCAGCTGATCAGTGCCTTTTTGCAAAAGTCAAAGACTTGTTTTCTCCAGACGGAGGCAGTATAATGCCAGGGCACAGGGCTTGGTGAGTATAACACAGACTGGATTTTGGGTCGCATTTGTTCTTCTGACCAGAGGTCTGTGCGCAGTGCACATGTGCCTCAGCTGTACATAGAAGCCCTGTGCCTGAGGATAACTTCCTACAGTCTCTGCATTCTAGCATGGTGTTTAGAAAGTGACTTTGATTTCCCAGGCTACAGAAGAAGGGGAGGAACGCTCAGGAAAGTGGTTGATGGGTAGAGGAACCAGCCACTTTGCACAAGGCAACCAGGGACTAGGCAGGACAGATTTCACAGAGAACTCATGCAGGTGGCCAGGGCTACGGGAGTATGTGTTTGAGAAGCATTTACCTGGGGCTCTCACTGGGTACTTGAATTCTCATCACTTCCTGGGCTTTGGAATTTGCTTTTATTGGAGCTCTCAATTTTCACGCAAGGTGGATTTCACTGAATAGAAGTTATTTGGCCAACATAATAGCAACTCTTATTCCCACAAGTAGCTCTTCTGTTTAGACGCAAGCTTCTCCTTTGTTTCTCTGTAACCAGATGCTTTCTGCAATGCTTCTGTTGTGCAACGCACTGGTAATCAGTAGTCTTAGTCACTCACACCAACATGGTCAAAGTTACACTATGTTTTTGCAAGATCGATATACTATGATCTTCATCAGGGTTCCTGAATTCCTAAATCATCTGTATTGATTAATTCATGGTGTTTCTAGTTAAGGACTGACCATGTTAGACCAGGCAAGCTCGAGGTACCAAATATATAGTTTATTTGGGAATAGCAGAGTAATCCCAATTAATTGGGGACACGCAGACCTAGCGAGCAGCCGGGAGTCCCACGAGGGGTTAGGGCAGGTTGCGTTTACCCTTATGGAGAGCGAAAGAGGAACGGCCCCCGGGGGTCCACCCAGCAAGTTCATTGGCTTCAAGATGGCGAGAGATTCTTGGCGGCTGCCCATTGGTTGGAAGATGATTCCATCTTACGTAAAGCGGGCATTTACAGGAAGTCAGACTGTCAGCCTCTAAGGTTCCTTTTCCTGCGCGCAGTTCTCCATTTCTTATCCTTCATTTCTTATCCATTTGAGACTAAAATCCTTTCACAGACCTAGAACAGGCCTCGAGACAAAAATAATTGTTGTCAGGTAAGTTTGGAAAAGACTACGTATTTTTCTCTCTTCCTGTTGTCTTCTCTTTCATATTATTATATTAGAGTTTATGAAAATTGCTCGAATAGCCTTTTAAATTAACTGTGAATGACCGAGACTTATTTAACTCAGAAACTATTTGTTCCTGTGGAACTGTTCCATGAAAACATTTTGTTCTGGATTTTGGAGTCTTGCATTGAAGATAACGAGAGAACATTTTGTTCTTGCCCTTTGAAAAAGTGGCATGCTTTCAGAAAGGTTTATTTTCCTATTTGGGACATCATCTCTCTTTGTTTTAAGACCGCTGACTCTGGGCTTCCCTCTTCTTAAGTGACCTAGGCTTATCTGGTTTTGGTTTTTAATGCTTCCTCTGTTTGAGTAAGTGATGATTGTTTACCATCCATTCTATTCTTTCAAATGACAAATGATTTAAAAAATATTTTTATCTTTTCCCTTATGCTCAGGTAGCCCTTTGCTATGTACAGAGTACTTTCACATTCATTATCTTTTTGATCGTTCCTATGACACAGTCATTTTAAACAACCTTGCAAATAGTATTTAAAAATCATTAGGGCCATTCATATTCTATTTAGTCTGCAAAAATTTGAAGTGGCTGACTCCTCTGTAACACAGAACTAACAGGATATAAAATTTTGCCAGTAGCAAAAATGTTTAGAGCTTTTACTTAACCATAGATTGCTAAACTCCAGTGAAAACTAAAGGAAAGAAAGTTAAACAGTGGGAGAGTTGTTTACTATTGTTATTGTTAGAAATAAACTGCCTCTAAAAAATTCTGCTTCTCCTGATTTATTTTAGATTCTGGTCGTGTCATTTTGCAAGGCCATTATATACAATATATTCTCAAAGATTCTGGGATTCACGTCATGATATTCTCCAGGAACCCCCAGCAAATAAATGTCTAAGTAGAAGTATTTTGTTTGCTATCTTACATTTACCCAAAGCTTATGAGAAGAAATATTTTTAGAGTTGCTTTCTAGTTACACATTCTAGGATTTCTTAGTTGTTTTATTTCCCTGGTTTCTATTAGAAATGTTAAATATTTGTTGAATGATTAAATAATGAGGTAAAAAATAATAATAATGAGGTAATAGTTAGCAAACTCCTGGAATTTATATCCCCTTTTTCACACCTTGCCTTTGATTTTTTTTTTTTTTTTTGGCAGTACGCGGTCCTCTCACTGTTGTGGCCTCTCCTGTTGCGGAGCACAGGCTCCGGACGCGCAGGCTCAGTGGCCCTTGCTCACGGGCCCAGCCGCTCCGCGGCATGTGGGATCCTCCCGGACCGGGGCACAAACCCACGTCCCCTGCATCGGCAGGCGGACTCTCAACCACTGCGCCGCGTGGGAAGCCCTGATATTTTTAATATATATACTTATGTTGAGTCTGAACCAGTTGTGTTCAGTTCTTAATGATTTCTATTGAATTTATATTATTTTTACAACTTTATTAAGGTATAATGGACAAACAATAAATTGCATATGGTTAAAGAGTACAATTGATGGTTTTTGACATATATAAACACACATGAAAGGGTCACCGCAATCAAGATAACAGACATTTTGTTTAACCCCCAAAAGTTGTCTTGTGCTGCTTTGCAGTTATCTCTCTGTTTCCCCTGTCCCCAAGCAACCGTTACTTGTTTTTTGTCCTTATAGTTCAGTTTGCATTTTCTAGAACTTCATAAAAGTAGCATCATACAGCATATACATACTTTTTGTATCTGGCTTCTTAACTCAGCATAAAGATTCTGAGGTTCATTACGTAGTTATGTGTATCAATAGTTAATTTTTTAAAGAACATCTTTTGAGCATAAAAGATAGTTTTGAGCATATATTTTTGCAGAATAGTATTATATATTTCACATTTTATCTCTTCACCTGTTGCTCTGCAATGAATTGTTTCTAGTTCTGTGCTTCTTTTTCTTTTTGCTATTGTGAGTAAAGCTGGTATGAAAATTACCTAGCAATGAATGGTGTGGAATGGCTGATAGGTGTATGTTTACCTATTTTTTAAAAAATAACTTTTATGGGACTTCCCTGGTGGTCCAGTGGCTAAGACTCCACACTCCCAATGCAGGGGGCCTGGGTTCGATCCCTGGTCAGGGAACTAGATCCCACATGCCGCAACTAAGAGTTCGTGTGCCGCAACTAAAGATCCTGCATGCTTCAACTAAGAGTTTGCATGCCTCAACTAAAGATCCCGCATGCCGCAACTAACACCCGGCACAGCCAAATAAATAGATAAATAAATATTAAAAAAATAATTTTTGCAACGTCACTTGTGATAACATCTCAGTGAACTGCAAGCAGAATGCCAGTCATAAGTTTAAAACTATCTTGAGCATGTGGTATGTGCCAAGAGCTGAGGAGGCAATGGAAACAAAAATAGATATCTTGCCTGTTTTCATGTCGCTTATAGTTACTGTAAATAACTATAATTAATTAAACGGCTATTCTAATAATTGTGTAATTGTACTTTGACTTATGTGCCTTGAAGGAAAGGAATGGGATTCTGTGAAAGACAATAATAGGGTAATTAGCTGACTTCCAAACTGGGAGTCAGGGAAGGCTTACCAGGGGAAGTGATAATTAAGGATGAATGAGGTGAAAGTATGGAGGGTACAGAGGGTGGAAGAGCATTTCAGAAGAGGGAACAGCATATGCAAAGGCCCTGAGGTGAAAGGAAACAGGTGCATTTGGAGACCTGAAGAAGTCCCAGTGGCTGAAATAGGAGAAAGAGGCAAAGTCTGGGGAGGCCCTATTAATGACTGGACTTTTATTTCAAGAGAATGTGGGAGGGTTTTAAGCAGGAAGATAATATGTTTCAATTTGGATTTTGAAAAGATTGCTCTGGCTGCAGCATAGAGAAAAGATTACCGGGGGTATTAGAATGGATGTGGAAGACCAGTTAGGATACTATTGCAATGGTGCCAGCATGAGGTAAGGTGGTGTGCATGGTAAAATTGTCAAATAGATGGATTTGAAAGCTCAGTGGGAGATAAATGGACAGGTACTGCAGAATGGTAGGATAAGGTGTGCAGCACAAAAAGGGTCAAGGTTTCCGGCTTGTATCACAGTGTCATTTGCCGACATAGAGACCCCTAGGACAAGGCCAAGTTTAGGGGAGGAGGCCAAATTCTGTTTTGGAAAGTTGAGTTTGTGATACGTTTGAATCATGCAAATGGGCACACCATGCGAGATATATCTGTGTGGATGAGTCATGAGCTCAAGGGAGAGGTCTGGGCTAGGAATGCAGTTACGAGTTATCAATATAGAGGAGGTATTTGAAGCTGAGGATTTGGATGAGATTGGGGTGGGGGAATTGTATAGAGAAGAGATGAGGATTTTGAGGAACATTCCAGAGCCTTGGGGAACTCCAGTATTTAATGGTCAAGTCGGGAAGGATGAGCCTGAAAATAGAAGAGATGGAGAAAAGCAATGAAGGTGTGGTCATGAAAGTTCAAGTTGTCACTTACATTAAGATGGAGGCCAAACCAAAATAAACAATGACGCTATTAGAGAGCACTTCAGAAACTAGACTGTCATGACTTAAGGAGGACTAAGTTGAGTCAGGAAGGTACTTATAGGTCCCGAACTTGTATTTTATGCTAGGTTCTTAGGTTAACTCTTGTCTGGCTCTCTCACAAGCCCTGTGAAGAATATTCTATTATCCCTACACAAATATAAGGAGATAAGAATCAAAATAATGATATCGTGCAAAGGGGGCTTGGTGCCATGCACCAGAGAGAGCAAAGTGCAGAACGATTGCTTTTGAGGATTCATGAATCTGAGAGGAATGTTTTACCTTTGATCTTCAAAATTTTATTTTTCAGTTCAATCACCAATTATTTTCCATTTACTTTTTCCAAAGTGACATAAGATTCCTGCTAAAAAGTGATATGAAATTCCTGCTAAAAGTGAGGTTAAAAATAGTTAGGTAGGAAAAAGCTCTAAGTGCAACATTTCAAGCCATTCTCTTCAAAAGTTTGGTGACTGTCTCGCAAATTCAAACTCTGGTCCAAGGTATATGTGTTGAATTCAAAGAACAGAAGCTTCAGCTCATGAGGGGCATGGAAGTTCACTGCTATTGCCATGGTCACACAGTAATTACTGATAAAAGAGGTTGGAGGTCGTATGTTAAAATCTTCATAGGTTGCCTGCTAGGCAGTTTTGTGGCTTAAATTAAGGGACTTGGACTTATATATCCGTTTTCATTCTCCCTGTAAAATTTGCTCTTTTTGTGTCCCTCCAGCTAATTACCAGAAGCACTTGTATCGTTCCCTTCAGACAACCTCATCATCTTTTCCTCTGATCCTGCTGTAAAGTTGAAATGCAAAATTTATGACATTGCAGTCATCTTTATGGTAACAGACTGTGGCATCATAAAAACAAGAGTGTGATGACTTTACTGCAGGATCAAGCAGAAGAAGAAACTGGGTCCTATGCAGGAGAAGCCCTTTTTCAGAACCAAATTGCTTCGATGACAGCAGAGGAAAACACAGAATATTATTGCTAGTGTAGGAAAAGGTCCCCAAACTCATACAAATGTTTCCATAAACTGTGCTCAAGTGACAGGTATATTTGAAAGATGTTAGTCAAACCTTTGATGTTTTTGAAAACAGATGTCCAGCCATTGGAACTTGTGTGGATCTTGGAAATTTTAAGCGGTGATTTTTTTTTTTTAAGTAGATTTTCCTCAGTTACTGTTTGACCAGTGTTTGAAAAGTGAGCAAAAATATTTTCTCATGTTTCTGAGGTGTGAAAATTACAGTATATTTGAAAGTTGAAATTCCAAAGCGCTTGTTGATTTATTTTACTATTGCTTTTGTTTTTTCTCTTTTTAAAATCAGGTTTATTAAGGTATATTATACGTATGATAAAGGTCATCCTTTTAAAGTGTACAGTTGGATGAATTTTGACAATTGTACATAGTTGTGCAACTACTACCAAAATCAAAATATAAAATATCCAGTGGCGCTGAAAAGTTTCCATGGATCCCTTTGCAGTTAATCTTCTCTCCTCACTTTAGCCTCTGGCAATCATTCATCTGTTTTTATCCCTATAGTTTCGTCTTTTCTCAAACATCATATACTTGGAATCATAGTATAAAAAATTTTGTGTTTGACTTCTTTCACTTAGCATGTTGCTTTTAACATTCATCCATTTTGTTGAATATCTCAGTATTTTTTTCTTTATTAGTTTTTTTTTGAATTTTATTTTATATATTTTTTTATACAGCAGGTTCTTATTAGTCATCAAGTTTATACACATCAGTGTATACATGTCAATCCCAATCACCCAGTTCATCACACCACCATCCCCACACCCCCACGGCTTTCCCCCCTTGGTGTCCATACGTTTGTTCTCTACATCTGTATCTCAGCTTCTGCCCTGCAAACTGGTTTATCTATACCATTTTTCTGGGTTCCACATACATGCATTAATATATGATATTTGATTTTCTCTTTCAGACTTACTTTATGCTGTATGACAGTCTCTAGATCCATCCACCTCTTGACAGATGACCCAATTTTGTTCCTTTTTATGGCTGAGTAATATTCCATTGTATATATGTACCACAACTTCTTTATACATTCGTCTGTCAGTGGGCATTTAGGTTGCTTCCATGACCTTGCTATTGTAAAGAGTGCTGCAGTGAACATTGGGGTGCATGTGTCTTTTCGAATTATGGTTTTCTCTGGGTATATGCCCAGTAGTGGGATTGCTGGATTGTATGGTAATTCTATTTTTAGTTTTTTAAGGAACCTCCATACTGTGCTGCATAGTGGCTGTATCAATTTACATTCCCACCAACAGTGCAAAAGGGTTCCCGTTTCTACACACCCTCTCCAGCATTTGTTGTTTGTAGATTTTCTGATGATGGCCATTCTGACTGGTGTGAGGTGATACCTCATTGTAGTTCTGATTTACATTTCTTTAATAATCAGTGATGTTGATCTACTCCAGCTTTCTTTTGATTTCCATTTGCATGGAATATCTTTTTCCATTCCCTCACTTTCAGTCTGTATGTGTCCCTAGGTCTGAAGTGGGTCTCTTGTAGACAGCATATATATGGGTCTTGTTTTTTATGCATTTAGCAAGCCTGTGTCTCGGTGGGAGCATTTAAGCCATTCACGTTTAAGGTAATTATTGATATGTATGTTCCTGTGACCATTTTCTTAATTGTTTTGGGTTTGTTTTTTAGGCCTTTTTTCCTCTGGTGTTTCTGACTTAGAGAAGTTCCTTTAGCATTTGTTGTAGAGCTGGTTTGGTGGTGCTGAATTGTCTTAGCTTTTGCTTGTCTGTAAAGCTTTTGATTTCTCCATCGAATCTGAATGAGATCCTTGCTGGTTAGAGTAATCTTGGTTGTATGTTCTTCCCTTTCATCACTTTAAGTATATCTTGCCACTCCGTTCTGGCTTGTAGAGTTTCTGCTGAGAAATCAGCTGTTAACCTTATGGGAGTTCTCTTGTGTGTTATTTGTCATCTTTCCCTTGCTGCTTTCAAGAAATTTTCTTTGTCTTTAATTTTTGCCAATTTGATTACTATGTGTCTTGGCATGTTTCTCCTTGGGTTTATCCTGTATTGGACTCGCTGTGCTTCCTGGACTTGGGTGGCTATTTCCTTTCCTGTGTTAGGGAAGTTTTCGACTATAATCTCTTCCAGTATTTTCTCGTGTCCTTTCTCTCTCTCTTCTTCTGGGACCCCTATAATGTGAATACTGTTGCTTTTACTGTTGTCCCAGAGATCTCTTAGGCTGTCTTCATTTCTTTTCATTCTTTTTTCTTTATTTTGTTCCGCGGCAGTGAATTCCACCGTTTTGTCTTCCAGGTCACTTATCCGTTCTTCTGCCTCAGTTATTCTGCTATTGATTCCTTCTAGTGTAATTTTCGTTTCAGTTATTGTATATTTCATCTCTGTTTGTTTGTTCTTTAATTCTTCTAGGTCTTTGTTAAACATTTTCTGCATCTTCTCCATCTTTGCCTCCATTCTTTTTCTGAGGTCCTGGATCATATTCACTATCGTTATTCTGAAATCTTTCTCTGGAAGGTTGCCTGTCTCCACTTCATTTAGTTGTTTTTCTGGGGTTTTATCTTGTTCCTTCATCTGGTACATAGCCCTCTGCCTTTTCGTCTTCTCTGTCTTTCTGTGAATGTGGTTTTTGTTCCACAGGCTGCAGGATTGTAGTTCTTCTTGCTTCTGCTGTCTGCCCTCTGGTGGATGAGGCTATGTAAGAGGCTTGTTTAAGTTTCCTGATGGGAGGGACTGGTGGTGGGTAAAGCTGTTGCTCTGGTGGGCAGTGTTCAGTAAAAGCTTAATCTGCTTGTCTGATGTTGGGTGGGGCGGGGTTCCCTCCCTGTTGGTTGTTTGGCCTGAGGCAACCCAACACTGGAGCCTACCTGGGCTCTTTGGTGGGGCTAATGACAGACTCTGGGAGGGCTCTCGCCAAGGAGTACTTCCCAGAACTTCTGCTGCCAGTGTCCTTGTCCCCATGGTGAGCCACAACCGCCCCCGGCCTCTGCAGGAGACCCTCCAACACTAGCAGGTAGGCCTGGTTCAGTCTCCCCTGGGGTCACTGCCCCTTCCTCTGGGTCCCGATGCACACACTACTTTGTGTGTGCCCTCCAAGAGTGGAGTCTCTGTTTCCCCCAGTCCTGTCGAAGTCCTGAAGTCGAATCCCACTAGGACTGCAAAGTCTGATTCTCTAGGAATTCCTCTTCCCGTTGCCAGACCCCCAGGTTGGGAAGCCTGACGTGGGGCTCAGAACCTTCACTCCAGTGGGTCGACTTCTGTGTTATATGTGTTCTCCAGTCTGTGAGTCACCCACCCAGCAGTTATGGGATTTGATT
>NW_020174046.1:4366685-4389544 GCF_003031525.2 Neophocaena asiaeorientalis asiaeorientalis | reverse complement strand
TCTCTTAGGCTGTCTTCATTTCTTTTCATTCTTTTTTCTTTATTTTGTTCCGCGGCAGTGAATTCCACCGTTTTGTCTTCCAGGTCACTTATCCGTTCTTCTGCCTCAGTTATTCTGCTATTGATTCCTTCTAGTGTAATTTTCGTTTCAGTTATTGTATATTTCATCTCTGTTTGTTTGTTCTTTAATTCTTCTAGGTCTTTGTTAAACATTTTCTGCATCTTCTCCATCTTTGCCTCCATTCTTTTTCTGAGGTCCTGGATCATATTCACTATCGTTATTCTGAAATCTTTCTCTGGAAGGTTGCCTGTCTCCACTTCATTTAGTTGTTTTTCTGGGGTTTTATCTTGTTCCTTCATCTGGTACATAGCCCTCTGCCTTTTCGTCTTCTCTGTCTTTCTGTGAATGTGGTTTTTGTTCCACAGGCTGCAGGATTGTAGTTCTTCTTGCTTCTGCTGTCTGCCCTCTGGTGGATGAGGCTATGTAAGAGGCTTGTTTAAGTTTCCTGATGGGAGGGACTGGTGGTGGGTAAAGCTGTTGCTCTGGTGGGCAGTGTTCAGTAAAAGCTTAATCTGCTTGTCTGATGTTGGGTGGGGCTGGGTTCCCTCCCTGTTGGTTGTTTGGCCTGAGGCAACCCAACACTGGAGCCTACCTGGGCTCTTTGGTGGGGCTAATGACAGACTCTGGGAGGGCTCTCGCCAAGGAGTACTTCCCAGAACTTCTGCTGCCAGTGTCCTTGTCCCCATGGTGAGCCACAACCGCCCCCGGCCTCTGCAGGAGACCCTCCAACACTAGCAGGTAGGCCTGGTTCAGTCTCCCCTGGGGTCACTGCCCCTTCCTCTGGGTCCCGATGCACACACTACTTTGTGTGTGCCCTCCAAGAGTGGAGTCTCTGTTTCCCCCAGTCCTGTCGAAGTCCTGAAGTCGAATCCCACTAGGACTGCAAAGTCTGATTCTCTAGGAATTCCTCTTCCCGTTGCCAGACCCCCAGGTTGGGAAGCCTGACGTGGGGCTCAGAACCTTCACTCCAGTGGGTCGACTTGTGTGTTATATGTGTTCTCCAGTCTGTGAGTCACCCACCCAGCAGTTATGGGATTTGATTTTACTGTGATTGCGCCCCTCCTACTGTCTCATTGTGGCTTCTCCTTTGTTTTTGGATGTGGGGTATCTTTTTTGGTGAGTTCCAGTGTCTTCCTGTCGATGATTGGCCAGCAGCTAGTTGTGATTCTGGTGTTCTCACAGAGGGAGTAAGAGCATGTCCTTCTACTCCGCCATCCTGGTTCCTCTGTCAAATATCTCCTTGTTGACTTATTTTATAACTAAGTTTAATTTTCATTTCAATTTGAAAAATAAATGCTTCAGATGGATTGTCATGGAAACCATGGAGTAGTCTACAACTATACTTTGGATCAAATTGTATCCTCTGTTTTCATAGTCATGTTATCAGATATCTTTCTATCACATTACTGCAACAGTTCTTGTTTTTTTAATATTTGAGTCAATTTATCTTTTATACTTAATTTTTAAATTGAGAGGTGTATTTTACATCCCAGTGGTGCTTTGTGACATAATGACTTCTCTGTGTGCACTGTGGTTGAGTTTAACTCACAGTATGACTGTTTTCTATGAGCCAGGCTTTACCCCTGACCTTTGATAGCTCACCTTGTATAGCATCCCTCTTTAAGGGTGTATCTGTATGCACAATGACTGGAGAGGGAAGAAGGATATTTCCTCACTTATTCTCCTTATTCTCATCAGACAGACAGCAAAGAGAACATTGCCTAATAATGGTAGTCTCTGAGATATTGCCCAAATGGAATTTTAGGCGGTATGATCCAAAAATTACTAGGAGTTCATGTTGCCAACCTCCCTCTATAGAAACGTCCTAATGCCTGACTGTACCCTGAGATTTTGCCTGAAAGTGCAGAAGAAAAGAGGCACATGTTAGAGCTATATTTATTCTTCTCTCATCTTTGCCTACTTTGGGAAGCCTTACGCAAAGGAGCTTATAACGTAGAGGTTCAGAGGATAGACTTGGTGGACCAAATCGATCTAACTTGGGTCACACTTTCTATATAACATTAGATAAACATTTTGCCAGATAATTAAGATGGTGAGCCAGTTTTCTTTTGGTACACATTTTCTTATCTTTTCCTGTTGCCTTCTGGGAGAGTTTCTCAGTTTAACCTTGCAGCTCACAAATTTGTACTCCAGCACTTTCCATCCTACTGTTTATCTTATTGCTCTGTTTAAAAATTCCAACTCTTGTATTTTTTCATACATAATATTTCCAGTGGGCTCCTTTTCTTATGACTTTCTGTTGATGTTTCATGTTACTAATGCCTTCTTTTATTGTCTCAAAGATATTTAAATCCATGGTTATTTTTTAACATCTTTATTGGAGTATAATTGCTTTATAATGGTTTGTTAGTTGCTGCTGTATAACAAAGTGAATCAGCGATATGCATATGTATATCCCCATATCCCTTCCCTCTTGCGTCTCCCTACCACCCTCCCTATCCCACGCCTCTAGGTGGTCACAAAGCACCAAGCTGATCTCCCTGTGCTATGTGGCTGCTTCTCACTAGCCATCGATTTTACATTTGGTAGTGTATATATGTAGCCATGGTTATTTTAAATTCTTTGTCATTCCTGCAATTCTGCATCAGATATTGTTCCTTTTGTTGTCCCTATAGTAAGTTTGCTCCTCAGATATCAATTTTGCTTTGTGCACTCACGTCCTAGCCCTAGATTCCACCTAGTCACCACCAAAGACATTTTACCTGAGTTTTGGGTTAAGTTTTCATCTTCAGATACTCAGAGGAGCAGCCCTGGGCGGAGGCAGTTGGGCGGTACTCTAGTGAGGAGAGGACTGAGGAGTGAAGAAAGCTCCAGAGCAGCTGATCCGCTCCCACTTACCTTCATTGACATTCCAGGCATATATGGTGTTTGCTTTAAGCTGATGTTACCCTGAGACCTGTGTTGGGACCAATTTCTGCAGTAAAGCACCAGGCAAAGACTGTCCCTGGGCAAGGCTTGGGAGAGATAAAAGCAGAATTTAAGAGCTTTCTTCCAGCTTATCCTCTGGTCACTCACTTCTCCTCTCCAATTTCAAGTCAATTTTCAGTTTCTTCAGTACTTCTCACAGTTTTTGATAATGGTAGCTTAATAATTCCGTTCCTCTCTAAGACTTTTACTAGGGCTAATTTTGAGAGAGGAAGCAAGCTACTCTCTCTTTTTGACCTCAGAATGCAACCATAAAATGGGTAGTTGTGGGTTCTCGAGTGTTTATGCCTCTGGATGATTCATTCCTTGAAGGCAGGGATCATAATTTGCCTCACCGCCTATTTTCTTTCTTTCTTTCTTTTTAAAAAATATTTATTTATTTATTTGGCTGCGTCGCGTCTTAGTTGTGGCACATGGGATCTTTAGTTGCGGCATGAGAACTCTTAGTTGCAGCATGTGGGATCTAGTTCCCTGAACAGGTATCAAACCTGGCCACCTGCATTGGGAGCGCAGAGTCCTAACCACTGGACCACCAGGGAAGTTCCATCACTGCCTATTTTCCTTCACTTGTTTCTGCCCTTATCCCTTTCTTCTTGATTCTGTTAGTAAGAATGTAGGTTTAACTGTGACTCTCAAACAAGGTAGAAGTTTATTTTCCTCTCATGAAAAAGGCCGGTGGTAAGTGATCTAGGTCTGTTACAATGGCTTTGCTTCACAGAGTCCCTAGGGAGCCAGTTTCTCTCCAGTTCACCTCGCTGGCATCCCTGGGATGTAGTCTAGGAAGGTGATGCCACTCCCTGTGCAGCACTTTGAAGGAGGGGATGAGGAATGATTAGCAAAGGATATATTCTAGTGTTGTTTTTGTTTGTTTTGAAAAGTTTCCAGGGAGCTGGCCCACAAAACTTGTTTTTATGTATCAGCCACTGCTTAAATGCATGGTTATATCCAGCTGCAAGGAAGCCAGAAAATAAGTCTTTCCTACGGCCAGCCACATGCGCAGCTAAGAATTTTATACTTATGGATCAAGGGAAGAATAGGTATTGGCAGCAACCAGTAGTCTCTGTTATATCTTACTTTCTGCCTTAGTTGATCTTGTCTTCTTATTTTCACTTGTTCCTTCCTTGCCTTCATTCCTTCCCCCAATACTATTTAGTGCCTAGTGTACACCAGGGGCTGCATTAAATGTTTTATAACCTCAGTATTTTATTCTGCATTACCATCATTTATCTGGAGGACAAAGATACTATGTTATGAGGAAGTCTCAGGGAGAAGCGTAGTGGTTGGATGCAGAAGTTCTATTTGTTGTATGAAAACAGTTTCTTATTTTACAGGTAAAGAAACAGACCCAAGGAAATGATGTCAAAGATTTAGGTTGGCTTCTGCTTCTGCAACTTACTAAGCAGTTACAGACGTTCAGCATTTATTCATTCACCCAGTATGTCAAACACTCTGTCAGGTGGTAGGAATTCAACAATAAATAGGTGGTCAGAATCTCTGCCCTCAACTAGACTGGCGATGCAGCCTAGTTGAGCAGCCAGGCAGTTAAACAAGCAATTAGAGCATGTGTACTCCAATGTGGTAGGTTGGGATGTTCCATGCTTTTCTCGCTAGACCGCAGTATATCCCAAACAAAACAAAGTAGAACCTTTCTTTCATTTATGTAGTGCTTCCCAGTGTAGCAAATGTTTTCAACATAGTAAATAAGTAAAAATTTCTTTTTTTTTTTAAGGATTTCTAGGCAAGGGCAAATCATGACTTCAGTCACAGTGGTAGAAACAGTTTGGAGGGAAAGAGATCAATTTGACCAAAGCCTCGCTGTATCTAGGAGAATGGGAGAGGTAAATTTGGAGACATGGGTATCAAACCATGAGGAGCCTTTAATGGCAGATTAAAGTGTTTGGGTTTAGACAACAGGGACCCTTTTCAAGTTTACACCTAGAAAAATAACTTAGGAACATGTTATTTTAGTACTGAGATGGAGAGGCAGGAGCCTGGAGATGTTCACGTTTGAGAACTGGAATATTGACAATGGGAGGAGAAGTGGTAACTGGTCGATGTGATGTGAGAACTCTTAGGAAGGAAAGATGGGGTTGAAGGGCAGCTGTGATGCTCATCAGTGAGAGGCTCTGCTATTCTCGATCAAAACATCTGGTATGTTCCATGGGGGAGGAAGTGTATGTCCTCCGTGAGTATTCTTCAGCAGTTTTATAGGCTCCAGGGAGTGTTTCTGGCTAGAGGGGGAAAGGTAGGGGAAAGGTACAGGAAGGGGAAGCTGTACCATCCTAGGCTTGCAGGAAAAATGGGAGGCTAGTGTGGTTTATATTGTGATCAGATCGTGAAAATGTTGTGTTATGCTCGTTTGTTTCCTGGGCATTATGTCTAGGGGAGCCCTGACACAGGTTTGCTTTGGGAAATCCATCATTTAATACCTAGACTGACTGACAGCCTGACTTATTGATTGATTGATTATTCTTAATGCTGACGCCCATGACGAACCCACTTTATAACTTGGAAAATATAGTTTCTTCATACATTGTCAAAGAGGTAAACATCTGGGTTGAGTGCCTTACTCAAAGATGAGAAAATGACAGTTCAGAATCAACTGAAAGGATGGCCAATCCTTGCAGAGAAATATTTTCCATCTCAGTTTATTTTGGACATTGAATTGTCCATCCTAAATTTCAATAAATGAAACAATTATCAAATTTCAACGTAAGCTTTAATTTAAGGCTGGGAGGAGTCAGAGGAAGGATAAAACAGCCCAAGCAGTGTCAGGGTATTTGTGTGGAGAGCATGTTATTGGATAGGATGACCTGAAAATGCTTTCCCTCTGGATATGCTGTCTTTGGTTTTTTTTGTTGTTGTTCTGTATTTTAAAAAAATTTGAGTCATTCATAAAATATCTTAGCTGTAGAAAAAAGATCTGTTTAGTATAAATGAGAAATCTACCTTTAAATTCATCTATCTTCTATACCACTTAGAAATTGTGTTCACCTGCAAGTAACAGAGATTTGAAATACAGTGGGTTCAACACACAAGGATATTTTTCTGTTGTACAAAGGAATTCTCAGGTAGGCAGTTTCATGAAACCTCTAGGGACCAAGACTTTTGGCACCACCGTATTAAGAAAATGGCTTCTTCCATCCTTGAGTTTACCTCAGGGTCCTAGGTGGCTGCTGGAGATCTAGACGTCATCTTCACATTCCAGGCAGGAGGAAAAATGAGGACATTCTGCATCACTTCCTTTAAGTATACTTTTTTTTTTTTTAAATAAATCTGTTTCTTTATTTTTGGCTGTGTTGGGTCTTCATTGCTGCACATGGGCTTTCTCTAGTTGTGGCGAGCAGGGACTACTCTTCGTTGCGGTGCACAGGCTTCTCATCATGGTGGCTTCTCTCGTTGCAGAGCATGGGCTCTAGGCACGTGGGCTTTAGTAGTTGTGGCACACGGGCTCAGTAGTTGTGGCTCGTGGGCTCTAGAGCGCAGGCTCAGTAGTTGTGGCTCGTGGGCTCTAGAGCGCAGGCTCAGTAGTTGTGGCTCGTGGGCTCTAGAGCGCAGGCTCAGTAGTTGTGGCGCACAGGCTTAGTTGCTCCACAGTATGTGGGATCTTCCTGGACCAGGGGTCGCACCCGTGTCCCCTGCATTGGCAGGTGGATTCTTAACCACTGCGCCACCAGGGAAACCCTAAGTGTACTTATGAAAAGTTGCCTACAGTACTTCTACTTGTATCTCATTGGCCAGAACTTAGTTATGTGACCACACCTATCTGCAAGAAAAACTGAAGGGGCAGTTCTGGGAGCCATTGTGCTCAGCTAAAATATCAGCATTTTGTTGTTACTAAGGTGGAGCCCAACCTTATTATTAAGAAAGAAAGAACAACTGAATATTGGAAGGCAACCAGCAGTCTCTATCCTCTTCTTAGAATAACTTAAGTATGGGAAATATGTCCAAACCTCCATGGCTAGCAAAGCAGGAGAGAGGTAATGGACTTTGTGTCTGATAAAGGTTATGAGAGAAAAATCTGTAGAGTGAGAAGGAAAAAAAAAAAGACATAGAGATTCCAGAGTTTGAGGGTTAGAATATTTTCAAACTGACCAATCTGGGAAATCTCCCGTGTACCGTGTCAGCAACTGAGCATTGGCCATGTGACAAGTTCACACCAAGGGAGGTTGGTAGCACGGTTGCATGTTCCATCCTTGCAGGGAGCATCGTTCACATAGGATATACATTTGAGTGGTGTCCCTGAAATCACGCAGTGCACAACAGCCCTGGCTGCTGTCATCTGGAGTTTCTGACACCGCAGTCTGACCCTATTCTTTCATTTAAGGGGACCTAGCAGAAACAGGCAGCTCAGAGTCATCTTCTAAGGGCAGTTCATTGTATCCTCTGTTTCTTCAGTGAGGAAACTTACAAGGGTAAAAAAGAGGGGTGAGAGGGAGGGAAGGGAATGGGATGGCGGCCAGGCTGCTCTTTTAAAAGTCTGCATGGCTGGAGGTCTTCATTGATTAGCTTCATACAGTTTAGGGAGGAAATTAGAAATTGTAGCTGAAAGCTTTACATTTTCATCCACAACTTGGATTCCCTAGAAAATCTTTATTATGGGCAACTTTAATCTTAAACTGAGCGGTTTTCTAGAAGCTTAGATGGAAGGAAGGGAGGAAGGAAGGAGGAAGAAAGGAGCAATGACAATGCTGTGGTGGGGAAAATGTCTACTGAACCTGGAATCATACAACATGGGTTTAAATTCCAACACTGTCACTTGCTTGCTGGATGATCTTAGCCAAATTATGTAATATCTCTGAGTTTCAATTTCCTTATCTATGTAAAGTAATGGTAAAGTAATAATCCCAAGGTTGTTGCAAAGAATAAAGCGTTCAGTATACACTAAGGCAGCTGGTACAATAGGAAAACTAAAGGGCAAGTGTAAAAATCTGACATTTGTGATAGACTGGATTTAATATTTCCTTACCAATATCCTCAGTCCCTCCCTGGTTAACCTTCCATTCCATGTGCCTAGTAGAGCCCCAGCTTTGCCTCTACCACTGGTACCTCTGTGTGCTGAGCGGAGCTGGGAAAAATCACCTCACAGTAAATATTATAGCCACAAAATTTTATGATCACCAACCTCAGTTTGGTCCTCCATAACGCTCACTGTCTTTTCTTCTCTTTCTGGTTCTCTAGGGTATCTTTAAAAATGTCCTCCATGCCCCCCAAATACCACTTCCCTTTTACCCTCCTGCTCTGTCTTTCCTTCCCCTTTCCCTCATCAAGTCACTTCATGGAGAAATTAGATGCCATCTTGACTGTCTGCCAGCTCTTAACCCGCAGTCTTAACTTCACATCCATCCTTTCCTCCTTCTTGTTAATGGGAGAGGTGGCCCTCCACCAATAGGCAAGTCATCTTCATTTGTATTACAGGTCGATCTCTTTCTGTCTTCTCAAGATTCTTACCACTTCATTGCTGATCCCATCTCTTCTGTATCTTTAAGTTTTTTCTTCATACTGTTTTTTTTCCTATACGTATTTAAACATGCCTTACTTCTTCCTATTTAAGAAACAATGAAATCTTCTCTGGCAAATTTCCTATTTTAACTGTTGCCCTCCCACTCTACTCACATTTCATTGCCCAAAGCCAACCAAACGACTAGGCCCAGCGTCAACAGGCTGGAGAGATACCCACCTCCTATAGGGAAGCACTGAAAATTACAAGTTAATGGGTTAGGGATGCATAATCCTCCTATTGTAAGGGAAGTGAATAATTCCAAATGCAGTCTATCTACCACATCCTCTTTATTGCCAGACTTTTTGAAAAAGCTGTCTATACCTAAGCATCTCTATTGCTAGACTTTTTTTTTTAAATCAATCTCTTAGGTCTAGTTTCTGCCTCCGCCACAGTAGTCAGACTGCTCTTGCCAAGGCCACTGACTATTTTCTTTCATGTTTTTAATAATTTTATTTATTTTTGGCTGCGTTGGGTCTTCGTTGCTGCACGCGAGCTTTCTCTAGTTGCTGTGAGCGGGGACTACTCTTCGTTGCGGTGCTCGGGCTTCTCATTGCGGTGGCTTCTCTTGTTGTGGAGCATGGGCTCTAGGTGTGCGGGCTTCAGTAGTTGTGGCTTGCAGGCTCAGTAGTTGTGGTGCACGGGCTCTAGAGCACAGGCTCAGTAGTTGTGGCGCTTGGGCTTAGTTGCTCCGTGGCATGTGGGATCCTCCCGGACCAGAGATTGAACCCGTGTCCCCTGCATTGGCAGGCGGATTCTTAATCACTGTGCCACCAGGGAAGTCTCACCACTGACTATTTTCTGTTACTAAGCCCAGAGGACGTTTTTCAGTTCATATAGTACTTGGACTTTGGCTAGCATTTGAGAATGTAGACCATTCTCGTCTAGAAATTTTTTCCTCGGCATCCATGACTTTACTCTCCCGCTTCTTCTCCTGTCTGATTGCTTAATCTCACTCTTCCTGTGGGCTCTTCTTTGGGGGCAGCCCCTTAGATGTTGGTGCTTTTGTGTCTCCTGTCCATCCCTTTTTCTCTTTACATATTCTTCAATGACCTCATCACTTTCAGTTCTCCGATCGTGCTCTACGTGCTTGTAGAAAGTTAGAAGTATAACCTAGATGTGCGAAAGTGTAGCTTTCCTTATTTTTAGTAAGTGATTCAATTGTGCTCAGTTGTCTTTCTGCCAATTCTCCTACTGGTGGTAGAAAAAGTTAAAATGTAAACTAGGCAATTAAATTAACTTATTCTCTTCCCGTTCTAATGTCTCTTTCAGATAAATAGTAAGTCAAGTCAACTTTCTTTTAATTCTGTCTCTTCCCTCACAAAGAGCCTTTTTCCTCATCACCACCTGTCTCCTGAGTGAGTGTGGATGTAGTGGGTTCTTGTAAGTCTTTTCCTACTGATGGAAGCATGTACTGGTTTATGGAACAAGGATGTACTAGATTCAGTAGGGTGGAAGAGGAAAGTTTCTCATCATTACCCTATTCACTTGGACTCATTCTTATTCTCCACTAGCCAGAAGAAAATTTGGTTAGGACTCAAGATTTCTTCTGGTCATGTTTAGATAATAAAATGTCCAGTCTAGTTTATTAATCATATAACACCAAACTCCAATCCAATTTGTTTTCTCTCCACTCCTGTGGTTATGCTTTGATCAGTGAGTATTGATAATTACAATAACACCCTTCAGAAGAAATGTTGTAAATACACAGGACCTTATGATGGCAAGAATTAATAAATGTTAATATGCGTTTTTTACATATTAAATGTAATAAGGGAAGGTATAATGAGAATAAAAGACTGGAATCTTTTTTGAATCTTTCTGTTGAATTTTTAAATGAATCTTGGAAACTTCCAGTGGGAGGAAGGAGTAGTTTGTTCTCTATTTCTTCATTTAATGGCCAGCTGTTTTTGAAGACTCTCCAGGGAAGGAAAGATGTAACTAAAAAAAAAAAAAGATTTTACCTTTGGATTCATTTTTTATTTGGTGTTGATGTTCTCCAGCTGTGACAGATAGCAGAAGTTGACCCTTTTCTCATAGGGCTCTTTTGTGTGTTTTTAGAGGCCTTCTCGTGGCTGGTTGCCAAGTTGCAGTTTGCTCGCCTTCAGGCTCACCTGCTCTGGCGGTCACATCTGGTCATCACTATCGCCCCCGGTTCCTGAGATTGGCCCCTCTGTGTTGCTCTTGCAGGGTTTCTTGGGAGAATTTCTCTCAGGATGATGCAGCTCAGCTCTCCCGTGAGGCGTACCTCTGGCCCGTAGAGAATTCACACAGCATTTGCCTCGCCAAGTTCTGGAAGTATGGCCATTCCAACACTGCCCATTCTCTTCTCTCTGCTGTAGTTGGAGCCACAACTTCTTTCTTCCTCAGGTGAGGCAAGTCCTCTAGTCTCCCTTGTGCGGGTGAGGAGAATGAAGCCTGTCATACTGAAATCTCTCCAAGGAAACCCTCAGTCTCTTCACTTTCTCTCCGATAGCCTGACGGCTGTTCATGGGTGGACTCTGGCACCACTGTTCACACATTTTAGGCCACTGATCTGCCAACTTTTTGACTTACAGACCACTTAAACTTATTTTGAAAATTCAGCTGTGTGCTCCTTCCACATTTTAATGTTGCTATCTAAACTTTTTAATCATAAATTTAAACTGTACCAAAGGATGTAATTTTTTACTTATTGTAAGTATCAGTATTTTAAAATAAAACCATTACATTATTCTTTTAAATGTACCTAGTGGATACATAGTAATTAGATGCCCTCTACCATCTTTTAAATAAATCAAGATGACCCACTCTCACGCCACCCCCCACAAATAAAATGGATAACTTTTTTTTAACAGAGATTTTACATTGTTCTGTTTTCCCCCTTGAACTCCTTTTTCCCATTTCACTTCACCTAAAGAATTTTTCCTCATGTAATATGTTTTGAAGCTTTCCAGTCTTTTATTCTCATTATTTTCCTTCAATAAAAATGCATATTTAAATTTAAAATTTTAATTTCCTGTGAGTATAAGGTACTTTAGAAAATTTCTTCTAAAGTGTGTTATCATAACAATTGATTAATACTCACTTGATCAAACCGTAAAAATATTACAAGTTCTGATAAATACATCCTAACCATGAAAGTGAACTTGTATCAGACATGTGCTTTCTAAAAAGAGATGAGACCTTTCTTCTTCTTTTTCTTCTCCTCCTCTTCCTCTACCTCCTCCTCATCTTTGTTCTTTGTCCTTCAGTTTTGAGGATTTAGTGGAAATCAGCAGTGACGAGAAAAGAAAGTATTGGGTCATGAGTGAGTGTGGGGTTACAAAAGATTCATTACAACTCTTAATTGCCTTATTGCAGTGAAATGTACAATGCCTTCCTATTAAGTAAATCCAGATAAAAAGTACAGGGTAGCAGGGAGTCATTGAGGAGAGAAGAGGTTAATGAATGACAAAGCAGTAAAAATCGAAGAGATATTTAGAGTGTTCAATAATCTTTTGGCACAAGTCAAAAAAATTAACAATCTGAATACAAGTTCACGAAAATACAATACTCTAATTTATATTCCTTTAACTCAAAAATATAATATTCACCTGTTATCAGTAAACTTGGAATTTTCCACCTTTTCATTCTAGAAGTCATGTAAAATATGCTGCTGAGACTCAAACCTGGGGCGTGGTGAACAGCAACTTAACAGACACGAATATATACTTATATTGTGTCTTTGGGATCATGGAGTTGTTCACAATCCAAATGATACACCAGAGTTGAGTTAGAGATGGGTGACATATTTGCCTTTCTTGTGAAGAAGTAGAGAAGGGATAGTGTAGAAATCTATATACATATATACATATAAAATCTAGAAATTAATTTCCTAAAACCATCTGTGGCCGTGTACTTCTTTAGAAGCCCTGGTGTACTTCCAGGTGTCCCTGTACTTCAGTAGTTACTGTTTTAGGGAATGACTTCTCCATTTAGGATGTGTGGGGTTCTTGATGCCAACTACCTACTCATCCTTTGAGGCTTCTGCCAAAACTCTGAGCAGCAGGGAATGCCATGTAACTTCCCATTTCACACATACATACATCCCCCGGGAGGAGAATCTATAGCTCTTATTGGGTTTATAAGGGGTCTCCTTACTCAAAAGGGTTAAGAAGTGCTGACTGGCAGATAGACTTCCTTTTATAATCCTACTAGGCAACTGTGGATGCAACGTACGACTCTAGATTGTGTACTGTACGTAACATTTCTGCCTCGTTTTTGATTCTTCTGCAGACCAAACGGTTTGTTTCTGTCAAGTTCTCCCCATATCCACTGGGGACTCAGCTGCCATTCCACAGGGCATGGAGTGCAAATTAGTTATTCAGACTCCACTGGCAAACAGCGAGAGTACTGTGCAATCTGTTATTCCGTCTAAATATCTGTGGCACAAACAATCACTTAGACATGATTATAGTTATTTGATGCTACAACTTAATTTCATGATAAAATTGTAGTATTTATTATCTCTCCGCTGGTTTTTATAAGATCTTGTCTCACAAAGGAGTCGGTTTGCTCAAAATCAGATATCTGTTGTAATTTGGACAACGCACACACCAAATGTGGGACGTTTTTATAGGAAGGCAAAAAGACCAATGGCAGGACTACATCGTGTTTTATTTAGAAAAATGCTGCCCAGCCAGGAAGGTTTAAGGAGCAGGCTTCAGGCTAGGTGCAGAAGTAGCTGGAAGACAGGGGGGACACGCATTTGAAAAATTCCTTAACCTTGGCCAAGACTACCCAGGTAAAAAGATGACACAAAGGAAGGGAGAAAAGTGCCTCCTAATCTAAGGGAACCACCAAGCTGTCAATTCACTGAGCTGTAGATGTAGAAACAGAATGGAGCC
This sequence comes from Neophocaena asiaeorientalis asiaeorientalis, assembly GCF_003031525.2. Classification (NCBI taxonomy): domain Eukaryota; kingdom Metazoa; phylum Chordata; class Mammalia; order Artiodactyla; family Phocoenidae; genus Neophocaena; species Neophocaena asiaeorientalis. The sequence continues at coordinate 4,376,170 of NW_020174046.1, read as the reverse complement.
TTTCAATTTTGCTGCCTTCTCCCTGGGGTTAGAGACTGGTTGCCATGGATATTCTGGATCCCTGCAGCTAATAGGAGGGAGATCTGTAGTCTGGTATCCTGGGGATCCGCCAGGGTGAAACATGAAATGGAGGCCTGTGGGTGCGGTGGTGGAGGGCTGGGAGGCCAGAGGTCAGAGGGTCAGCTTCCAGCAGAGCTAAAGCTGATTTTATTTCAAGTCACATTCATTTGGCAATCTATATTTTCCTGGAAAACCAGACCTTTTCGTCCCTCCCCTACTGAGCAAAAAGAATCTTCCTTCTTAAAATGGTTCCGATCACAGCACTAAGTGGTGTGTGCGACAATTAGATGTGCAAGGATGCTTCAGAGAAGGATTTTTTTCAACGTAATTTTTTTTTAAGGGGAGGGGAAGAGGGAAAATAATTTTCGTTTGGTTCAGAGAGTAAGTCGTTTAAAAATACCCCATAGCAAGTAGCATGAATGAATAAGAAAGTTTCTGATTTATTCTGTTTCATCTGAAAATATTATTTGGTGTCTGTCTCCCCCTTTCTTTCAATAACTCATGGCCAGGTCAGCCCTTTCTCTACTCTCCGTGTCTGCCTTTCATTCTGCCTCAGTTTTTAACCGGGTCACAGCAAAACCACTTTCCCTTCCCCATAGTCTCTTGGAGAACTTCTTTCTCTGGCTGGATAACGGAGCACTTTAAAGTCAAGTTCTTGGACAGTGGTCTCTAGTCCTGGTAAGCACGTGGTGCGTCTGCCCTGACCTTCTGAGCTTTCTTCTCAGGAGAGCAGGGAAACAACGATATCGTCCTCGTTAGATGATTTCAGTGAGCAAAGGATTCAGCAGTTACTGTTCATGCCACGTTTATCTGCAAATGCATTCTGCCTTCACTGAAAGAGTTGCTCCAATGCAGATTAAATAAGTCTTAATCACCAGTGCTGCCTGACGAGGTGGACAGGTGCAGGTTGAAGAATAGGACTGTGCTCGGTGTTTAATGTGTGTATTGATTTTAATATATCATGTAATCTTCACTTGGCACTCACCCTGTAGCTGGTTGGCAAGGGCAACAGAGGATGGTTGGCCTCTGCTAGTCCTTGAATCCCAAGCAAAGAACTGCAGATTTAATATTATCAGGCTGTCCTGATGGAAAGCATGAGGACTTGGACACATTTCCTTATAGGCCAAACTTAAGGAAGTTCAGTGGTTTGAAATCTGAGAGAAGTAGTTTCCCAGACCCAAATAAGCATGTGTTGGCCAAGGAAACACATCAGAGTTCTGCCAGTTGCCAAGAATCACTGCGATTCATCCATTATAAATCCCCCTTCTTCCTATTGCCCAATCCATCAGACATGGACCACGTTTATCAGACATGAAGGTAAATACCTGGTGATCATCTCCCAGCCAAGGTGTCTTTTTTTTAAACTGAGGAAGCTGCAGTGGTCCTCTGCAAAACTCCACATTCTTTACAGCTCTGCAGCATTCTGCACAACTCGGTGGCCATCAGAAGATTGTATCTTTCTTTATCCATGGGCTCTTTCATGGCCACCTCCGGTCTCTGTGAATCAGGCACCATTCAGAGGATTTGAAAGCAGAGCCTGAGTTGGGGTAGAGAGTATGGGAGGCGAGCATGGAGATGGATCCCCCATCCCCAGCCCCGTTTTTGACAGTCAAAGCATCTCATTCCTGTTCTTTCAGAAGGAAAAGGGATCATCTGCTTAGTTCTCCAATAGCTGGAGGGACAAAAGACTTAGATTCTAGTTCTGGCAGTAGTAGAAATTAATGGCATGGCCATAGGACATTCATGAAATAACTTACAGCTCATATTTTTCTCAACTGTAAAATGATGGGGTTGAACTATATGGTGTCTCAGTGTTGCTTCCAATTCCTGATTTTATATGAGAGCATTCAAATAATCTAGAAATGAGGAAGAACATGCCTCATCCGAAGAAGAAATCCAAAGAGAAATCTGACAGACTTGACAGCACAAAACAAAAATATCTGTATATTCAATAAATATCCAAATGCTAGAAATAAAAATTAAAAGGTAAATATGCATAACATGTGACAAAGGATTAATGTCTTCATTATATAAAACACTTAAAATCATTAAGTTGTTTAAGAACACAATCACAAAAGTATTGAAAAATCCAATACATAGGGGAAAATAATGTTCAACTTTATCAATAATTAAAGAAAATACAAACAATATGCTATTTCTAGTCTGCATATTGGCAATCTAACACTATATTTAGTGATGGTAAGTATACAATGAAGGTTAAGACAGAGTTGTTCTCCATCCCTGGCCTTTTGAAAAAACATTGGTAATATTATAAATTGCTACACTCTTTCTGTTAGTTATTTTGTCAACAAGTTATAAAGCAATTCCATTTTCAGGAATTTATCCTAAGGAAATGAGTACAATATCTAGCTCTAGTTCTGTTAACCATAGCAAATTAATGAAAAAACCTAAATGTCCGACCATTGGGGATTGGTTAAATGAAAGATGCATTATGTAATGGAATACTGTATAAAAAGTTAAGGAGATGGCATGTAAATGCTTCTCTTTGCATGGAAAGATATTTTATAATATATTGTTATTTGCAACAACTTATCAAATAGTATACAAAATACTATCAAATTGTTACTAAAATAATTATGGATACATGTACATATAGGTATAAAACAGTCTTGAATTATAGAGACCAGTGCATTAGTGGTGACTTTCTATGGGTAGAAAAATTTCTCGATTTCTTTCTACTTTAATTTTTATTCGTATCTTCTGTAATGAGAATTTATTGCTTTTGTATTAGAAAGCAAAAATTTCGTTTAGTAGAAGACTTAAAATTCTACTATTTTAGAGGACTGCATGGTTAAATTAATTTCTCAGTTGGCACTCATCTATATATAAAGTTGTGACAGTAGTGGCAGATTAATTTACAACTCTGCAGTAATGATGTCAATAAAGGCAGTATATTTTTGTTCAGATTGATATAACTCAAGACGTAGACATAATTGATGTTCATTTAGTAATTTCAAAAACACATAAGGGGATGTGTGAACAAGTATTCCCCCTGTCAAGTGTGAGAAGAAATAGGTTCCTAGCTGTTATAAGTGTTCTCAGATTTGCAGGAACAATTGTGTAGGTTGGAGGAACAGAAATGAAAGGCATTTTATTAGATTTGATTCTAAATAAAATCTTAAAAAATCATATAGCAAAGTGCATATACAGTATTAATATTCCCAGAGTAAATGCTATGAGAGTTTCAGAAGAATATCCTTCAAAACAGTTATTCTATTTGAGAGCAAACACATATATTAGAAGGAATTTAATCAATGTAAGTTCACTCTTTGCCTGCAAAGCAAAATGATGGGTGACTCTCACAGTCTAGTAAAGTTTATCTGTGTCGATTGACAAATCACTTAAGAATACTTACTGAAGTTACATTATGCAGCGTGCCTTTCTTTTTAACCAATTTCTATTTATTTTATAATCTTTTTATTTGACAGTTCCAAATGTTGCCCTTTTATCGCCATACCTCCCTCCCTCCTGTCCCCTTGGTGTTACCCCCTTCCCACCCCTAACCCTTGGCAATCATTAGTTTGTTCTCCATTTCTGAAATATTCATTTTAAAAATGTTATATAAATACAGTAGAATCATACAGTGCATAACTTTTTGAAATTGGCTTTTTTCACTGCAACCGAACCCCTGGAGATTCATCAAAGTTTTTGTGTATATCAATAGTTTGTTCTGTTTTTTTTTTTTTTTCCTTGGTTTCCACAGTTTAACCATTCACCTCTTGAAAGGCATCTGGGCTATTTTCAGCTTTTGGCTATTATGAAGAAAGCTTCTATGAACTTTCATGTACAGGTTTTGGTGTACTACAGGTTTTCACTTTTTATGAATAGAAGTCGAAGGGTGCAGTTGCTTGGTCACATGGTAATTGTATGTTTAGATTGGTAAGAAACTGCGAACTGTTTTCTAAAGAGGCTGTACCATTTTACATTCCCACTAGCAATGTATGAATGATCTGTTCTCCTCATCCTCAAAAGCATGTGTTGCCAACACCATTTTTTATTTTAGCCTTTCTCATAGGTGTATAGTGGTGTCTCTTTTGTTTTAATTTGTATTTCCCTGATTGCTTATGTTATTGACATATTTTGATGTGCTTATATGTCAGCTATATATTTTCTTCAGTTTAATGTCTGTTCACGTCTATGACCCCTTTTCTAATTGGATTTTTAAAAATCGTTGAACTTTTAGAGTTCTTTATATTCTAGATATTAGTCCTTTGTTGGATATGTATTCTCTGAATCTAGCTTATCTTCTTATCCCCTTTACGTTGGTCATCACAGATCAAAAGTTTGTAATTTTGATGAAATTCAGTTTATCAATTTTATGATTAAAAAACATATCTTTTATGGATAGTGTTTTTGATGTCAGGTCTGAGAACTCTTTGCCTAGCCCTAGATCCCAAAGATTTTCTCTTATTCATTTGTGTAAAAGTTCTGTAGTTTATATTTTACATTTAGGCCCATGATCCACTTTGAGTTAATTTTTGTCTATGGTGTGAGGCTTAGGTCAAAGTTCCTATGCTCTAGCACCATTTCTTAAAAAGGCTCTCCTTCCTCCATTGAATTGTTTTTACACCTTTGTCCAAAATCAGTTGAGCATATTTGTATGAATCTATTTATGGATTCTCTGTGTTCCACTGATCTATGTCTCTGTCCTTCTGTCCACATCATTCTGTCTTGATTAATATAGCCATATAATAAATCTTAATGTCATGTATTAATTTCATAGGGCCACTGCAACACATTACAAAGCACTTGGTGGCTAAAAACAACAGAAATGTATTCTTTATAGTTTTGGAGGCCAGAGTCTGAAATCATAGTGTAGGCAGGGCTGTGCTCTCTCTGGAGGCTCTAGGGAAGAATTCTTCCTTGCCTCTTTCAGCTTCTGGTGACTGTTGGCAATCCTCGGTTTCCTTGTACAGTACCTACATCACTTCAGTCTCTGACTCTGTCTTCACATCACCTTTTCCTCTGTATATGTCTTCTCCTCTGTGTGTCTGTCCCAAACTCCCCTTGCCTCTCTCTTATAGGGATATGTGTAATTGTAATTAGGGCCCATCCATATAATCTAGGATGAGCTCTTCCTCTCAAAATTTTTAACTTAATCACATCTTTTGCCGTATAAAATAATATTTACCCTTTCATCATATAAAATAATATTCACAGGTATAAGGAATTAAGACATGGACATATATTCTGGGGGCTAATAATCAGCCCACTGCAATTAGGTAGAGTAATTTCCTCCTACTTTATACTCCTTTTATCACGATTACAGATTGGTTAGCTTGTCTGGGGCCTGTGGCTTTTTATATAAATTTTAGAATAAGCATGTCTATGGCTACAAAAAACCTTGCTGGAATTTTGATAGGCATTGTGTTAAGCCTTTGGATCAATTTTGAAAGAATTGACAACTTTGCTGTCTTCCAACCCATGAATATGGTATATCTCTCCATTTATTTAGATCTTTTAAAATTTCTTTCATTCCCATTTTGTAATGCGTTAGTCTGTACAGTTAAGTTTATCTAAGTATTTCATATTCTTTAGAGAGGTAGTAAATGGTATTGTGTTTTAATTTTTTTCCTATATGTTCAAAGATAGTACATAGAAATGTGATTGACTTTGTGTGTTGATCTTGTATACTGTGAACTTGCTGTAATCATTTGTTAGTTCTAGGAGTTTTTCTTTTTTTGTAGTATTTTTTAGGTTTTCTCCACAAACAGTCATGTCGTCTGCAAATGGAAGCAGTTTTATTTCTTCCTTTCTCATTTGCATGCCTTTTATTTCTTCCTCTTGCTTTACTGCAGTGGCTAGAACTTTCAGTACTACCTAGAATAAGGGTGGTTAGAGTGGGCATTCTTGTTTTGCTCCCAAACCTGTTGGGAAAGCATTCAGTCTTTCACCATTGTGATGTTACCTTTAGTCTTTTTGTAGGTGGCTTTATCAGGTTGAAGTAATAGCACTAGATTCCTTACTTGCCGAAGGTTTTATCACGAGTACGTGTTAGATTTTGTCAAATGCTTTTCCTGTATCAGTTGATATGACCTTATGATTTTGCTTCATTAGATTGTTATGGATTACACTGACTGATTTTCAAATGTTGAACCAGCGTAGCATATCTAGAATAAACCCCACTTGGTCATGGTGTACAATTATTTTGTACATTGTTGGATTTGGGCTGCTATTATTTTGTTAAGGATTTCTGCATCTATGTTTATGAGATCTGTTAGTCTGCAGTTTTCTTTGTTCTTTTTGTCTTTGAGACTTCCTCTTTGATTCATGGCTTATTTAGAAGTATGTTGTTTAATTAAATATTTTTTCTTGAGTTTGTTTTATTACCTAGGGTATGGTCTAGATGAAAAAAATATGTGTTCTGCTGTTTTTGAGTAGAGTGTTTTGTATATATTGATTAGGTTCTGTTGGCTGGTTGTGTTGTTCAGATATCCTATATCTTTGCCAATTTTCTGTCTAGTAAGTCTATCAGTTTTTGGCTCTTGTAATTTGAGACTATTATTTTGTGAGTATATATTTAGGATACTTATATCTTTCTGGTGTATTGATACTTGTATTATTATGTCTTTAGTAATTTTTTTTTGCTCTGAAGTCTACTTTATCAAATATTAATAAAGCTACTGCTTTTTAAATTTAATGTTTGCATGATTCTGTATATTTTATATAAAATTTTCCATCCTTTTACTTTCAATATACCTGTCATTGAATTTGAAGTAAGTTTCTTTCAAACGGCATTTGTTGGTCATTTTAAAAATGCACTCTGCCAATTACTGTCTTTCAGTTGGTGCATTTAGGCCATTTGTGTATAAGGTAAAATTCATAAGTGAGTGCTTAAGTCTACCATTGTAATGTTGTTTTTTGTTTCTCGCCCTCTTGTTTTTGTCTTGTAGATTACTTGAACATTTTTTAGGATATCATCCTGGCTTACTTATAGTGTTTCTCAGTGTATCTTTTTATATCTATTTATTGTGTTTTTGAATATATCTCTTTGTATGGTTTTCATAGTGGCTGCTTTGAGTATTATGATATACGGAATGGCTGATCACAGTCTGTTGGTATGGAAAGCAGACTGTTCCTCACACCCCATCCTCCAAAGATATCTATGTCCGAATCCTTGAAACCTGTAAATAAGTAAGATGCTTTGAAGATGTGATTAAGTTAAGACTCTCGAGATGGGAAGAGCATCCTGTATTATTCAGTGGGTGCAGTATAACAAAGTTTCTGACCAGAGGGAGGCAAAGAGCTTTAGAAAGGGATGTGATGACAGAAGCAGAAGCTAGAGAGTCAGAGAGAATTTGGAAGTTTCTATGCTCCTTGCTTTGAAGATGGAAGAAGGGGCCATGAGCCAAGGAATGCAGTTGTATCTTGGAAATTTTGTCTATTGTGTTAGGAGTTTCAGGGTCCTAATTAAATGTTTTACTTTACCAGGCTGTCATGCTGTTTAACATGCAGACCCTAGATTCCTTTTGGGGCGGGGGGGAGGCTGTTGTTATAACGACAGCTTAATTTTCAGAGCTGTTGAACGATTATTTCAGTCAGCTTGATTAATCTTTTGCTGCTGGAGCTCCCGCTGGTGCTTGCTGAGGGGATGGAGGGGTTTCCCCAGGCTGGGCTATTCCAGTGCAGGGAGGAGTCTCAGGACTGTGGGGTCAAAGGGGCCTCCTTGACCTCCTTACTTGCTGTGCCTGGCTCCTCTTTCAGCATCCCTGGGTATCTCTGGTATCTTTAGTGGGGAAGGGGAGTCTTAGGCCAAATGGCAAAGGAGAGGGGTTCCTCAGGCCGCCTGCTGTTAACTGGGCTCCTGATGGATCTCTCTTGCTGGTTCTTCTGGTTTTGCGTGATGTCAGAGCGGCTCCCATTGATTTCAGGGGAGGAAGGAGCCTACCTTGGCTGGCTTTTGGTGCTGGGTAGGAGGTCTAAGTGTGCTGGGTCTGGTGACTTACAAATTGTGTTGGGGTGGGAGGAGGGGTACACAGCACCCTGCCTCCATGTTGTCCCTCCAGTCTTGGGGTTCCAAGCAAGATTGCCTTCTTACCACCTTTCAGAGTTCTCCTTGCATTATTTCCAGGTTTATAGTGTCTCATGGGAACAGAGAGAAACAAGTCTATGACTTTTGTTCAGACCAGAAATCACTGTTCAGCTTTTGATAATATCAAATTGTGTTTTTTTTTTTTCCTTCCCCGGAGAAGGTCCACTGTATCTGAGGAACTGGAAGAAAGTGTCTTGAGAGGAGTGAACTGAGTATAGAGTGAAATGAGGTTGGAGAATAGGAGGGCCTGATCATACAAAACAATATCAATTGTGTTAGGGAGTTTGGATTTTAGTCCAGGTGCAGCAGGAATCCATGGTAAGGTTTTAAGCAATGGAATGACTTGATCCGTTTTTATTTTAGATTATTTCAGTTTCTATCTGGAAAATTATGTGACATAAAGCTGTTGCCTGCTAGACTGAGACATGCTGGTTACTTGAACAAAGATAGAACTGGAGAGAAGTAGACAGAGTTCAATACATTAGGTATAGATTTTGAGATGGATTGGCTATGGTATAGGAATGAAAGGGCCATGCCACAAATGCCTCTTAAAGCTCTGGCTTAATGAACTGTGTGAATGAGGAAAGACAAGAAGGAGAATGGGTGTAAGGGGCACTGCAAGATTTGGCTTTGAGATGGATTTTACATCGCCAGCTAGAGATGTCAAGGAGATGTTTGTAAATATCAGATCTTGAGCTCAGAAGAGAGGAATGGATTAGAAATACAGATGAGGGAAATATCAGATAACAGGTAATATGGAAACTGCAGGAGTGAATCAGGTCACCTTGGAGAAAATATAGAGTAAAAAGAGTTGAGTTGCTGTGCAGAGCCCTGAGGCAAATTAGCATTTAATTGTCAGAGGAGGAGGAATGTGCCAAAGAAAATCAGCAGCAGCAGCAGCAGCATCCAGAGAGAGACAGGAAGAAAGCCAAGATGTGCTTCCCATCTCTATAAGAGTGTATTTCAAATTCTCATCACATTAGTCACCCATAAGGATGACGAACGAAGCACAACGTCACAGAAACACTCCCCCTCATAATATAATGAAGTTCCCTAATTATTCAATTACACTATTGCCAATTACGTTAAAAAAATTAGAGGAGAAATTCCTCTGTGCCCACAAGCTCTCAAAAATTTGGAAGATAATATATAAAAATGTTAACAGAGATTATATCTAATAATGGACTTAGGAAAAAATTTTACTTTTTCATTTCAATTTTCTAAATTTTGAATTTTTTTTCTATAATGATCTCATAAAGAATTGTCTACATTTATTTTCTTTGTGAGAAAATCCTCCTCCTTCCTTCCTTCCTTCCTTCCTTCTTTCCTTCCTTCCTTCCCTCCCTCCCTCCCTCCCCCCCTCCTTCCCTCC
>NW_020174046.1:4260911-4366644 GCF_003031525.2 Neophocaena asiaeorientalis asiaeorientalis | reverse complement strand
TATATATATACATGTATCTGTTGTTTTTCAAATTTTTTTCCCTATTAGGTTGTTACAGAATATTGAGCAGAGTTCCCTGTGCTATACAGTAGGTCCCTGTTGGTTATCCATTTTAAACATAGCAGTGTGTACATGTCAATCCCAAGCTCTCTAACTATCCCTCCCCCGTTTTCCCCCTGGTAACTGTAAGTTTGTTCTCTAAGTCTGTTTCTGTTTTGTAAATAAGTTCATTTGTATCATTTTTTAAAGATTCTGCATATAAGTGATATCGTATGGTACTTCTCTTTCTCTGTCTGACTTCACTCAGTATGACAATGTCTGGGTCCACCCATGTTACTGCAAATGACATTATTTCATTCTTGTTAATGGCTGAATACTATTCCATTGTATATATGTATATATGTACCACATCTTTATCCATTCTTCTGTCAATGGACATTTAGGTTGCTTCCATGTCTTGGTTGTTGTAAACAGCACTGCAATGAACATTGCGGTGCATGTATCATTTCGGACCATGTTTTCCTCTGGATATATGCCCAGGAGTGGGATTGGGTAGCTTTGTTTTTAGTTTCTTAAGGAAACATACTGTTCTCCATAGTGACTGCACCAATTTACATTTCCACCAACAGTGTAGGAGGGTTCCCTTCTATCCACACCCTCTCCAGCATTTATCATTTGTGGATTTTTTTGATGATAGCCATTCTGACTGGTGTGAGGTGAAACCTCATTATAGTTTTGATTTGCATTTCTCTAATAATGAGCAATGCTGAACATCTTTTTCATGTGCCTCTTGGCTATCTGTATGTCTTCTTTGGAGAAATGTCTATTTAGGCCTTCTGCCCATTTTTTGATTGGATTTTTTGTTTTGATGATATTAAGCCCCATGAGCTGTTTGTAAATTTTTGAGAATAATCCCTTGTCAGTCACATCATTTGCAAATAGTTTTTCCCATTCTGTGGGTTGTCTTTTCTTTTTGTTTATGGTTTCCTTTGCTGTGCAAAAGCTTTTGAGTTTAATTAGGTCCCATTTGTTTATTTTTGTTTTTATTTCCATTACTCTGGGAGATGGATCAAAAAAGATATTGCTGTGATTTATGTCAGAGAGTCTCCTGCCTATGTTTTTCTCTAAGAGTTTTGTAGTGTCCGGTCTCACATTTAGGTCTTTAACCCATTTTAAATTTGTTTTTGTGTATAGTGTTAAATAATGTCCTAATTTCATTTTTTTTACATGTAACTGTCCAGTTTTCCCAGCAACATTTATTGAAGGAACTGTCTTTCCTCCATTGTATAGTCTTGCCTCCTTTCTTGTAGATCAATTGACCATAGGTACATGGGTTTATTTCTGGGCTTTCTATCCTGTTCCATGGATCTATATTTCTATTTTTGTGCCAGTACCATACTGTTTTGATGACTATAGCTTTGTAGTATCATCTGAAGTCAGGGAGCCTGATTCCTCCAGCTCCGTTTTTCTTTCTCAAGATTGCTTTGGTTATTTGGGGCCTTCTGTATCTCCATACAAATTTTAACATTTTTTTTTTAATTCTAGTTCTGTGAAAAATGCCATTGGTAATTTGATAGGGATTGCACTGAATCTGTAGATTGCCTTGACACTACATAATGATCAAGGGATCAATCCAAGAAGAATATATAACAATTATAAATATATATGCACCCAACATAGGAACATCTCAATATATAAGGCAAATACTAACAGCCATAAAGGGAGAAATTGACAGTAACACAATAATAGTGGGGGACTTTAACACCCCACTTTCATCAGTGGGCTGATCATCCAGACAGAAAATCAATAAGGAAACACAAGCCTTAAATGACACAATAGACCAGATGGACTTAATTGATATTTTTAGAACATTCCATCCAAAAGCAGCAGAATATACATTCTTCTCATGTGCACATGGAACCTTCTCTAGGATTGACCACATGCTGGGCCGCAAAGTGAGCCTTGGTAAATTTAAGAAAATTGAAATTATATCAAGCATCTTTTCTGACCACAATGCTATGAGATTAGAAATAAACTACAAGAAAAAAACTGTAAAAAACACAAACACATGGAGGCTAAACAATATGGTACTAAACAACAAATGGATCACTGAAGAAAGCAAAGAGGACATCAAGAAATACCTAGAGACAAATGAAAGCAAAAGCACAATGATTCAAAACCTGTGGGATGCAGCAAAAGCAGTTTTAAGAGGGAAGTTTATAGCAAGACAATCTTACCTCAGGAAACAAGAAAAACCTCAAATAAACAACCTAACCTTACATCTAAAGCAACTAGAGAAAGAACAACAAGCAAAACCTAAAGTTAGTAGAAGGAAAGAAATCATAAAGACCAGAGCAGAAATAAATGAAATAGAGCCAAAGAAAACAATAACAAAGATCAGTGAAACTGAAAGCTGGTTCTCTGAAAAGATAAACAAACTTGATAAACCTTTAGCCCGACTCATCAAGAAGAAAAGGGTGAAGACTCAAATCAATAGAATTAAAAATGAAAAAGGAGAAGTTACAGCTGACACCACAGAAATACAAAGGATCATAAGAGAATACTACAAGCAACTGTTTGCCAATAAAATGGACAATCTGGAAGAAATGGACAAATTCTTAGAAAGGGTACAATCTCCCAAGACTATCAGATGGCTTCACAGGCAAATTCTATCAAACATTTAGAGAAGAGCTAAGACCTATCCTTCTGAAACTGTTCCAAAAAATTGCAGAGGAAGGAAAACTCCCAAACTCATTCTGTGAGGCCACCATCACTCTGATACCAAAACAAGACAAAGACACCATACACAAAAAAAGAAAATTACAGGTCAACATCACTGATGAACATAGATGCAAAGGTCCTCAACAAAATACTAGCAATCTGAATCCAACAGTACATTAAAAGGATCATACACCATGATCAAGTGGGATTTATCCCAGGGATGCAAGGATTTTTCAGTATCTACAAATCAATCAATGCGATATATCACATCAACAGATTGAAGAATAAAAACCATAAGATCATCTCAATAGATGCAGAAAAAGCTTTTGACAAAATTCAACACCCATTTATGATAAAAACTCTCCAGAAAGTGGGCATGGGGGAACATACCTCAACATAAGAAATGCCATATAGGACAAACCTACAGCTAACATCATACTCAACAATGAAAAGCTAAAAGCATTTTCTCTAAGATCAGGAACAAGACGAGAATGTCCACTGTCGCCACTTTTATTCAACATAGTTTTGGAAGTCCTAGCTATGGCAGTCAGAGAAGAAAAAGAAATAAAAGGAATCCAAAAGGGAAAAGGAGAAGTTAAACTGTCACTCTTTGAAGATGACATGATACTATGCATAGAAAACCCTAAAGACGCTACCAGAAAACTACTAGAGCATCAGTGAATTTGATAAAGTTGCAGGTTACAAAATTAATACAGAGAAATCTGTTGCATTTCTATACACCTACAATGAAAGATCAGAAGGAGAAATTCAAGAAACAATCCCATTTACCATCATATCAAAAGGAATAAAATAACTAGGAATAAACCTACCTGAGGAGAGAAAAGACCTGTACTCTGAAAAAGATGCTGATGAAAGAAATTGAAGATGACAGAAACAGATGGAAAGATATACCATGTTCTTAGATTGGAAGAATCAATATTGTCATTTTCTATTATTTAGAACAAGGGTAATTAATTTGAGTGTTATGGCACCCCATGATTCTTTGAAGCATACCAACTGGTTTTTTGAGTTATAATATGTATTATTAGCTTCTCTGCCCTCTTCAGGGATTTTCTGTACAGATTAGTACATACTGATTTATAAATGATACCGTGAGACAGTTATGCAGAGTAAAGAACATGAAAACCGAAGTTAAGTTATCTGTATTTGAATTCTAGCTTTGCCATTTCATACCTCTGTGACATGACATATGTTGTAAAATGGGGCTATTAATATATATATATATTTGTTTGTTTATTTTTTTGGCTGCATTGGGTCTTTGTTGATGCGTGGGGGCTTTCTCTAGTTGCGGCGAGCGAGGGCTACTCTTCGTTGCAGTGCACAGGCTTCTCATTGCGGTGGCTTCTCTTGTTGTGGAGCATGGGCTCTAGGCACGTGGACTTCAGTAGTTGCAGCACGCGGGCTCAGTAGTTGTGGCTCGCAGGCTCTAGAGCACAGGCTCTGTAGCTGTGGCTCATGGGCTTAGTTGCTCCGTGGCATGTGGGACCTTCCTGGACCAGGGCACGAACCCGTGTCCCCTGCATTGGTAGGCGGATTCTTAACCACTGCACCACCAGGGAAGCCCCAATATATAATTTTAAATGTTATCTGAGGATCGAGGTTAGATAAAATATATGAATGGCATAGTCCAGGTCCTGGCACATGGTAGGTTATATATGATGGTGGCTAATAGCTTAGGTAATAGCCTGGGGCAGCCTGGATTTGAGTTTTATCCATCACTTACCCAATGGGTCACCTTCTGGAAATTATTTAACCTCTCTGTGCTTCACTTTCCTTGCATGACAAGTGAAGGTCTTACTAGTACCTAACTTATGAAATAGCATATGCATAGCGCTTAGAGTAGTGCCAGGGAGTATTCAACAAATAGTAGTTTGCATATTTCTTTTATGATTAAGGGTCTTTCAGTTCAATGACTAGATTTTAAATTCGCCATAGGGCAGAAACCAGGTCCTGTTCTTTTTTTTAAAATACACCATGATTCATGTGATCAAAATGTTTGTAATTTAGGATTATCATTCCAAATATTAATTCTCATGACACAAGGCTAGAGTCAGAGCACTTGTAACAAATCTTTGCTGAGCTTCCTCACCAGGTTGATCGACGCTCTCGTTGCCATTTGCCCCGGTAATACTGAGCATTCCTTGTATCCTGCAGGCCACTATTTTCATGCGTGTTAGCACGTTTCTGCTTCTAATGGTTGCTTTCTTACTCAGAGACCTGTGTTTATTTCTAAGCCAGTTAATTTCAGTTGTATTTGCTATGTGACATATTTATTTAAATATTGAACAAACTGTTAAGCTTTGAGTACAAAAAAGAAAAGTTGTGGTTCTTATGAAAATTAAGTTGAATACTTTGGAAAGATTTGATAAAAGTGAGTTCCTAAAAACTGCTGTCAAAATAGGTGTAGGCAGTGTGACAATATACTAGGAGAAGCGTCTGCCCTCATATTGCCTCACAAATGTCTTTACATTCTCTTTCTTCTGTAAGAAATGCAAACTAGAAATCATAGACAGTGCAGGATGGATGTGATTGATATGTGTGATCGATAGAGGTGCATTTCTCCATCAGTGCACCCATAGTGAGAGAAGAGAAATTGGCCCAGCATCTAAAGACTGGGGTGTGTGTGCGTGTGTGTGTGTGCGTGTGTATACACACACACAAACGTATATTTCAAGTTAAAATGAAATAGTTAAGGTTTATGTGCAACAATTTTTAAAAATAATTCCCTGCTTTAACTAACAGCTATTCATCCTGAAAGAGTGAGGTCTTCTAAAGTACTTAGATGGATTCAGCAGAAATTAAGCTGAATAGCTCCTGATTTTGGATTCTAGCTTAATCACTTGCTAACCTTATGATTTTGAGGAAGTTACATATCCTTCTGAATCTTGGTCCTTCATTTGTAAAAGGTAATTTTTTTATTAATGAGTTTTTTTTAATTAAATGAGACCACATTTGTAAAGTACATAGCAGAGTTCCTGGAAAGGAATGCGTGTGTTGGGACTGAGGGAAGGCCACCCCAAAATATGCCAAGGTAGCCTAGTGATTATTTTGAATGAAAGTTACTTAAGAAACAGCTGGTGCAAGATGGACACTCTGTCCCCCTTCTGTCTCCCTGAAATCAGGAAGTAGATTTCCCTTGTGAAGATATCCTCCCTGTGCTAGGAGGGTAGAAGGGACCCTTATCATCGGAGGTTCGAGAATATAGGGCCGAGAAGGCTGCAGGAGCAGTCTTTGTTACTTCTTCCCTAATTTACTACCCCAAGTCCAGACTTTGTCTTGTCAGTTCTTCACAAATGTTTCTTTGTCTAAAAGGTATAAAAGCTGCCTGCTTTGGTCATGTCTCTGGGCCTCACAACTTTGGAGTTCCTGTACGGACAAAACTAAAATTTGATTTTCTCCCGTTAATCTGTCTTGTGTCAATTTAATTATTAGAGCAGCCAGAAGAACCTAGAAAGGTAGAGGAAAATTTTCCTCCCAATTAGTGTTTAATAAATCTAGCTTTCTATTTTCTGATGACTGCTAAATCTTTTATCTTCAAACATGACCTCTCCTAAGCTCTAGAACCACATTTTCAATTGCAGACTACATATATCCAACTACATCTCCTTAAGACACCTTCACCATTCTCTTAGACTGAGTCTCAGACTAATTATCAAGGTACCATTTTTGTGTCTTTTCACTCATTCTTACAAAAAGTTGACCACCAGATATGTTTGATTTTGAACTTTCGAAATTCTCTTCATTCTGTTCTTTTTCTCCATACATACTCCTTTCTTCCTCCCTCTGTCCCTCCTTCCATCCCTTCCTAATTGTTCCAGTTTATTTAGTTTAATAAGAGCTATTTTATTTTCATTACTCAAAAATGGGTTTAAGTAAAGTTTCTTTTTATTTACTTAAATAACATTCCCAGTTATTTATTTGGCTCAAGACTTCATTACTTCTCATAGTACATCCTCATCTCTCTTCTTCCCATTGCCAGTGTTATCTTTCCAAGAAACAAATCTGATATGCCCACCAACACACACACACATTCTCTCTCTCTCTCTCTCTCTCTCTCTCTCTCTCACACACACACACACACACACACACACACACTCTCACACTCTCATGCCTTGCTCTTATATCCAAGTTGGGATCCAGTCTTCTTAGCTTCACATATAAGCCCATCACAGTCCCACTGGAACCACTCCGTAGATTCAGCCCTTGCCTGCCTTCAACCAGACTCAATTTCCTGCTGTTCTCACATACCCTTGACCTTTCCACAGTTCTGTTGTCCTCGTGTTTGCTCTTGCATGTGAACTGCTCCATCACTTGGAGCACTCACTTGAGTGGGTCGACTTTTTCTGGCCAGGAATGAATTGTCTCCATTCCCAAACACACACCTTCGAAGCTATATAGGGGGTTTTGGGGGCCAAAGCTGTCTCTCTATCACTGTCTACACACACACACACACACACACACACACACACACACACACACACACACACACACACGCACACACACACACACCCTGATGATTTGCACATCTGTGGGCAGAATGTAATTCTACTAGAGTTCTCTTGGGTTGACTTAGTGTCTTCTCACTAATTACTCCACACAGGGCCTCAAGTGACAATAACAGCTGGTTATGCAATTAAAACCTCTGGGCCGTGAGTGGAGAGCTCAGTTAGGATGACTGGAAGGGCACAGTGTATAACGTACTCATTGGTTTAATAAGATGGAAAGTATTCGGCTGCTCAGTTATGCAATTCATTTTAACTTGAATGGAGAAATCAAATTAACTTCAGGCAGGGATTATAAGAGCCGACAGCTCCAACATTCTCAGTGTTCCATGAAACCGGAGATTGTCCTTGTAGAGTCACAGGTGTTCTTTTTTTCCCTCCTATGAGCATTTCCACATGCTAAAATAAATGTTCAATATGTACTCTTTAGCAGCAAAGATAATATTTTGACTTTGGCTCTGTCAAGGGCAGAATTTGCAAAAAAGTAATGCGAATCTCAGTGGCAGATGCTAAAAAAATAAAACAAAACCTGTGGAAACATTACTGCATTGATCAGTGTTCTAAATTGCTGGATATCTTGGCTCAAAAAGAGCAGAGATATATGGATGTGTTTCTGCCTCATTTACTCATTCGGTTAATTTTGATTCATGTTTCACAAAAAATAGTCCTGTTTTCCACCATTACTTTGATAACGCCTGGTATGGTAGATTCACTTTCGAATGACTCATAAGATAAGGAGAAAATAAAGAACACATTTAACTTCCTTTAAAAATATTCCTTCTTTTACCTTTTGAGTGCTTTAGGATGTTTTCTTAAAGACTTCAACATGTGGTCTAAAAATGGAGAGTGCAGAAATTAATAGTATAAATTAACAATGGCAATTTTAATATTCAAAGCTCCTTGAAAACACCAACTGCAAGTTATTATTACATGGAGACATGACCTATTCTTAATTTATTTGGTATATAATTTAAGGGGACAAGTAAGTGGAAAGTGGGAGAAAAACAGTTACAGAAAAATAAACCACTTGACACATTAATTTTAATTGTTGAAACATTTTATGTTGATATAAATTTACTGAAATATATAAATTTTAATGGCTTATTAAGTCGTCCATACATTTGACTGTTTCTCAAAATACTTGCAGGTGTGCTGTGCAGAACACATCAATTGTGCATATGTTTAACCCCCCAACCCCCAATTTGAGCTACTGTGGACAGGGAACGTGTATTTTATCATCTTTGTAATCCCGTCACCTACCAAGATCCAGTTCATGGTATCCATGTTTTTAATGAAACACTTAATTTTACGAACACTTAAATAATGCCTACTATATGCCATGTACTACTTGGAAGTATCCTGTATATTAGTTAAAACATTAACTAATTTTATTTTCATAACAACTGTATTATCTATTGCTGTGTAACAAATGACTGCAAAATTTTTAGGAGCTTAAAGCAGGAACATATATTGATTGTCTCACACGGTTACTGAGAGTCAGGCATTTGGGGGAAGCTTAGCCTGGTGGTTCTAGTTTCAGGGTCTCTCATGAGGTTATAGTCAGGATCTTGTTTAGGGCGACGGTCATCTGAAGGCCTGACCAGGGCTGAAGGATCAGCTTCCGTGGTGATTCACTCACACGCTAGATAAGTTAGTGCTGGTTGGTGGCAGGAGGCCTCAGTTCTTACCATGCCATTTGCGAGTTCAGGTTGTTACCTGTGCTTCTGACAGACTGGCTATAAGTTGGAGGTTTCTACCACCCCCTTCTTGAGTTCCACTAATTTGCTAGAACTCAGGAAAACACTTTCTTACTAGTTAGTAGTTTAGTAAGGGCTGTAACTCAGGAACAGTCAGATGGAAGAGAGGCACAGAGCAAGGTATGTGGGAAGGGATGCAGAGCTCTTAGGCCCTCTCTGGGTACCACCCTCCCAGCATTTCCACATGTTTGCCGATCTGGAAGCTCTCTGAACCTTGCCCTTTTGGATTTTTATGGAGGCTTTTATATAGGCACAATGATAAAAGCATTGGCCATGAGTGATCTGTTCAACTTCAAGCACCCTCCCTGGAGGTGGGCAGGAGTGGGGAGGCCTGAAATCTTCCACCCTGTAATCAATATGGTTCCCTTGGCAACCAGCTCCCATCCTTAAGGGCTTTCCAGAAGTCACCTCATTAACATAAACTCAGATGTGGTTGAAAGGCGCTTGTTAATGACTAACATGAGTCACTTTTTATCATTCTCAAGCTATTATAGGAACTGGGGACAAAACCCAAGTATTATAAAAAAGATGACTTTATTGCTCTAATCACTTAGGAAATTCCAAGTATTTTGGGCGCTTTGTGCCAGGAAAGGGGACAAAGACCAAGTACACATTTCATATTATAAATCACAGTATCGCAAGTGATCACTGCGGGCCATGTTGCGAGGCTGGTCACCATGACAGAGAATATGAAAAAGGTGCTTTTGTACCCATTTTACATTGTGGGGAAGTGAGGCACAGAAGGTTTAAGTAATTTGGGTTATAGTGAGGATTCAGTGAGATCACACACACACACACACACATACACACACACACACACACACACACACACACACACAGGTTGTAGAACATTGTGTGGCACATACTAAGCAATAAGTATTCGCTATTATTGTTTATAAGCCAAAATCATTGCCTTTGGCAGTTATTTTCAAATTTCAGTGGGTCAAGATGGCAAGTTGTAGGTTCAGTTTCAGTTTCACGGAAACACGTTTTGTGGATACTGAGAGAGAAAGTTGATATGTGATATATATTTGTTTCCTGTTGGTTCTGCCACAAGTTACTACAGATTTCATGGCTTAATACCACACTAATTTATTATATTAGAGTTCTGCAGGTCACAAGTTTGACAGAGATCTTACTGGACTAAAGTCAAGATGTTGGCAGGGTAGCATTTGTTCTGGAGGCTCTAGGAGAGAATCCACTTTCTTGCCTTTTCCACCGTCTTGAGGCTGCCTGAATTCATTGGCTCACAGCCCCCTCCTTCCTCTATCTTCAAAGCCAGCAGTGTAGCCTTTTCCAATCTCTTTTTCTCTCTCATCTTTCCAGGCTCTGCTTCCATGGTTACACTGCCTGCTCTGCTTTCTCTGAGCTTTGTGCCCCCCCCTCCTATAAGGACCCTTGTGAATACATTCCAGTATTCATTAACACTTCTCTTTTATACAGAACAAATAAGAGAGTTTGCTTGAACCACGCAGTGCCACTCTCCGTTCCAAGATATGTGATCTATGTACAGATATAAGATATTCATTTAATTTCTATTCAAAAGCAAGTCAATCCATTGGGTCCACCTGGATATACCAGGATACTCTCCCCATCTCGAGATTCTTAGTCACATCTCCAAAGACTCCTTTGTCAGGAAAGGAAACATTCACAGGTTCCAAGCATTAGGACATGGACATATTTGGGAGGCCATTATTCAGCCTACAACATGATGAGTGCTTAAGTTTTGATCTGAACAGAGCTTTTGTTATGGCCACTGAACTCTCTCAGGAAGAGAGCAAAATTGGGTCCATCTGTCTCTCTCTCCTGGGGATGATTTTTAAAGTTTATTCTCTTTCCGTGTCCTGAGAATAGTCCAGGCCTCCTCTTGCAAAGGATGGTGGGAAGCAAGCCTGTAGCCAAAGCCACACTGGACCAAGTATCAGAGCCTGAGTTCTCACACAAACTCTGCCTCTTTCTGTAGCTGTCGTGCCTTGGGCAAATCATTTGGCATTTAAAAAAATATCTAAATTATGTGGTGAGCGAAATACCTGCGCTGCCTACTTCACAGGATTGCCTTGTTCATCAACTGGGTAGTATGAAAGGACGTGCTTTGTAAGATGCAAAGAGAAAACAGGAGTCCCCACTGGTGACCAGTGTGTGCCGTTTGAGGGGTTTACCTTAGTGTACAACACCTGGGAGCAGAGACCCAGTGGGGTCAATGGCCTCTCTTTGAAAGAGCCGTTCTCACAGTGCAAGCCCCCATGCCTCCCCTACAGATGGAGCCAGCAGAACTGTGCACAGGGGCAAGGACAAACCTGAGCGTTCTGAGCATCTCTGTGAGTGCAGTGTTTCTGATCCCGTGCCGCTGGGAGTTCAATCATTTCCTATTCTGAGAAGCTCGATGGAACACTGGAGAAATTTTTCCAATCAAAAGATATTTATCTCTCTCAGAATCTTCAATGCGCTGATAAAAACAAAGACTTTAATTTGTGAGGCTGGGTTTAAATAGCATGGAAATCAACTTAAGATGTTATTAAGGGGCTTTTACATGTCAGCTGGGGAGGGAGTTAAGTGTTGAGTATTTCTCAGAATTTGTCTTCTAGTCACTTATCGTGCATGTCTTAAAAATCGGCATTTGGGGGCCAATGGAGAAACGTTTGGTGACTGGATGGTCACAGACGTGGAAGGGAAAATCCTCGATCGTGATTACACCGTGTTTGTGTCCTTCCTTCTTTTGTAAAGATGTCTCTGAGCTAATGTGCGTGTGTGTGTGTGTGTGTGTGTGTGTGTGTGTGTATGTGTGTGTCCCTGACAGAACCCCAGACTTTGATTTAGTAATTCTTTCAAAGCCCATAGATACAAATAAAAGATAACCCAGGTCCACCCCCATTTACCTCTCTTCTCTGAGCAATTGTTTATATTACAGTGAAGGCCCAGGAGCCTGTCATCGGAGATAATGAGCTGATAAGGAGTTAGAGAATGGCCAGATGGAATCAAAGCGCTGGGCGACTGGGGGAAAAAAATAAAAAAACAACACCAAAAACCCACCGAGGGCTCCTAAATTTAGCTCCCTCTCTTGCTACTTAGAGCCTTAGCGCTTTCAAAGGTGCTTTTCACCCCTTTTCAGCCAGGATTTAATTTTCTTAAAGTCATTATCGATTTGTCTCAACCATCAGTCCTTTTCCTGTAGCTGTCGATTTTTTCTACCCACGAATCCATCCTGTTCTGAGGCGCTGCGGGGTGAGAGCTGTGGTCTCGTCCCCAGCGACGAGCCTGCCTATCAGCCCACCAGGCCACGCACACTGCCGTGACATCAATCACCCAGCGGGAGGTGGCTGCAGACGACTGCAGCCTCTACCCAATCGGTATCTTTTAACAGAAGACACAGAACACTTTGAATTTGCAGGAAACAACCTGGATTTTTGCCTTGTCCTCCTCGATGTATAGATTTCACAGAACCAAATCTCTTCCAAAGAGGGGAATTACTGTCCACCCGCAAAGGGAGGGTCAGGGAGACTCCTGCCCCTCTGTTCACTTGTGCCTCCATATCAAGGAGAGTGAGGAAAGACCCCATCTCCCGGTCTTGAGCAATGATACAAAGATGTGTAGGAAAAAAAAAACAAACCTCTTCTTTTTCAAAGCCGGCCTTTCATACTGAATGTCAGCCCTCAGTTTTTCAGGGAGCAAAAAATCTTGATGAGAATTTTCCTGGTCTTGATTTTTTCCTCTTTTTTGCTGCCTGACTTTGAGAGACATTTCAGTATTCATTAACACTTCTCTTTCATACAGAAGAGAGAAAGTAGATTGTACTCAAACCGGGCAGTTTGAGATAGTTGAAACTCTGTTTCGAGATAGTTGAAATAGGCACAGGTATAAGATGCTCATTTAATTTCTGTCCCCCTCCCCCGACATCGTTGTTTGCATAGATTTTTAAGAAAGTCAAACCAGGTTTCTTTTATTCAGTACTCACCAGAACTAATTGGTGAGATTTGCAAGAATTCTACTGTACCTGCTAAATAATCCATCCCTAACTGAGACATTCAAAAAACCCTGAAACTTGAGATGCAAACTTCAGTTTCTGGAAATAAAAGCCCCACTTTCTTAGCTAAAGGGTTAAATCTTTTTTTTTTTTTTTTTGCGGTAGGCGGGCCTCTCACTGTTGTGGCCTCTCCCGTTGAGGAGCACAGGCTCCGGACGCGCAGGCCCAGCAGCCATGGCTCACGGGCCCAGCCACTCTGCGGCATGTGGGATCTTCCCGGACTGGGGCACGAACTCGTGTCCACTGCATCGGCAGGCAGACTCTCAACCACTGCGCCGCCAGGGAAGCCCAAGTGTTAAACCTTTTAATGGCTGAAGTGGTTGCCATCTCAGGCATCTCTCAGAACAGAGGATGTGATACTTGAGGGACAATCCCATTGGACATGCAGGATAAGTAACCTCATATCCGATGTAGTAGGAAGGAGATACCCTGCTATATAAATAAGGTCAAGAGGCCTTAATTAGTAAAGTAAGGAGAAGATTTAAGTAAGACCTGGAGAGGTAACTAGCAGTATGGCAGGATACCTACCTTAGTCGCTGGGTTGCTTTTGTTTCTGTGTTTTATAATTCCCCATAGTCAATTTTAAGGTTTAGAATCAAAGTATCTAAGGAATTTGCCTAAATTAAAACAGTGGGAAGTGGTGGGTGTACACATGAGTGCACTCATGTATATAAGGAGAGTCAGAGCGGCTGACGCAACTCAAGGTAAGAAAAGGAGAGATATTAGTCAACATGCTGTATGCATTTAACTTAGACGTCTACAGATCCTTGCCAAGAACTCAAATACATAGTTACCTAGAAATTTGACAAGATGAGATGGATGTGCTTATTAATGCTGCATTCATGTAGAATAGCAACGTGAAATAAACCATCATCCAAGAGGCAGTTTAAAAGAAGTTAGGAGCACTGTTCATCACAGAGCAGCCATCCCCACCCACCTCTCTAAGACTGGGTGATCTTGGGAAGAGTTCAAGGTGATGTTTTCCTGAAAACATGTGGGAATGTGGTATCTTATTCATGGGTTTATCTTGAGCACTATGTTGTGAGATGGGCAGAATTCATTTATTCTCCTTTTCCTCCATTCAACAAATATTTACCCTGTCCAGCACCAGGTACTAGGGTTACAGGAAGCAATTTGAGTAAACTTTGCCGTCACTCTCAAGGGGCGCACGAGTTAAATAAACGTATAGACCCTAGCAAATTGCTTGGCATACTATTTTCTTTTACTGTCTCAATTTTTAAAAATCTGGGCTCTCTCTTTAAAAGAACTTTTTAAAATTGTAAAACTGCAAATGATCCTTGATGTGTGGAAATGAAATGTTTCTTTTATGAAGTAAAACGTTCTGGATGACACAGGGAATGAATTTGGGTTTTATATATCAAGGGTTTCACTGTAGCTGGGTGCTGGGGAATGTCTCAGGGATGGCAGGTCCATTGTTCTTATAGCTGGCTTGGTCATAATCTGTACAAATAAATAAGTGGAGTTTTGTGCATTCATAAAAATAGTTATTGAATGCCTATTGTGTGAATATAGCGTTATTACTAAGTACCTCTGTGAAATACAGTATTATTTTTTGTTTAAAATTCATAATGTGTCTACTCTGTGCCTGGCACAGTTAAGTGATTAAAGGAATACGAAAGTGATTTGAAATGGTGTCTGTCCTTGAGGTTATCTACTCTCGTGTTGTACGGTTTTGTTGAGTTGTTAGACACAGTGGTGGACTGTCATGAATTGTGTTTTGAGTTCACAAAAGCACTTATGATCAGTACCTCCTCTTTAACCATTTGCTAGTCTTTGCTCTCAGTGCCTTTCTCCCTTGTTCTGTGCCACCATCGGATGGATTTGTTTGCTGCCACTGCCTCATTGGGCTGGAAGAGGCTTCCTGGTGAGAGGCCTTACCTGGTCCCCAGACTAGGTGAGCTCTCACTAATCAAGAAGACTTCTAAAGAAAACACCCAGGGTCAAATGCTGACTCTAGGGTAGCACTCATTGCATTTCATTATAAATGCTTCTTTAATGTGTGTCTTTCTGGTTGGAGTGTAAGCCGTGCCTATGTGACTTATATTGCTTCTGTATCCCTAGTACCTGGCTCTACGCTGGGGTCAGCAGGGTCATGGTGAATATTTCTAGAATGGAGGAAAAGAAGAATAAATGCATTCTGCCCATCTCATAAAATACACGCCATATTCTGACAACCACAGAAAATAAAAGAAATGGAAGACATTTGTCCTCTCTCATGCAGCTCATGCTGGCTGCCCCGAGGCTACAAAGCTCTTCTGATGATTGATTGTGCCTTGCTGTATTCTGATGATCCCTTTTCTGGGAGCGAGTTACACAATTTACACGTTGCCACAGAGCTGAATTAAGTTGAAATTCTGTGTTCTAAATTTGGGAAATACTGGATTAAACCATGTTAAAGTGATTGCTTTTAACCGTAGGGGCATTATGACTGAATGTGCATGGTGAATCTCTAAGAAGGAGGTGTGGTGTACAGCATTTTCAAGCTTATTTGGCTTTTGGACCCTTTTATTCTTGGAGCATTTTGTGCAAACTTGAGGTCTGCAACACAGCCTTTGAGAAACATTGGCGTTTGGCTGTCGTAAGGAAGAAACACGATTCTCCCAATAGTAAGGAGAGATAATTGAGCTCAGTTTTACTTTCTGCTTACTTCCTGCTAAGGAGAACCCAACAGTCTGCTGTTGTGCTCAAAGAAAAAAGTCTAATCAAACGCTAACTCTGGTAGATGATAGGGAACGAGCTCTCAAGTGCTGAGAAAAGTTTGGCTGCCTCCCAGCAGCATCCTCCCCGCATGGCCAATCTCAAGGCCACCCTGAAGCTGTCAACCAAACGTGTGGGGAGATTCCCGTGGAAGCAGATGGTGCTGCCTGGAGATGGTTGTCTAAAGCTTGCATCTGGGCTCCTGAGTGGTGCCCAACTGAGCGCTGTGCGGGCGGAGTGCTGGGCGGTAGGCTTCCCGCTGAAATCCATTAATGCTCCAGCATAGCCCATTCTTCTTGCCCTTAAAAAGGGACTTGTGCTCCCTGAAATCATATCAGAAATACGTGCCCATGAAAATATGCAAGGCAGATCGTGGCCTTTAAAACAACGAATGTAAGGACGGAATACTATTGATAAAGGTGGGGTCACCCACTTAGTGGAAGTGGATACTAGGACCCATGCCTGTAGTACACGGAGAGGAGGGTTTTCCATGTTGCTTCTCTTCATTAATTACCTTCTTAGTGACAAGGACTCTTTCCTTGACCAAGCTTCGGTTAGTCTCCTCTAAGCATTCTTCTTTTTTTTTCTTTTTTTTGCGGTACGCGGGCCTCTCACTGTTGTGGCCTCTCCCGTTGCGGAGCACAGGCTCCGGACGCGCAGGCTCAGTGGCCATGGCTCACAAGCACAGCTGCTCCGCGGCATGCGGGATCTTCCCGGCCCGGGGCACGAACCCGTGTCCCCTGCATCGGCAGGTGGACTCTCAACCACTGCGCCACCAGGGAAGCCCTCTAAGCATTCTTGA
Source organism: Neophocaena asiaeorientalis asiaeorientalis (assembly GCF_003031525.2). Taxonomy (NCBI): domain Eukaryota; kingdom Metazoa; phylum Chordata; class Mammalia; order Artiodactyla; family Phocoenidae; genus Neophocaena; species Neophocaena asiaeorientalis. The sequence goes on along the minus strand of NW_020174046.1, from coordinate 4,350,102 downwards.
CTGGATCTTGACCTTGGATTTCCACATCTGTCCTTTCCAGGACCGATCTTAGCAGGAATCCGGCTGAGTCAGTTTGAAGAGAGTACCCCTACCCTTGCTTTCTGATCACCTTTGCTCTCTGGTCACACTGGTCTGTTCTCGGCAAGAATAGTGTTAAGTAAATTTAGCAAAAATCTCCCTACTTTCGATGTCTTCTGTTTGTAATTTTCCATCCACTGACCCCTTCACTCTGCTCCCTGGCTATGTATCCCCACTTGTCCTTGTCGTAGTCAGAGATGAGCCTGATCTCTCTCCTCCGTGGCAATAACCCCATTGCAATAGTCCCGAGAAGGTCTTCCTGACCATCTCAACAGGTGTCAGAATGCTTTTTCCCCCTTAACAATAGACATGCCTTTTGCACTGTGAGGCTCTCTGCTTGGGATCATTTGTGCTTAGTACTTAGCGAAGGCAAAAAAGTGAATGTTATTAAGAGGAACGCTTTGAACAGAGATGCTAGTTTTCTGTTTGGCTGATTCAGAAACAGCTATCACTTCAGTACAATAAGAGCTGAGAGGCAAGATCACTAGGAGGTGAGAGAAGGTGAATTATACTCACAGCTGGAAAACATGTGTACTGTTCCTAATATAAGGGCCAAGGTTGTCCAGAAATACAGAATAGTATAAATGTGGCCTATCATCTCCATAATTTTATCTGCCTAATGATTATTTTTCAAAATTAAGCTTAATGTTAAAACAAAATTTAAAAATTCATAGAAAAAATAATATGCTTATTTAAAAACGTTTCCTATGCCTCATCTAAACAAAAATTCAATTTTTACGTTGTTCTGCTAGCTATACCTAGAGAAATCAGACTTTCCAGTTTGTCTGGGGCAACCCTGGTTTATGGCAATTATCCCTGAGCCCTGTCCAGCTTAGCCAAAAGTCTGGTTTGGACTGTGAATTATATGCATCCTCTAGCCCTACCTGATGTTGGATATACCCAAATGCTGCAGTGCATACACCTGTGTGAATACCCCTCCTTGTCAGGTACTTCTTCTGCACCACCTTGGGTTCTTCAACTGTCTTCTGAGCCTCTGGCCACTTGGTTTACCCCAGCTACTGTAAGGGCACAGTGTGTGACTCTACACAGCCACATCTGAAGCACGTGATTTGGCTTGAGTGCAACCCAGTGGTGCCTTTTCCCTTCCCTGCACCATCCACCTGTCCCCTGCAGCCTTGGTTTTCCCCTGTTGCCCTTGTTAACTGAAAACAAATTGCCATTTATTTATCCAGCGAAATACGGGTTTATTTGGGATCAGTAGAGAATTACAATTCAGCATTTGCAACCATAGTGCCCAAGTCCCGCACGTCAAGGGAAGGAAAACTCTTTTATTGAGGGGGGGAAGAAAGTTGGGAGGGCTCTAGTAAACAAAAAGTCCATGGCTTTTCCTTGGCTGTGTTGTTGTCAGGAAATAAGAGGAGTCTTTCTTCTTCCTGTTGGGCCGGGCTGCATTCGCAGGGCACAAGAGCGCCCCCTTCTGACCTCCCAATTCTATTTAATTCAGGTTTCTGTTTATTAATTTTTTACACCCTTGAGGAATGAGACTCTGCAAGGCCCACTCTGCCCCGTGCTTGGGCAACATGGAATGGGGGGAGTTTGCGCTCATGTGACCAATACTTAACCGATGCAGGAGAGCAGAAAGCAGATTAAATTCTACTCCTTTTTCCCTTCTGAGACCTAGCAGCTCATAGGCTTCTTGGAAGATAGTTCCAGGAGATGGAGCGACCTGTTGCACGTGATCCCAAGTGGTGGCCAGGTTGCTGACACACTGCTGTTTCCTCTCCCTCTTGTCCTGCCTTATCCTCCTTTTCCCTCCATGTTTTCCTAGGATCGAATGTTGTAAGAACATAGCAGCACATCAGGTTTTGCTTCAGGCTCTGGTTTCTGAGGAACCCATGCTAGTGAATGTGCTCATAAGTCGTTCAGCTCCACGCCCACCTTTTTACTCTTCTCTGAGATTGTGGAGCTGGGATTCTGCAGAATGCATTTCCCAGACTCCTTTGCCAGTTTGCTTAGAGGTTCTGCCAGTAGGAAGACTGGAGGGCAGTTGGAATGGACAGAAAAGAAGCAGGAAGGAGGGATTTCTTACTTTCTTCTGTTGACAGTATGGCCACAGTAGTGGCAGTTAATTCCAACTGTGGTAATTCCCCAGCCTCCATCTGTTGCCATCCCCGGTACCTGCCTTAGGTGAACAGAGGCAGTAGCACCTGGGTGGCAGCCCCAGCTGAGCACCTACTCCAAGGGCTCTCCTCCAGCTCCTAGGTGCCCACTTCAATCATTGCACCTCTTCCTTTACCTACCCGCAGCCTTTGGGGAGGTAGCTGTTTCCTCCGGTTTTTATCTCAATGTTGTTTTAGAGGATTTGTTTGCGGATTACAGGAGTCAATACACAAACATGTGACTCCCGTTATTTGTGGTAATTGGATCCTGTAAAGTCCCAGGAACCCTAAATTCCTGAATACTGAACCATCCCCCCAGGGGAAATATGTAAACACACACACACACACACACACACACACACACACACACACACTTCTCTCACATAGATCATATATATATATGATCTTAAATCCTAAAAACAACTCATCTTGGTAGATTCTATATTTTAAAAATAATTTTCAAAAGAGAAAATGGTCCAGATCTAAATGACTTGCCTGGACTTACCTGAGGTCACCCCACTAACAGGTGCTACAACTGAGACTCAAATCCCTCCCACTGGCCCCAGAGCCCAAGCTTCTTGCCCAACCCCCACTGCCCCCTCATCATCTTCATCCTCTGCTTACTCTGTATCAGAGCCGAACAGGAAGGCTGAACCACAAATTTCAGGGACCTTACATTTTCGCTGCTGTGCGCGTGTCTGCGAATGATCTTGAAAACGCCGGAGTGCTAATTTTGGGGCTACAAATAAATGTTATGGAACAGTAGGATTGTAAATATGGAATCTCCTGAATAACGAGGGTCGACTGTAATACGTTTAGGACATTACTTGGCACACCAAGGGTTCAATTAATGTGTACTGTGCCCCTGTTACTTTCATTTTACAGTTGAGCAAATTTAGTTCACATAATTTGTGTGGGGCAGAGACAATTCAGTTCTTGTCCTGGTTCATCTGATTTCAACATTTGTGTTTTCAACCATGCTATATTGTTTCCAAGTTTCTCAAAAAGCCTTAAAGTTATAACTTTCAGTGACCATATAATATTTTACCATTCTGATGTATAATAATTTCCTTAAAACATTTGTGTAATATTAAGAATGTAGGTAGGTTTAGGTATTTTTTTAAATTTAACAGATAATTCTGTGATGAGCTGTGTGCTTTTATCATTTTGCTTCTATTGAAATTCTGAGAAAAAATAATTTAACTCAGGTTACAAACATCTTTAAGTCTTCTGCTACTTGTTGTAATTTTGTTTTCCACGAAGGGACTGTCTTAATTCATTTCACCAGCATTGATTCACTGTATCAGTTTCACCAAAATCATACCACTATGTTCTAAAATTGTTGCTACTATTATCAGCATAAATGATTTCTTGAATTTGTTTTAATTTTTCATTTCTTCATTTTGGAGAAGTATCTTCATATATATATATATATATATATATATATACACACACACACACACACACGCATATTTTCTATTTGTATTTGAATATCTGTAATATCTTTCCCTCCTTTAATGTTTGAAGTTTTTCTGTTTTCTATATATTTATATTTTCTATATGTTAAAGAGACTTTAATATGTTATATGTAGTGCAATTTTTTGGTCTGCTATTACCCTTCTAAATTTAGTTTGGTTATCTTTTTTTTTTCTTTTTTTTTTTACTGTAGAGGTGATTGTGCAGTTTAGTTTTTCCCTGAACTCATGATTCGTTTTGTTGTCTTGGAGAAAGGCTGTATCAGAGGTCAGAACATAGCTGGTCACAAACCAGCAGCACAGGTGGACCATGGGGGTTTTGTGGTAACATGAGGGAAAATAATTCGATCTACTTTTAATCATTTCATTTTAAATCTTCGCTTTCTTCATTTGTAAAATGAGTCGACTGAGAGTTTGCTAAGGATCCTTCTGTCACTAAAATCGTTTGATTCTAAGAGAATCAAGTGTGTTTCTGGATAAATATGGAGAAAAATATCTCTTTTGTGAAATTTGTTTGAAATATAGTAACTGTGTTGGTGTTGAGCTGCCACAACAAAATATCGTGGACTGGATGGCTTATACAACAGAAATTAATTTTCTCACAGTTCTGGAGGCTGCCCTTTTAAGACCAAGGTGCCAGCAGGCTATGTTTATGGTGAGGCCTCTCCTTCTGGCTTGCAGACAGGTGCCTTTCCTCCATCTCCTCACATGGCCTTTTTTCTCTGTGTGCCTACAGGCAGCCAGAGAGAGAAGGGGTGGAGGGAGGAGTGAGAGAGGGAAAGAGGGAGAGAGAGGGAGAGAGAGCTCTCTGTTGTCTCTTCCTCTTTTTATAAGGACACTGGTCGTATTGAATTAGGACCTCATTTAACTTTAGTTGTCTCCTTAGAGGCCCTATCTCCAAATGGTCATTCTGGGGGTTAGGGCTTCAATATATGAATCTGGGGTGGGAGGACACAATTCAGTCTGTAATAGTCACGCACTGCATTCAGTGAATGCTGCTATGGCAGTACAGCAATGCTGTTGGAATTCTGATTTCCATGGAGCTGGGGATTGAAGATTATGAAGCTTGAGCACCTTTCCAGTCTCTTCCCCTAGCTTCCCCACTGTGCTCTGGGCACAGTGGCTTTCCTTCCAGCTTTCCTCCAGCAGACACCACATTCCTACCTTGGGCCCTTCCATCTGCATGAGATATTCCTCCTCTTGGTCTTTGATGGGCCAGGTCCTTCATCATCATCTAGGTCTTAGCTCTGCAGCCCAATCAAAAGCACTTCCCCCAGCTCTCTTTTGTCACTGCACTGTTTTGTTCTCTGCATAGCACTTACCACCTCCAGAAATTGGCTCCCTTATTTATTTACTTGTTTACTGCCTGTCGTCTTCTCTGTAGGATATGATCTCTGTAAGAACAAGGGCCTTCCTCTGGCGTGTTTCTTCAGCTCCTACAATATTGCCTGCCACATACTAGGCTCTCTAAATTATTTGTTCAATGATGGAAGCCATTACAAAAATTTCAGGTTGTCTCCAAAACAAAATGGAAACAGGTAGCTTTGACACAAATGTAACAGATATTGAGGTGATCATTTATACCAAAACAAGGTTTCTCTTTGAGATTTAATCTGGTTACTGGCATATAACATGCAAGAAGTGAAGACTTGAGTACCCCTTAGGGATTCTCCTACACTTTCTGAAACATCAGGCATTATACTCAATTTGTGTACTACACGATTTAGTCAGCTTTGGCTGTTATCTGGGACAACAAGAAGGAATTAACTTCTGAGGTTAAGATTTAAGAAGATGAAACTTTTCTTAAGATCACAGATACTGCCAAACTAAGATTTAAGATGATTTGAATTCTGCAGCAAGCTTTATACTGTACAAGGAAGAATTCTAGCCTGCAGGTGCCATTCACTGGCAAATTATTCCTTTATTTATTTATTGAGTGCTGGGAATGCAATTGATCCTATTCAGAACATTAAGAGAGGCTTGTCTCTGTTTGATGGCTGTTCCTTCGAGACAGAAAACACAAAGCAATTAAGGTGGCAAAGTACAGCACCTAAAAGAAGGAAGCAATTTATAGGTGCATGACTTGTTAGTCGGCATTTCTCTTATTTGTACCAAACATGTAAACAGTTGACCCTCTTTACTTGTTGATGTACAGAATCGAATTGACCCTTCTTCTAATCTCATCAAGATTTCAGTGGCTGACTTGTTTTTATTTTGCCATCTCGGTTATATATATTAAAAGAATTATGTTTTGAGGACTAAGCCATCTGTGTACCTGCAGAGAATTAGTAAGGTCTGTCATTAAAATCTTTGGTTTACATTATATCCAATTTTGCAGATGCAGTTTTAAAGCTTTTGTAGGCAAGGAGATAAAATAGAATAAAACATACATTCAATATATAGAACCAGTATATAAAAACACTCCAGGTAAGATATTTAATTCCAACTTCTATAACTCTTGTGTTGGTTATAAGCTACTAATATAAATTGGGTTCATAAGCAAGCTGAAATATATACCTTATTTTATGAAAATAAACTATGCTTAATTATAAATCATAGGGAGCACTTATTTTTCCCAAATATTTTTCTGAGGTGATAAAATAAGAACATACGTTGAATATTTTGTTGTCTTCAAATGCATTTTATGTTGAGAAGGAAAATGGGGTAATAAATGTGGAAACATTGAGTGAAATACTAACCTTTCACTTGATTTTAACCAGGACAGTTTCCTTGGAACAGGTTCAGACCTCTTTCTTTGTCGTTGACTTGTTGGGAATTCAAGGATAGCCATTTCACCAATTTTCTTTAAATTTATCTCGAGTAATAAAAGAAGTACAGCTGCAGAAGGAGTTAAGAGCTCAGGGGAAACAAACAAAATCTTTCCCTGAGTGTGAGGGACTGGAAAAGTCTGAGGAACATTCGGAAGCCTAAACGTGTTCTCCCCCTTACACTTCTTAATCCTCATAGGCTGAATCTGTGCAAATTGTAAAAGAACCAGTTAATACAGTAAGTTTAAATAAACAGTTGGCGAGTTCAATCGGAAAAGAAAGACTAAACTGTAGCTTGACTAAATTGAATCATCTGGTAAAATTGGTCAAAACAGCAGTTAAATTGTTTAATCTCTTATAAGTTCACCAGTGGATACCTGCTCCAGCCTACACATCCTACTTCCTCACTGCTGCTGAAATCACTCTGGCTTTGTGTGTGTGTGTGTGTGTGTGTGTGTGTGTGTGTGTGTGTGTGTGTGTGTGTGTGTATGTGTAGGTGTGTGTTTGCCCTTCTCTACGGAAGCTCCACCCTAACTTACTGTTAAGTGTTTTACAGACATTATTTAATTTAACTTTCTTAGTTGTTTTTTTTTTGGCCAGGGAAGTCCCTTAATTTAACTTTCATAATAACCCCATGAGGTTGGTTTGATGACCCTCACTTTAAAGATGGAGAAATTTTGGCTTACAGAGGTTAGACCATGTATCCTTAACACGATGTAGGGTTGAGATTTAAATCTAGATGTGATTCCAAATTCTGAATCCTTAACAACCGTGATCTACTGCCTCTCAGTATAGCAACTAGACAAGTTAATGAACTTGACTACTTATCTGATCCCACAGTGTATTTCCTCTCCCAGAAAACTTTTAGCTGCACCATTGGTTTCTGGAAGCCCGTTCTGTTCTTTTGTTTGAACGAGGTATAAGCCTAGGTAATTAAGAGCATATGTAATCAACAGGAGAGTAATTTATCTGTCACCCTGGGTTCCTGGGAAAAGATAAGTTTCAAAATTGATTACAACCTTATGAATTTTTATAAATCCATTAGTATGGTGTTTGGAAAAAAATTAATTTAAGACCATAATATTGTTCACAAATAAGGACTAAGAAGAGAACTGATGGTAGTTACTATAGTTGCAAAGTTTAATAAGATTATTAAAAGGTTGACAACTTTTGTAGATGGGTAATGGTTTTAATCCTGATTTGTGAGTCTTTTATCATAATACCAAACCACTCAAGGTGATAATAGTCGCCTCTTTTGCTGAATCCATATAAGCACATTTTTGTGATGAATTATGCACTACTTTATGTCATCTCTTGTGGGTGTAAACAGACATCTCCCTTCTTTATTGCTGGTTGAAATCCCAATTTTCTTTAGGAGTCTAGCCCTTCCCTAGCGCTGATGGTGATCTTAGTTCCCTCAGCAGGGTTTAATTTAGAACATGTTATGTGACCCAATTTTGGTCACTGAGATGCAGAGGGAAGTCTGTTGGATGCTTCTGGGGATGGTTTCTTTGCGGTTAAAAAAGAGACACACGGGAAGAGATTATGCTTTTCTTCCACTGGATTCTCTTGGGTCTGGATGTGATTACTGGAATAGTGGCAGCCACCTTGCAACCATGAGTGAGCTATTCTGAGTAGAGCAGGGTAGAAAGATGGGAAAATACTGGGTCCTTGATGACCTACTTAAATTTTCAATCCTGAAGCCAACAGACTTATAATGTATGAAATAAATACATCCTTGTTGTGAATCACAAGTTCTATTTCTTTGTTGTTGTTGTTATTTGCAGCTCAAAGCCTCCTAACTGATATAGAAGACATCTCTATTCCTTTTACCATTTAAGCACATTTATTTTATCAAAGAAACTTGTATTTGTTTGGTATAATCTTTCAAAAATGAATGTAAGTTTGCTATTGTTTATCATTCTATGAATTATGCATTCCTTTAGTTAAGTAGATGGTGAGATGACCTGAACACATCTCTGCTAAAAACAGAAAAAGAAATCCAAAGGAGTAGAGAAACAGGCAAAAGTCAAAATATAGCGTCCAACATTAAAGGATAGTTATAAACTTTATATGTAATTCACAGGTTTAGAAAAAGTTAAATAATATTTACTTTCTAAAACAATTGGGAAAATTGGCTTAGTAAATCATTTGTTCAATGACCCTGCCAATTAGCATTTAACGCACATTGGCATTTACTGTGCATTAACATTTACTTTGGGTACTGTGCTCACACCTAGCTTTACCATTCAGTTTCTGCCTGGGCGAGGCCACAGTTAACCAGGTGAGGTAAGATACATATATTTTATTTATTTTTGTGCAACAACTTACCCTGAAACCTAGCAGCTTAAAACAGTTCTCTCAGTTTCTGTGGGTCAGGAATCCAGGCATAGTTTAGCTGGGTCTAAGCCTCAGGGTCCCACACAAGGCTGAAATCAAGGTGTCAGCCAAAGCTTGGTGGCATCTGAAGGCTTGACTTGGGAAGAAGGATCCACTTCCAGGCTCACTCACATGGTTGTTGGCAGAATTCAATTCTTCCAGGGCTTTGGATTGAAGGCTTCCTTCAGTTCCTTGCTGGAGTGTAGACTCAGGCCACCCACGGTGCCCTGCCTTCTTCAATGGGCCGTCCCACTCCATCAAAGTGTGCAAGCTGAGAAGGCAATAGAGAGAGCCTGCCAGCAAGACAGTGGTCACAGTCTTTTATAACTGAGTCAAGCTTCAGATGTATTCTGTTATTAGAAGCAAGTCACTATGTCTAGCCCACACGCGAGGAAAGGGAATTGAAGTCATGAATAGCGGGAAGCAGGAATCATTGGAGGACATTGTCTCAATCTGCCTACTATAATACATATACAGATATTTTCGATATATATGAATGATGCGGTTAAAGTGAATGAAACTAAATAGGAATGCACAGGGCGAGGAACCAGTTCTGGCTGGAGGCACAGAGAGAAGATAGTTCGTAAAGAGCTGGGTGCCTGGAGACAGACTACATATCCTACTTACACTCCAGCTTGTATGGCAGGAACATATGTCAAGGTGGAAAAACAACAGGAAAACTGCTGTTCTTGGCAAGAGATACTCACTGAAGCATTACGAATAGGGGAATGACCCCTCACAGAAGATTTGTGTGGGATTCATAAGGCGGAATGGAGGGGAAATCTAGAGGCAGACAGGCCAAGTGAAGGAGGGCTGCAGTATTGAGAATGAGGAATAATGACTGAAACTGTACGTAGGTTGTGAGGCTTCAAAGGAAGGGCTATGTGAGAGAGACAGTGAGAGGAAAGAACAGGTCTTGGTGATCACTGGACTGTGAGGTGCCTGAAAAGGACAGCTTGAAGGTAACTCATTTTGACCCTGGAAGCCTGGGCTGATGCTATTCCTGTTAATGAAATAGGGCAATCAGTAAGCTGATTTTATTTTTGAGGCACTGCTAGAGAACCTATCAAATTGCTACTCAGAGAAGCTTTATCTCTTGCCCAGACTAATACTAGTAGAAGCCTTGTTTTAGGGCAAATGGGCAAAGACAAAGTAAATCACACTCATATCTGCCATTCCAGAAGGCTGTGAAATGCATCACCATCATCACTGCAGTGCTGGGATTTTCTTTCTCAAATTCCCTACACTGAATTTCTGCCTAAATAAATAGCCATCAGATGACATTATAGGTCACTTTATCATAGGATATTATAGATAATCAATTTACAAAGCATTTGGGAAAATTTTCCTGTAGCTGTTTTATTGGCTACCATTAGTGTCACATGTCAACCATCTATTATCTTGGATTTGCAACGGCAGCTAGTCTTTTACAAGAAATCTAATCAGTTTGGTGCACAGAGACTTATCATTGAGGTAAAATTCACACAACGAGGGTACTTTTGTTCCAGTGAGACTACACCATCGTTTTAGGTTCCATTAATGAAGCAGTATATAGTTACAATTGTACATAAGCAGGTAGAGCAATTCTGATCGATAAACTATGATGGTTTAATTCAAGAGTATGTTAGAAAATGAAAAAAATGGAGTTTTGGAAAACTGCATTTTGTTTTTACAGTTGTAGTACTATACATGGAAGCAAGCATCTCAGCTTTTTATGAGAGAAAACTGTCAGCCAAACTACACACAGTCCTCAGACTCCCAAGCAGAACCCACGCCAGGGCCAATGTTAGAGCAAATGCTCTAACATCTTGTTCCTAGGTTGATAACAAGAGTCCAGTCCATGTGTTTATTGAAACTTTGCCTCAGCTAAAGCTAGGATTCTCTGGAATGTATAACACAGGCAGTTCTTAAAAGATGCTTAACAAAACGACAAAAAATGAAACTAATGGGATATAACTTTTGGTTATGTGAATTAATTACCATGTCAGTAACAAAAGGAGGCCAGAAACCTAGAAATGGTCTGGAAAAGGCAATCAAGACCTTGGGTTTAGATGAAGATACGGTTGAAGACAAAGTTTTCTTGCGATTTCCTGGGTGAGGATCCCACACCACAGCATGCACTTGGAAAGCTGAAGGAAACCAGCTGGATACTGTTTGCCTGATGAGTTGTGAAGAGTCAGAAATTGGGGAGTGGGTCTGTGAGGTTACTTGTTGGTGTGGTGCAGGGGAGATCCAGAACAGCAGAGGGCGCTGTGGACACTTGAAGAGTGAAGAGGCCTGTGGGGAAGAAGGAAGTGACCCTGGATAACCATGGGGGGTGGGGTTGACTGCGGGGCTTCTAGTGTTGACATTCTTTTTGCATAAAGCAATACTCTTTATTCACTTTTTTTCATGGTTCTTATCTGACAGCCCTGATCCACTCAGTTCTTGTGAAATTGGCTCTGAAACTGGAAGGATTCCTATTCACCATTTTCTAAAACTTGTTTCTTAAGGAGATCACACAAAATGTGACATCTGGTAGATTCATATCTTCATGAGGTTTCGCTGTAAGAGGCAAATATTATCTTAAAAATGGCGAACTCTCATTATTTTTTTCTTTCTTTTAAGATTCTCAATTCTTTACAGGATTTAAACTGGTGAAATAGATGAGAAAACAAATGTGTCCAGTGGGTTTGCTGACTGCAGCCTTAGCTGAGGAGGCTGGGAAGTTTCACAGCTGTGGACTTTTTTTTTTTTAAATAAATTTATTTATTTATTTTTGGCTGCATTGGGTCTTCGTTGCTGCGCGTGGGCTTTCTCTTGTTGGCGGTGAGCGGGGGCTACTCTTCATTGTGGTGCGTGGGCTTCTCATTGCGGTGGCTCCTCTTGTTGCGGAACACAGGCTTCAGTAGTTGTGGTGCAGGCTCAGTAGTGGTGGTGCACAGACTTAGTTGCTCCGCAGCATGTGGGATCTTCCCGGACAATGTGGGATCTTCCCGGACCAGGGCTTGACCCCATGTCCCCTGCATTTGCAGGCGGATTCTTAACCACTGTGCCACCAGGGAAGTCCCTCACAGCTTTGAACTTTATGCAGTATTTTTGCCCACTTTCAGTCCCCTCTCGCCCCACCTACCCCTTTGTGACATGTTAAAAATACAGCTTCCCAAAATCAAGGGCATGTTAAGTCTTAATTGTAGATTGAGAGGAAATCCTTAATCTACTAAAAAAAAATATTTAAACATTTTCAAACTAGAGACAAAGAAAGACAAAAAATTTAATTTTCTTAAACGATTACTTTCTTTTTTTAGTGATAATTTTTGGTTTGTTTTCAATAGTGCTAAAGAAAATGTAGTTTCACTGTAGAATATTTGGAAAATGCAGAACACTGACAAGATGAAGATTAAGTTTGATCATCCCCATCCCTCCTCCATCAGAGATAGAGTGTTAGCATGTTTATGTGTTTTCTTCCAGTCCCTTCTGTCTGTTACATCAGGTTTGTAAATAGTTAGAAAAGTTAGCTCCATATTTTATAAATAATTTCATGTCCTACTTGTTTTTACTTAATAGGAGCATTTTCCACCGTCATTACAAAGCTTTATAAGAATCTGTTGCATGGAGGTAATACAACTTGTTTAAATATTTCCCTTTCTGTTGGGCACTAGTTATTTTTTAATCTTTCACATTTATAAATGTAGCTGCCTATTTTCTCTGATTGCCAATATTTCCGATTACAAATTAGAGACCACATTATTTCTTGATCGATTCCTAAATGTAGATTACTGTGTCAAAGGACGGAATCATGTTCATTAATATTTCCGATTACAAATTGGAGACCACATTATTTCTTGATAGATTCCTTAATGTAGATTACTGTATCAAAGGATGGAATCATGTTTAAGGATCTAGGTGCCTATTGCCAAATTGCTGTCCAGGTAGATTGTATCTATTTACTCTTCTTTTGTAGTGCATGAGAATTTTCATCTCACTGTACTCTTCTCAGAACCTATCGTTAAAATGTTAGAAGAAAATCATACTTTATTTTGGTTTTAATTTATATTTCTTTAATGAGAAGTAAAATTGAACATTCTTTTTCCATAAAAATGTACCATTCATATTTCTTCTCTAGCTTGTATGTCTTGTATGCTTACAAAGGCTCTTGCAATCTCCGTTTTACCCTTTGTCTGTTCAGAGTGGTTGGGAAGCTAAAATCTGTCTTTTTCCCTCGTTCCTAAATGTGAATTGGGTTGTACCAGTTAGATACACAAGCATGAGTTTTGAAAGGTGGAAATGGGAGCTGATGCCACCTTTCTGTAGCGGGGCTGGTGGACTTGTGGCCTCCAGCATGTGTGGATGTTGGGAGAGCCCAGATTCCACATTCCATGGTCTAGTCGCCAGCTTCATGGGTGTCAGGCACTTACGATGTTAGCAGCAAAGGTCTCAGCAGAGTAGAATTTGGGGCCTGGTTACACTAGTATATGACCTTCAAGGTGAAAGCCTTATTGTAGCTTCCTGATTCCCGTTTCTTCAGCCTTTCTGAAGATTTTAAAGACATCTAATATTCTTTCTTAAATTCCCTTCTTCTAGAAATATCCAAAGTGTTTACTGTTCCCTGCACTGAAACACGGCTGATACATCATCTGTTCCTCAAGTCTTTAGGATTCTTTCCTTGTGGCATGATTGTATGGGTCTATGTACATATTTTACTGGAGACTTTTAGTGATTTTTTTTGCACAGCAATGCAAAAAAATCAAAGTATTTAACAACCCTCTTCATAAAGGGCTTTTAGTCACTCTACCCTAGTCTTAGTATTAATGTATCTTTTAGTAAGTATCCTTTATTTACTCCATGATTCTTTATTTCTATTTTCTAGATTCTATCTCTTCTCTTTAGGCTATGCATTAATTTCCTTTATGATTTAAAAAATTATGAAACATATTTTAGCTTTTGACACATTTAGAAAACATAAAGGCTACAGTGATTTTAGATTCTAAAATTTTTACCTTTATCATTAATATGTTTTCATACCTGTCAGGGAAGATCCTCCTTGTTTTTCTTTAACAGTCTCTTTTGGGTATTCGTATCATTTATTTTTTTCAGATGAACTTGAGAAGTATGTTGCCAAGTACTAAAAAGTAAGTCTTAAGCTAGTTTTGGAATTATTGACTTCTTTATATTGCTGGATCTTTCCATCCATGAATATGGCTTACTCATCATTATTTAAATCTTTTTTTCATGTCTCCCCATAAAATATCAGTTACAGTTTTCTTAAGATATTGACCTTCCTTATTAATATTATTCACACTTTTTCCCGTTATATTTTGAATCAATTTATTTCTGTCAGCTGGGAAATATATTGGCTTTAGTGTATTTATTTACATCTGACTACTTTTCTTTTTTTTTTTTTTGAGTTGATTTTCTTTGGTAGGATTACTTTTCTTAATCTTGAACAACCTTTTTCTGCCTCATACTGGAAGCCAGTTATCCACTTCAAGATTTAGGTATTTTAATAACTTTCCTTATTAAAATACCTAATTTTAAGAATTTAAAGAAAGAAGGAAGAATTTAAAGAAAGAAGGAAGACGATTCCAAGTTCATTCAAATAAAATCAGTGCATACTTACTAAGGTCTACAGGTACATGATTCTTTCTCTAGTAAATGCTAATGGGAATATAAGGAGAAATTTCCCATCTGTTTGGGGAGGTAAGGCACAAGTGCATGAACTTTTGAGCAGTAGTGAGATATTTAAAAATAGCTTAAGAAGGCATTTCTTGAAAAGGCAAAACTACGGAAACAGTAAAAAGATCAGTGGTTGCCAGGAGTTCAGGGGAGAGGGTGGGGAGTGGTGAACAGGTGAAGCACAGGGGATTTTTAGGGCCGTGAAACTCTTCTGTATGAAAATATAATGGTGGACACGTGACATTATGCAGTTGTCAAAATTCATAGAACTGGACAACACAAAGAGTGAAACCTAATGTAAACAAATAGTTATGGATCATTACTGGTTCCACAGTTGTGACACGTGTAATACCACACAAATGCTATATGTTAATAATAAGGGAAACTGAAGGCAGATAAGACAGGGAACATAATGGGAACTCTCTACTTTCTGTGCATTTTTTCTGTAAACCTAAAAATACTCTAAAAAATAAAGTCTATTAATTAAAAATAAAACTGCTAAAGAACTCCAAAGGAAAGATTTCACAGAATAGTGTTGCCAAATGCATAGTTCAGACAAAACTAGTAATGGTAACTCAGAGGAGAGAGGTATTATTTCAAGTAAATGTGATCAGAAAGGATTATGCAAAATACCTACTCTCAAGTGGGATTTTGCGAGATTGATTTAGATTGATGGGGATTTGCTGATTAAGGCAGTGCTGGGAGGTTGCTTGGTTTGAGAAAAGGATGGAGGTAGAAAGGTTAAATGTAAGCGAGATGGCTAATACTTTGCTTCAAACACAACATTTTTCCTCGTTTGTGGAAGGTAGGCTTTAAGTGGAGTTAGGATATTTTTGGGAACCTTGAATATCAGGTTGAAGTGTTTGGACTTGAATCTCTAAGCAGCAGGGAAATAAAATGATCAAGGTGAAATCTGAATATGATATCTTAAATGCAGAATACTAGAAGGTAATTGCAAAAGCCCTGTGCAGGTACAAAAGGGGAAAATAACCTCCCATCCAGTTGTGATAGGCTGAGGATGACACTTGTGGAGTTGCAGACAATGCCTAGAGCAGACATTGTTGATGCTTTGCCCGGCTCTCTAGGATCATTTTTCCTTCTGAGTGCCCTGGCCTCAGCTCCTGTGAGCTTTTGCTTCTAACGGCCTGTTCCCACTGCCCGTGGGCTTCTGGAGCTGCTTTGCCTGCACGTGTATAGAGAGTCAGAAGGCTCTGGGAGATTCTGATGCTTCCTGCCCCTCACCAGCCAGACCTTAGTTACTAACCTCACCACTTCTCCTGGGAACATTACTTTGCTCTATCATTTGTACATAAATTCTTGTCTTATAATCTTTTCCTGGGGTCTCTGACCCAAGAAAATTCCCCAGGAACAACTTCTGTGAGAGTTGAGTTTTAAAACTCTGGAAAAATCTCTTCATCTCTCTGGCCATCCATCTTGTTATCCGCATGTGGAGGTGGTTGGTCTGTGACAGTAATTGCTCAATTTTCCTCTGGCTTTAACACTCTAAGATCCCAGCTCTACCCCTTCTACTGAGGTTCAGGGTGGGAACTGCAGTCCTGAGAAGATAAATCTCTGTCCTGTTCCAGGGTTGGCCCCAATTCCTCCACCTAATGTTTTTAGGAGTCATCTCCAATACCAGCTGAGATGAGAGTGATCCATATACCAGAAATTAAGAATACATTGGCTTTATTAAAACCATTTGCTTAAGCAGTACAGGTAATTTGGGAAAAAGAAAAAAAAATAAACGTGAATGGGAAGTGTTAAGCTAGAGAAGATAAGTTGAAGGTGGAGAATTTTCATCACCATGTAAAGAAAGGCAATGTTTGAGCAAAATAAATGGATGCCAGACTGAGAGACCAAAAGAGGGGAGGAAGGACACATTTAAAATTTAAGCAATATACATTTAAATGGGAAAAGGATGTTTGGAAGCCAATCTTGAGTCAACAAATATAACCTACTTTAGTTTTTTTCAAAAAAGGCGTTGCAAGGGTTCTGGGGACAAGAATTTCTATCAGAACTTAATCTATTTGGAGTTTAAAAATATGACAGAGGCAAAAATGGAAGGTCAAGCATCTTAAAGGCAGGATTACTCTTGGGCAAATGTGTGAAGAAAGCTGAGAGCGTCAGATATCCTTCTAGCCCTTCTTGCTATGTTTTTTTCTTCACATCCCTTGATGGTGTGTGCTCCTCAGATGCCATGGCCAGCCGAACCTTCTTGCCAAGTGACAGTTTCCCCCTCACTCCTTACCATGGCCTCATCCCACTAGGGTTTTTCCTCTCTCCCAAACTCTTTTTTCCTCCTCTGAGCCCCACTCGCTGATATGTATTAGTGGGTGTCAGTCGCTTATTAATTACCTTAAAAAACTCTCTGTTAATGTGTTGGCTAGGTAACTGATTATCTCATTGGACAGCAATGTTTTAACCCTTAGAGATGAATGCTTAGCAGTGTAGTCAATTATAGGCCTGGCTAGGGGAGGGGAATATTTTTGAACAAAAACAGTATTTTTTTCTGACCCCTTTTCCTTAGAGAGACAATGACACAAATCTGTTCACATAAATTAATGTTGCCTTTTTGACGACTGCCCCATATGGCAGGAAGAGGTTTACATGCTAACATGTAGTCTGACTGACATGCCCCACCAATCCCTTCATTGTATATTTGCACGAACAGGCACAGAATGTCAATTTTCTGTTATTCAGGGTGATATTCATTGACCTGTATACCTGCTAATCTGTGTAATATGTTTGTTCAGGAAATTGCAATTGAAGAAAGATCTTGCATCATAGGTAGAGCATAGCATCCAGAAACGTAAGTTTCAGTTTATCAAGATGTGTGATGGATTCTTTCAGTGTTTCTCAAGTCACAGAAATGGCTCATTTATTGGTAAGGATGATCCCCAAAGATCTCGGCAATAGAATAGAACACAGGTGACAGTAATAAGTACATTTGTTTTTGTGAAGTCTTAGGAGCAAAAGCCTGATTACAGTAGGCTTAAGAGCAAACAGGAGAATTAGAGGCAACAAGTTCGACAACCAATTGAAGGAATGTGGTATAAAGAGGAGGAAAGAAATGGGCAGTAGCTGGAGGGTAAAGTGGGATCGTGAGAAGGTTCTTTTCTTTATTTTACAGTGAAAGAATAATAGTATTTTGTATGCTAATGGGGAAAATCAGTGAGAGTGATGAATTGATGATGCAAGAGAAAGAGGGGAGAAATGCTAGAGTGATAATCTTGGGTAAATGAGTATGGAATTCGGCATATACGTTGGTTGGCTGACTTTAGGGGTCTGGGAAAATCACAGAAACAGGAGCAAGAGCAGCAGATCTGGGCCCAAATGCAGGAGGGTGATTGGATATGATGATGGGACTTCATGGTGTTTATCTTCAAATTGCTTCAATTAACAGTGAAATCAGAAGCAAGGTCATTGCAGAGAATGAGGATGGGGAGAAGCTTTGGGAAGTTTAAGGAGAAGACAAGGAAGGAATGAGCCATCTGGTGATTAGAGTCTTGGGAAGGAGAGATGGCCTGAGTATGCTGAAAATGGCATGATGTGACTGTCCTATGGTCAGTTAATGGTGTCCAGGTGCTTAATTTCGGCCAGGCTCTGCGTGTTGGGCATGAGAGTTTTCTGGAGTTCTGAGCGCCCATCATGATCTTCGCTGTGGAGACTGGAGGCTTTCAGACAGATGGGTTACGTTCAGTGCACAGACTCCCTCTCAACATCAGATGGAATGTTACACCCAGTATCATTTCCCATTAGATTGAGATCAAGATGAAAGTTGATTGTGCTGACCTAACGATTTTGGTCAGACATGTACTGATTCTGGGCTGGTTGCTCTGTGGCTTTTAGAATAATGATGCAAATTAAATTAAGTTAATAAAAGACCTTTCTTACTAAATCATGAGATAGCCAGTAAATGCAACTTTTAATAATTTCACAAAGCTATGAATACAGATAATTATTACAGTTAATAATAAAAATAAATTCTACCATCCCAGTGGGGGCATATTTTAGGTGCAGTTCTCCAAGTCATACACACTCACTGATTCATGTCCTTAAGCCATGTCTCTGAGGAAAATCTTTCAACACTTCCCTGCCATATATCGGAAGTTCTTTCAGATCGAGGCTGGATGGTCCTTTAAGCCATACACTTGGGCACTGAGAAGGGTCATGGAAGAACATTTTGAGAGCATTCTTGGACCTGCAAGAAGAAGCCAATCCAGAAAGAAATGTCAATAATGACTTTCTCCTGGGAGATGAACTTCACGTTTCTTGTCTTTAAACAGTGTTCATTCCAATCATGGGTGACATTTCGGTTGACTGAGGAATGTCAATAGCCACTGACTTCAGAACCCTGAGGAGACTCTGTTAGCCATTGGCTAGAGTAGATGGGAAGGAAGCATGAGAGCAAATGTCTTTATGATGGCTTTTAACACGTGCAGAATTCTTCAAGTGAGGCTGATGTTATTACACCATCTGCTATAGGTTATTTAACACATCATGCATCCACTAAAGGAAAGTAGTGCTTTTCTAAGCCCAAAGCAGGGAGAAAATATGTCTTCATAAGACCAGTTCAAATTAATACTGGCTGCTCCTGTCACTTTGACAGGATCTAGAGTGAACAAACATGCAAATGCCTCAGAGATACATTTTCCTCAGCTCTCCTGAAAGACTGGGGAGAGAGATTAGATAGAAAAAGACACTAAAAACGACTATTGAAGAATGTTTACCTGTTTTGAAACATGTTCAGTCTCTGGGAGCATTTTTGTCCTGTTAGTAGGTTGAGTTACTCTGGCTTGTGAGCATAGGCTGTGTTTCCAGCTACCTGGCTCTATGCCAAACAACTAGCAAGACAGGAACACAACCCCACCCATTAGCAGAGAGGCTGCCTAAAATCATAACAAGGTCACAGACACCCCAAAACACACCACTGGATGCAGTCCTGCCCACCAGAAAGACAAGATCCAGCCTCATCCACCAGAACACAGGCACTATTCCCCATCAGGAAGCCTGCACAACCCACTGCACTAACCTCACCCACTGGGGGCAGACACCAAAAACAACAGGAACTATGAACCTGCAGCCTGTGAAAAGGAGACCCCAAACACAGTAAGTTAAGCAAAATGAGAGGACAGAGAAACACACAGCAGATTAAGGAGCAAGGCAGAAACCCACCAGATCAAACAAATGAAGAGGAAATAGGCAGTTTACCTGAAAAAGAATTCAGAGTAATGATAGTAAAGATGACCCAAAATCTTGGAAACAAAATGGAGAAAATACAAGAAACATTTAACAAGGAACTAGAAGAACTAAAGAGCAAACAAACAATGATGAACAACACAGTAAATGAAATTTAAAAATCTCTAGAAGGAATCAATAGCAGAATAACTGAGGCAGAGAAAGTTATTTTCTAGGATAAGTGACCTGGAAGATAAAATAGTGGAAATAACTACTGCAGAGCAGAATAAAGAAAAAAGAATGAAAAGAATTGAGGACAGTGTCAGAGACGTCTGGGACAACATTAAACGCACCAACATTTGAATGATAGGGGTCCCAGAAGAAGAAGAGAAAAAGAAAGGGACTGAGAAAATATTTGAAAAGATCATAGTTGAAAACGTCCCTAATATTGGAAAGGAAACAGTCAGCCAAATCCAGGAAGCGTGTAGAGTCCCATACAGGATAAATCCAAGGAGAAACACACCAAGACACATATTAATCAAACTATCAAAAATTAAATACAAAGAAAAAATATCTAAAAGCAGCACGGGAAAAACAACAAATAACATACGAGGGAATTCCCATGAGGTTAACAGCTGATCTTTCAGCAGAAACTCTGCAAGCCAGAAGGGAGTGGCAGGACATATTTAAAGGGATGAAAAGGAAAAACCTACAACCAAGATTACTCTATCCAGCAAGGATCTTATTCAGAGATTATACTACAAAGCTACAGTAATCAAGACAGTATGGCACTGTCACAAAAGCAGAAATGTAGATCAATGGAACAGGATAGAAAGCCCAGAGAAAAACCCATGCACATATGGTCACCTTGTCTTTGATAAAGGAGGCAAGAATATACAATGGAGGAAATACAGCCTCTTCAGTAAGTGGTGCTGGGAAAACTGGACAGCTACGTGTAAAAGAATGAAATTAGAACACTCCCTTATCACCATACACAAAAATAAAGTCAAAATAGATTAAAGACCTAAATGTAAGGCCAGACACTATAAAACTCTTAGAGGAAAGCATAGGCAGAACACTCTATGACATAAATCACAGCAAGATCCTTTTTGGCCCACCTCCTAGAGAAATGGAAGTGAAAACAAAAACAAATGGGACCTAATGAAACTTAAAAGCTTTTGCACAGCAAAGGAAAACATAAACAAGACGAAAAGACAACCCTCAGAATGGGAGAAAATATTTGCCAGCAAAGCAACTGACAAAGAATTAACCTCCAAAATGTATAAGCAGCTCATGCAGCTCAATATCAAAAAAACAAACAACCCAATCCAAAAATGTCTAATTAGACATTTCTGCAAGGAAGATATACAGATTGACAAGTACATGAAAGGATGCTCAGCACCACTAATCATTAGAGAAATGCAAATCAAAACTACAATGAGGTATCACCTCACACCAGTCAGAATGGCCATCATCAAAAAATCTACAAACAATGAATGCTGGGGAAGGTGCGGAGAAAAGGGAACCCTCTTTCACTATTGGTGGGAATGTAAATTGATAGAGCCACTATGGAGAACAGTATGGAGGTTCCTTAAAAAAACTAAAAATAGAACTACCATATGACCCAGCAATCCCACTACTGGGCATATACCCTGAGAAAACCATAATTCAACAAGAGTCATGTACCACAATGTTCATTGCAGCACTATTTACAATAGCCAGGACATGGAAGCAACGTAAGTGTCCATCAACAGATGAATGGATAAAGATGCGGCACGTATATACAATGGAATATCACTCAGCCATAAAAAGAAATGAAATTGAGTTAATTTGTAGTGAGGTGGACGGACCTAGAGTCTGTCATACAGAGTGAAGTATAAGTCAGAAAGAGAAAAATACCATATGCTAAGACATATATATGGAATCTAAAAAAAGTAAAAAATGGTTCTGAAAAAACTAGGGGCAGGACAGGAATAAAGGCGCAGATGTAGAGAATGGGCTTGAGGATACGGGGAGGGGAAAGGGTAAGCTGGGATGAAGTGAGGGAGTGGTATGGACATACATACACTACCAAATGTAAAATCGATAGCTAGTGGTGAGCAGCCGCATTGTACAGGGACAGCAGCTCGGTGCTTTGTGACCACCTAGAGGGGTGGGATAGGGAGGGTGGGAGGGAGAGGCAAGAGGGAGGAGATTTGGGGATATATGTATATGTATAGCTGTTTCACTTTGTTATAAAGCAGAAACTGACACACCATTGTAAAGCAGTTATACTCCAATGAAGATGTTAAAAAAATATATATACTGAGTAGTTGCAACTTAGTCTTCACTTATGGTTCTTACTGGAGTATATATATATATTTAAATGCTGATTCAATTTTTTTTAAATGTATTTATTTATTTTTGGCTGTGTTGGGTCTTCGTTGCTACGTGTGGGCTTTTTCTAGTTGCGGCGAGGCGATCTACTCTTCATTGTGGTGTGCGGGCTTCTAATTGCAGTGGCTTCTGTAGTTGCGGAACACGAGTTCTAGGCGCGTGGGCTTCCGTAGTTGTGGCATGCAGGCTTAGTTGTTCTGTGGCATGTGGGATTTTCCCGGACCAGGGATCCAACCCGTATCCCCTGCACTGGGAGGTGGATTCTTAACCACTGCACCACCAGGGAAGTCCCTGGAGTATATTTTTAAAATTAAATAAATGGAAAATTTAGTTAAAAAGAACAATACCCATCTAAATTTAACTTCAAATTACTAGGTTGGTATGGAGCAAAGTGAATATTTGTAAACTGTTCATAGCTGTTAAGATTTATTCATCACAATAATTAGATTAGTGTTTTATATTTATTTTCCCTTATGGGATAGGTAAGTTTGAAGAATCCACATATGAGGGATAATTATATCAATTCAGTGGCATATTATTTACTTACATACCTTCAAAATCAATGATCATAGTGAAGCAAAAATTTAGTTCAAGCACCCTGAGCACCTGTGATGGTAATCAGCTCATTCATAGTTTCATTCCTTCATCCCTGAGCATCTGTGATGGTAATCAGCTCATTCATAGTTTCATTCCTTCATTCCTTCATCCTTTCATCCATCCGTCCATCAAGTAGTATTGCCCTTGTGCCATTTGTCAGGAAGTATGCAGAGCCCCAGGGATGGGGCAGCAGCTAAGGCAGACATGGTCTGCGTGCTCACTGGTCATACCTGAGTCAGGTAAACTAGTGTTAAACGAGCAGGTATTACAAAGTGCAGTAGCTCCTGTGACAAGCGTTGTTATAAGAACATATAAGAAACATAGAGGAACATGTATGGAATGGAACAAGGGTGGTGGATGGTCAAAGAAGCCCTCTCTAGGGAAATAAGAGACTGGACTAAATAGACTAGCAGGCACAGTGGGCTGAAGCCCCGCCCCCCCGGCCCTCCCCCCACCCCTGGAGGCTTTTCTGCTCAGAAGCCATCATTGAACAGTAGCACCTAGGGCCCAACTTCTGTAACTCCCTGTTCTTTAACTTAGAGCCTTTTGTCAGAGTTCCTTTTCTTTCTTATTGCACAAATTGGGATGTTTGGCATTCAGCAGGCAGACACCTTGAGATTCTTTTTATTTTAATCTTATTTTACTGGTTTTTATTTTTATTTAAAAATGTTTTAATTGAGGTATATTCGACATATTATATTAGTTTCATGTGTACAATGTAGTGATTCGACATTTGTATACATTGTGAAATGACCTTGACATTCTTGTTCTTTGTCCCGCCCAGTAGAGGAGGCGGCTGGGGTCACTATGGCATCAGCTTGTGTTAATGATGGTTGAGGAAAATGCATCATTATACCGCCTGCTATGCATATGAACTCTGGCACCAGCTCTTTTGCATATTACAACCTTCATAAAGTCATGTGTGAAATTGAGATTATCTTCATCTGGCTGCAACCCGATGAACTGGAGTGTATTTTAATTCCTGATATTTTGTGGTTTTATGTTAGTGCTGCCTAGGAAGACCTATGTACCCAAATACGATTTCTGGAGTATTGGTGTCCTGAGGGAGGGTGTGATAATCTTGGAGAGGTCAATGGGAGCCCTTGATAATGATGCTGAAGTAGGTAGTTGGAACACTTGAAGGTTTTTCTCTGCAGAAACAAACAGGACTTGGGAAGAATAAGGAAATGTTTCTGATTGGCAGTATTTGAGCAATCAGCCTATTAGAAAAAAATCCTAAAGCAGGAACAGATGTGCAGGTTGAAGGGAGAAAGTCATGAAATGTGGGAATCTGGCTGTGAGCCTAGGATAGGAGAGGTTGAAGAATTTCATGAGGGGTGTCCAGAGAATGCTGCAGTTTGAGGGTTTGTGTAGCTACAGGGGAAGTTTCAAACTGAATCTCTAGTGTGAATCTGGGTCCGGATAGCAAAAGGCCTCAAGTCTCTAGAATCAAAATGGCTGTGAGAAATAGTTTAGCCTTTGAGTAGTGGTAGAATTTTAAGGGAATTTGCAAGTTAGTCCCAGAGACCCAAGTATCACTACAGTTATAGTAGAGCTATTTTGCCTGCTGCATGAGAAAAAGAGTGGCTGAACGAAGCTTTTTTTTTTTTTTTTTCCACTTCAACTGAGCTTAGTAATGATGTGAGATGGGAAGGGATGGGAATCCTTGGTCTGTGGAGAAAAAATTATTTATGAAACTCTAGATGGCACCAAATTGTTATCCATACAAGCAGTGTCTCTCCCTGTTATGTTCTGGTGCCTGTTTTGTCTCAAGCACCAAGTCCAGCCACTCTCACTGTAGTCATTCTAGTTACCCTGGTGCCATGATGACTCCCTGGGGTCTGCTGAGTCATTCTGTGCCAAGTGAGGGGGCACTTTGGATGAAGACTTAGGGATCCACACTCGGTCCTCAAGGGGTGTCCATTTCCACTGATAGATAGCTGGAAAGGAGAAAGTGCAGCTTTGGAGAGCAGACGACTTTTTTCAGGAAGGGATGACAGGTGAGCCCCAGAGGTGTATGTTGCTTATGTCTTCCTGAATTTGAAAGAGTGAATCTGTGTCATACAAATTAAATAAGATGTAAACTTTCCACTTAATTGGAAATAAATTCCCAGAAAGATGTTTTCAACCCATCAGTTCACCAACTAGGGTAATCTTATAAATTGAGAGCCTCTCTGGGCCCGGTGGCCTCTCTTTGTGGGTGTGTGAGATGTGCCCTCCTGGCTTAGTGGAAGGGGATGCTACCTTCTGTTGTCAGTAAAACAAGAGGGTCTTCAAGAGGGTCCCCTGTGAACTTTGAAAGCCATGCTTTGTGGTTGACACAAGGGGCTAGTGCCAGGCTCAGGACCAAGAAAGCTTAAGTAGATCACAGCCTTGGGTGGGTCTGACTGTAAGAGGTAATCAGAGGGTGAGAAGTGGAGGTGAAGCCAAGAAAACTCTGCTGCCAAGGTCTCAGTTTTCTCAGGCCTGTGAAGTTTCCTGATTCCTGGCACTTTCAGTAGTGAAACCAAACTAGTCTTGGGCAAAGTAGGATTGTTGCTCACCTTAGATGTTCTCTTGAGATTGACCTGCACTCGCAGCATTTGTAAGGGGAGGGAGGCCTGGGTGTTTCCTGTGGCCGAAGTGTGAGCCCCGTGGGAGAGAGAGCTGGCCTAAGTGCATCTTGGGTCCAGTAGGCCACCAGGAAGAATGAGGGAACATTAGCAGAAAGCATTCTGAAGCATAGCCAGGGCCTTAGAAAGGAGCCCAAGAGGCCTCTTGGAATAGATCTTTATGTGGCCAGAGGCAGAGTAACTGTAGGCCAGCAGGATCTAGCAGGGAACTTCTGAAGAACCAATGGAAGCACCCCTGGAGGGAAAATGTCACCTTCATCAGTCTGCCGAGTACCACTTGGGGATGTAGCTTTCACCATTTGGCGGGCCCAGAGCATGGAAAGACTCCTACGCTGGGAAGAACTGAACCATTCTCACTCCCTCCTGCTTCAGCTCATGAAACAGCAGCTGGGAGTTAAGTAGGGGCAGAAGTCTGTTGGATGAAATTACAGAAAGTACCGTGAAAGAGAGCAGACATAATACTAAGTCAGGTCTGGAATTTTGATATCTTGAACTGGGCATTCTTATCACTGCATTTGCCACTGCATTGGCTTAAAGTAATCAGAGTTTACCTATTACCCAAGAGTGAGCAATAATGCCTTACAGCAGACTTTTTTATCCAGAGGCGAAGGAGGATTATGTTTACTGAACGCAGTTAAAAGGGACCTGAGAGACAAAAGTATATAATATTTGTATCTCTCTCTCTCTCTCTCTCTCTCACACACACACACACACACACACACACACACTCACTCACTCACTCACTCACTCACACGCCAGGCCGGTTCTGAGACAGTAACTCCTCACCAGCTCAGTAAGTCTCATACATCCTGGATATCAAGCTTGCTTCTGCTTTGGCTTCCTGTTTCCACTTTGGAAGAATCCAGAGTTGATGTCTGTGTGCACTGCTCTTTGGGCTCCTTATATTGTGGGAGTCTGATATTTTCAAGACCGCACTCCACAGCAATCTGTAGGCTTTAACTTGCCATGGAAGCAGATACACAGGCATCTGGAAGGCCCACACTGCAAGAACAACGGCTAAAAAAGCTTCTCTCTTTCCCAAAGAAGAATCCAGACCATTTATCACAGCCAGAGGCAATGGATGAGATGACTGTAACAAACAAATGAATGAGTGCCCAATAAATCACAGTAGCTTGATTAATCAATAAAGATATTGATTTTTTTTTTTTTAGTGATATTTCACATCCCTTCCCTGTCCCTCCATCAAGGGATTTACACAGGTCACTGAAAGATAAATTTATCTTCCATTCTTTGGGGCTTGTATTTGACCCAGTGTAATAGGAATTGATCATTAGCTAAATGTTGTTTTGGCTGGAATGTTGTAATTTGCTGTATTACAATGTCTAGAGTTGCTTGTACAGGTAACATCACCTGTAGTTACATCTTTTTATAATACAGACTAATGCTTATCGGGAATCCCCCTGGAGCTCTCTTTTCCCAGTTATATGCCAGTGAGGAAAAAATAATACCAATAAGGAAACTTACCTAACTTACAAGGGGCCACATCAGTGAAGACTGTTGTTTACCAGTGGCTGGCGCTCTCTGTAAGAAACTTACAGGAATGAAAGGGCTAGATGCTGTGCTCTGATGCCCAGTGCTTTATCTTCTTCCTGAGGAAGGATGATCCCAGTTCCACAGTAGGAAGTACGAATTCTTCTCACACCACTGCTACTGGGGGTCATGGTTAGGTAGAATGTTTGCATGCTTTTCTTGGGGTAGAAGAAAATGAGAGGTAGTCCACCATCACTGGCACATTCTCAGTGCCCTTCTGTGTCCACGCTGGCCTCCCTATAAGGAGCACTCAGCCTACATCCTGAGGCGGGGACAGCCTTCTCATTCTCTCCTTGGTCCCAGGCAACCTCAGGAGGATGCAGCTCCAATTCATCCAAAGTTTGAAATAGTACAATCTAAAAGATGAAAAACTGAACCATGTGATGTGTGCTTTTTTTTAGTATGAAACATGGCACTGGGTATTTGCTAATGAGTACTAATTCCTTGTAATGCTGTTGTACATATTGTAAAAAAAATTTTTTTAAGTTAAAAAAATTGTCAGTTTATTAGCTGGTGTTTTATCTTTGACAATATTTTTACATTCTGGTGTGCCTTTAAAAAATTTTTTTTAATTTAAAAACTTTTCTTAATCTCTTCTCAATGTACACTCTTTCCCTAGATAGGCCTATCCAACTGTGTGATTTAAATACCAACCATATGCTGGAAACTCCCAAATATATATCAGCTTTTCAAAAATCTGAGCTCCAGACTTACACATGCAGCTGCCAGTGTTGCATCTCCACTTAGATGTTTCACAGGCATCTCTACCTTCATATGTGCAAAATGGAACCCTGGATATTCATCTACCCTCAAACTTCTTGTCACCCAGGCGTCCCCGTTTCCGTGAGTAGCATCACTATTGACTCAACTCTATAAGCCGGGAATCACTCAACTAATCTTCACAAAGTTGACGGTGAGACTTTATACAAGGTAAATTTGATGATAGCGTATTTAAAGCCCTTCAACATCTTCCCACAGTACTTAGAAGATAACCCAGAATCTTTACTGTGGTCTTCAAGGCTGTGCCTGGCTGGTTCCTGCCACCCCTGACGTCTCTCTTCATTCTGCTGCTCTCTAGCTAGGCTGACTTCCTGCTTTCCTTGAATACACTTTCCTTCCTGCCTTGGAATCTTCGCCCTTTACAGTTCCCTCTGCCTAGAACCTATTTTGCCCCATACTTCTTACCTCAGGTTAAGTATCACTTTTTCAGAGATGCAATTTCTAACTCTCCTAACCAAAGTAGGTTCTTCTCCAGTTCTTAAAATATCTTTATTTCCTGCAGACCACTAACCTCAATGTGTGATTATTTTCTTTAGTTACTTATTTGTTAGTTTAGTGTCTTCCCCACCCCTCTCAGAAAATGTTTTTTGAGGCCAGTGACCACATCTCTCTTGCTGATTATTGACAATAACCAGTGCCTAGGCCTAGCTCAGCTTCTGGCACCTACAGACATTTAATATATTATTTGTTGAATAAATAAATGTCAAAAATGATGGGTAAATTCACTACACAGCTGGCCTTCTCAAATCACTGTCTGTTACCAAATAACTGACAATACCTTGTGCTGGTGAGGGTGTGAGGCAATTGCTCTCTCAAGCATAGTTAATAGAACGATAAATAGGTATAGCTTTCTAGAAGGCAGTCTGGTAGTAGAAAAATATTAGATATGTATGCTATATGATCCAGCAACCTTACTTTTAGAGAGTAATCACAAAATGGGGAGAGATTTATGCCCAAGGAATATATCATAGAGCTATTCATAATAGCACCAAATTGGAAACAACCCAAACATCCATTAAACTGGTTAAATAAATTATGGTACATAAATACAGTCGAATAGTAGGTGACTAGTACAGATGGTGTAGATCTATATTTATTGACATGGATGAATGTCCATGATATACTGTTGAGTAAAATTCTCAGGTTACATATATTATGTACACACATAATGATTCCCTTCACGCAAAGTTGTTTACACTGACCTATAGGTACATAGAGAGAGAGAGAGAGAGAGAGAGAAAATGGAGGAATGTTTATCCAAATGTTAGTAGTGGTTATATCTTGATAACGGAAATTCAAGTGATTTTTGCTTTTCTTGAATGGTATGGTTTTTACAAGGAGAATGTATATCTTTTATACTGTCAGT
The DNA here is from genome assembly GCF_003031525.2 of Neophocaena asiaeorientalis asiaeorientalis. Classification (NCBI taxonomy): domain Eukaryota; kingdom Metazoa; phylum Chordata; class Mammalia; order Artiodactyla; family Phocoenidae; genus Neophocaena; species Neophocaena asiaeorientalis. The sequence continues at coordinate 4,321,167 of NW_020174046.1, read as the reverse complement.
GAAACCATTTATCAGTCAATACACCTACCTTGCTGCTAGACTCAATTGACAGTATTTTGGAAATATTTACTATGTTTTCGCAAATGAGGTTGCTCTGTAGTGTTATGGTGGTTTTGTTGGTTTTTGGTAGCAGGCTTAGCTAGTCAAATATATGAAAACAATTGTAATTATCTTTGTTTTCGTTTTTCTATGCTTCAGAACAGTAATACTGCAGGAAGGGTCAGATTTTTAAACCATTAAAATATCTAAGTTAGATGCACAGAGGTAGGGGAGGTGATATTTCTTTGGCAACTTAAAAAATATCTTCTGTGATTATTGGACTATTCTGAATTACTATCTGTTTGATTAGTCAGTTTTGGTGTTTCATATTTTCCTAGAAGACTCTTTATTTTCAAATATATTGAGAGAAAATTTAAATGTATTTCAAAAATAAAATAATTTGGTTATACTTCTGTTTTCTCACTTTTGCTCAGTTAGCCTTACCAAGGCTTTATCTACTGTATTGTTTGTTTGCTTCACAGTAACAGCTCTTTGGGCTTCCCTGGTGGCGCAGTGGTTGAGAGTCCGCCTGCTGATGCAGGGGACACGGGTTCGTGCCCCGGTCCGGGAAGATCGCACATGCTGCGGAGTGGCTGGGCCTGTGAGCCATGGCCGCTGAGCCTGCGCATCCGGAGCCTGTGCTCCGCAATGGGAGAGGCCACAACAGTGAGAGGCCTGCGTACCACACACACACACACACACACACACACACACACACACACACACACACACACAAAAGTAACAGCTCTTTGATTAATTGGGTTTATTGATTTTCCAATTAATTTAGTTCAGCTTTTAATCTTTATTAATAACATCATTCAAGTTTTCTAGAGTTCCTTTTCTATGATTTTGAGGTAAATATTTAGTTCACTTATCTTTATTTAATAACGAAGGAGCATACTAATGAATCTATATTATGGAGGGTAAAAATCAGTACATCTCATTTTCTCTTTTCATCTACATAGGCTTCCTCTGGTAAGGATGGTCAAACAGAGGAAAACCAACAGGCAAAATACAGATTTTATCATTTAAAACATGGGGTCTATCTGATAAAATTTGGGTAAATAATCATTTATAAGTAAATAAATAAGAACAAACATTTACAGTACTTTATTTTCTCAGTGAGATTTAAGAGGACATTGCTCTCCTAAAATAGCTGACAACACAAAAAGGGAGCTGTGTAAGACCAGGAAAGATTTCTCTGTGTGTTTGTCTAATTAAAAGTGCAACAATGAATTGTAGATTACCTTTTATGACAACCAAATTGCTTTATTAGAAGACAAACTCAAAAATGCATATTCAGGAAAAGAGACATGAAGGATATATATCTAATACGTGTATAATAAAACTTGTATGAAAGAAAATGAAATAGAAATTGTCACAAAAATGTAAAAGCAATTACTACATTGAAGATTCAAGTATCAAGCAGAATGATAAAGCCTAACTTACTTTAGATAAAGCCTGTTGACATTTTGGGGTTTTAAAGGTAAATATGAAATCCACTGGTATTTAAGCAGAACAGTTATATCACCTATGAAGGTAGAATCACAAAGGCAAAATTCTCCCTTGTTTCTCTCATTGTCTGAGGATGCTTTCTCACTCTCTTGAAGGTAATTGCCTTCTCCAACAGGGGAATGGACCCATATGAGGAACAGTAGTGTCCCCAGTTGCTCAACTTACCATTTTGCTCATGCTGGGTGGGAGCCAGAGAGGCTTCAGATGCTTCAGATTCTGGAATCTGGCCACTTCCTGAGATTTACTGTGACTGATTAGATAATCTCTGCCTTCTAAAAGCTGATAACTCTCTTCCTCTTCTGTTTTGAGTTGGGGGATGAAGAAGGGGTTAATTAAGTTATGATGGAAGATTCTTTCAATTACTCCCCGCACAGGTTTTTCTTCCCTTCTAGTGGCCGTAGTTTGGTAGGTTTATGCCTCGATCTTGTTCTTAGTGAAGTCCTTAAAGCTTTCTAGTATGGGTGGCACTCCTACCTAATTTCCAGCAATGATTGCTGAGTATATTTCTTTGGATGCTTGAATGGGAACCTGTAGAGGAAGTAGAATTAAAGAGGTGGATTCAGATGGCCATCTCGAATCAAAAGTCTTTAAGGTGACTTCTTGCAAAGACACTTGGTCTGTCCATCCATCCAGTTAGATGCATATAACTGTACTTGGGAGACATTTGAAGAGAGAAAGAGTAGATTTTGATTTGGATGTCCCTGAGACTTTTTTTCGGTGAAATTACCTAGTGATCTGTTTAGTTTCTACAATAAGTGCTATAACGTATCATTTATATATTTGAGAATTTATGAAAACTAGTGAGTACTTTTTGGAACTTAAAGTTTATTCATCAGTGTTTATTTAATCATGAACCTTTTAGAAATTATTCTCACCTAAGTCAGTGTTTTCCACTTAACCCAAAGTTTGTTGTGTGTGTATGTGTGAGTGTGTGTGTGTTGATACTTTCTTTTTGTTAAAAAATAAAGATGAGGCTTATATAGCAAAGTCAGCAGAAATTTTCATGGTTCACAATTTTGCCGTGGGAAGGGCCCCCAAATTTCTTGAACTCTTGGGAAGATTTCTCAACATGCATATTAAGGAGCTAGAAAAGACAAAAGCAGTTCTTACTGCTAAAAAGTAGCTACTCTACCTTGTGTCTTTAGAATACTGTTTATAAAAGAAAACAACAACAGGTTAATCTGTGTCCTCAATATGGACTTGGAACTGTTTGGAGGAAGACACAAATAGTGTTCCTTCACGCAGTTCTAGGCATGAAATCTGCCATCATGTTGGGCAAATACATATTGTGTTTTGTGAGAGAACTATCAGAAACTGTCCATCAGAATAGACACAGGCACTATATTCAGTATCCTAAAGGCATACTTCAAGTAGTACAACAATTTTAATGAAACCAGTTGTTGACACACATCTCATGAGCACATAGTGATTCTAGTGGTTTTAGAAAAGCAAATGTGGCTTTACAGAAGTGAATGTGATACATTTTGGGAGTTATTTTGGCCACTGACTCTGATTGCTCAGTCCACACATCTACTGCAGCTCCCTTCTATGGCGATGTTGCTTCTCTACATTAATTCCCTTCAAAATGAAAAATACGGGGGCAGGTAAGTAAAGACTGAATTGTTGCCCATAGGAGAATTTGCACCAGATCCCCTTGATCTCTTCTGTGTTTGTTTTTTGGGAAAAGTTGTGCTTGAATCTTTATCAGTCTGATTGAAAATTTTGTGGTGAATGAATCCCCATTAGCATCCCTCTGGCTTGAGGCATCTATTTCTATTTTCTTTATGGAACTCTTTTCATTTCTAGGTTTTATGAGTTGATAAAGTCAGACAACAAGTAGTAGCTCAAAACCAGCAAGAAACATATGTAAAGATCATTTCTTCATCTAATCCATCCTTTTCTTTAATTCATTGTAACTGTTTGATTGAAGATAATATCTTGGAATACAATACATTGCCATTCCTATTAGATTCATGACTTGATCACAGGGCCACCCATCCATGAGCTCTCAAAAAGGAATGAAAGAGGAATCACAGTTGCCTGTCTCTGGAATGGCCCTACAGTGTTTACATGAAGAGTTGTGATATTCTGGTTGTAAAACTGGTACTGCTGAGGATAATGAGATGAGGCATCTCATTAACAGAAAAATTTCTGTACCCTTGTGTGTCAAGTCTATAAGGAACTTAATGATGCCATTTTATTCTCTTCTTTATAAATAGGATGGATGTCTCTGCTCTTGGTGAGGCTTCAGTATCCCCCAGTACATCTTCCTTCTTCGGAAAAATCTGGCTTTTTCCACTTCAATTTCGTTCTTTTTTTCTCATTTTTTTGAGTGAGAGAAAAGAAGCTCTTTATTCACACTACTATGAATTCACAGATTCCTCCATTTTAAAAAAATTTATTATTTTTTAACATCTAAATATCTAATTAGGTCTTCTGCCCATTTTTGGATTGGGTTGTTTGTTTTTTTGATATTGAGCTGCATGAGCTGCTTGTAAATTTTGGAGATTAATCCTTTGTCAGTCCCTTCGTTTGCAAATATTTTCTCCCATTCTGAGGGTGGTGTTTTCGTCTTGTTGATGGTTTCCTTTGCTGTGCAAAAGCTTTTAAGTTTCATTAGGTCCCATTTGTTTATTTTTGTTTTTATTTCTATTTCTCTAGGAGGTGGTCCAAAAAGGATCTTGCTGGGATTTATGTCATAGAGTGTTCTGCCTATGCTTTCCTCTAAGAGTTTTATAGTGTCTGGCCTTACATGTAGGTCTTTAATCCATTTTGAGTTTATTTTTGTGTATGGTGTTAGGGAGTGTTCTACTTTCATTCTTTTATATGTAGCTGTCCAGTTTTCCCAGCACCCCTTATTGAAGAGGCTGTCTTTTCTCCATTTTATATTCTTGCCTTCTGTATCAAAAATAAAGTGACCATATGTGCATGGGTTTATCTCTGCGCTTTCTATCCCATTCCCTTGATCTATCTTTCTGTTTTCGTGCCAGTACCATACTGTCTTGATTACTGTAGCTTTGTAATATAGTCTGAAGTCAGGAGCCTGATTCTTCCACCTCTGTTTCTCTTTCTCAAGATTGCTTTGGCTGTACGTGATCTTTTGTGTTTCCATACAAATTGTGAAATTTTTTGTTGTAGTTCTGTGAAAACTGCCATTGGTAGTTTGATAGGGATTGCATTGAATCTGTAGATTGCTTTTGGTGGTATAGTCATTTTCACAATGTTGATTCTTCCCATCCAAGAACATGGTATATCTCTCCATCTATTTGTATCATCTTTAATTTCTTTCATCAGTGTCTTATAGTTTTCTGCATACAGGTCTTTTGTCTCCTTAGGTAGCTTTATTCCTAGGTATTTTATTCTTTTTGTTGTGATAGTAAATGGGAGTTTTTCCTTAATTTCTCTTTCAGATTTTTCATCGTTAATGTACAGGAATGCAAGAGATTCCTGTGCATTAATTTTGTATCCTGAAACTTTACCAAATTCATTGATTAGGTCTAGTAGTTTTCAGTTTTTCACCATTGAGAATGATGTTGGCTGTGGGTTTGTCATATATGGCCTTTATTATGTGAGGTAAGTTCCCTCTATGTCTACTTTCTGGAGGGTTTTTATCATAAATCGGTGTTCAATTTTGTCAAAAGATTTTTCTGCATCTATTGAGATGATCATTTGCTTTTTCTCGTGGAATTTGTTAATATGGTGTATCACATTGATTAATTTGCATATATTGAAGAATCCTTGCATTCCTGGGGTAAACGCCACTTGATCGAGGTGTATGATCCTTTTAATGTGCTGTTGGATTCTGTTTGTGAGTATTTTGTAGAGGATTTTTGCATCTGTGTTCATCAGTGATATTGGCCTGTAGTTTTCTTTCTTTGTGACATCTTTGTCTGGTTTTGGTATCAGGGTTATGGTGGCCTCGTAGAATGAGTTTGGGAGTTTTCCTCTCTCTGCTATATTTTGGAAGAGTTTGAGAAGGATAGGTGTTAGCTCTTCTCTAAGTGTTTGATATAATTCCCCTTGAAGCCATCTGGTTATGGGCTTTTGTTTGTTGGAAGATTTTTAATCACAGTCTCTATTTCAGTGCTTGAGATTGGTCTGTTCATATTTTCTATTTCTTCCTTTTTAAGTCTTGGAAGGTATGGCTTTTCTGAGAATTTGTCCATTTCTTCCAGGTTGTCTATTTTATTGGCATAGAGTTGCTTGTAGTAATCTCTCATGATCTTTTGTATTTCTGCAGTGTCAGTTGTTACTTCTTTTTCATTTCTAATTCTGTTGATTTGAATGTTCTCCCTTCTTTTCTTGATGAGTCTGGCTAATGGTTTATCAATGTTGTTTATCTTCTCAAAGAACCAGCTTTTAGTTTTATTCATCTTTGCTATTGTTTCCTTCATTTCTTTTTCATTTATTCCTGATCTGATCTTTATGATTTCTTTCCTTCTGCTAACTTTGGGGTTTTTTGGGGCTTCTTTCTCTAATTGCTTTAGGTATATATTTAGGTTTTTTATTTGTTCTTGTTTCTTGAGGTAGGATTGTATTACTATAAACTTCCCTCTTAGAACTGATCTTGCTGCATCCCATAGGTTTTGGGTTGTCATGTTTTCATTGTCTATAGGTATTTTTTGATTTCCTCTTTGATTTCTTCAGTGATCTCTTGCTCATTTAGTGGTGTATTTTTTCGCCTCCATGTGTTTGTATTTTTTACAGATTTTTTCCTGTAATTGATATCTGGTCTCACAGCATTGTGGTTGGAAAAGATACTTGATACGATTTCAGTTTTATTATATTTACCAAGGCTTGATTTGTGACCCAAGATGTGATCTATCCTGGAGAATGTTCCATGAGCAGTTGAGAAAAACGTATATTCTGTTTGTTTTTGTTGTTGGTGGTTTTTTGCGGTACACAGGCCTCTCACTGCTGTGGCCTCTCCCGTTGCGGATCACAGACTCCAACACGCAGGCTCAGTGGCCATGGCTCACGGGTCCAGCCACTCCATGGCACGTGGGATCCTCCTGGACTCGGGCACGAACCCGTGTCCCCTGCATCGGCAGGCGGACTCTCAACCACTGTGTCACCAGGGAAACCCCTATTCTGTTGTTTTTGGATGGAATGTCCTATAAATATCAAGTCCATCTCGTGTAACGTATCATTTAAAGCTTGTGTTTCCTTATTTATTTTCATTTTGGATAATCTGTCCATTGGTGAAAGTGGGGTAAAGTCCCCTACTATGGTTGTGTTACTGTCCATTTCCCCTTTTATGGCTGTTAGCATTTGTCTTATGTATTGAGGTGCTCCTATGTTGGGTGCATAAATATTTAGAATTGTTATATCTTTTTGGATTGACCCATTGATCATTATGTAGTGTCCTTCTTTGTCTCTTGTAATAGTCTTTGTTTTAAAGTCTATTTTGTCTGATATGAGTATTGCTACATGAGCTTTCTTTTGGTTTCCATTTGCATGGAATATCTTTTTCCAGCCCCTCACTTTCAGTCTGTATGTGTCCCTAGGTCTGAAGTGGGTCTCTTGTAGACAATATATATATGGGTCTTGTTTCTGTATCCATTCAGCCAGTCTGTGTATTTTGATTGGAGCATTTAATCCATTTACATTTAAGGTAGCTATTGATATGTATGTTTCTACTACCATTTTCTTAATTGTTCTGGGTTTATTATTGTAGGTGTTTTCCTTCTCTTGTGTTTCTTGCCTAGAGAGGTTCCTTTAGCATTTGTTGTAAACCTGGTTTGGTGGTGCTGAATTCTCTTAGATTTTGCTTATCTGTAAAGCTTTTAATTTCTCCATCGAATCTGAATGAGATCCTTGCTGGGTAGAGTAATCTTGGTTGTAGTTTTTTCCCCTTCATCACTTTTAATATGTCCTGCCACTCCCTTCTGGCTTGCAGAGTTTCTGCTGAAAGATCAGCTGTTAATCTTAATGGGATTCCCTTGTATGTTATTTGTTGTTTTTCTCTTGCTGCTTTAAAATTTTTTTCTTTGTATTTAATTTTTGATAGTTTGTGTAATATTTGTCTAGGCGTGTTTCTCCTTGGATTTATCCTGTATGGGACTCTGTGTGCTTCCTGGACTTGATTGACTATTTCCTTTCCCATGTTAGGGAAATTTTCAACTATAATCTATTCAAGTATTTTCTCAGTCCCTTTCTTTTTCTCTTCTTCTTCTGGGTCCCTTATAATTTGAGTGTTAGTGCATTGAATGTTGTCCCAGAGGTCCCTGAGACTGTCCTCAGTTCTTTTTATTCTTTTTCTTTATTCTGCTCTGCTGTAGTTATTTCCACTATTTTATCTTCCAGTTCACTTATCTGTTCTTCTCCCTCAGTTATTCTGTTATTGATTATTTCTAGAGAATTTTTAATTTCATTTATTTTGTTGTTCATCATTGTTTGTTTGCTCTTTAGTTCTTCTAGGTACTTGTTAAATGTTTCTTGTATTTTCTCCAGCCTGTTTCCAAGATTTTGGATCACATTTACTATCATTATTCTGAATTCTTTTTCAGGTAGACTGCCTATTTCCTCTTCATTTGTTAGATCTGGTGTGTTTTTGCCTTGCTTCTTCCTCTGCTGTGTGTTTATCTGTTTTCTCACATTGCTTAACTTACTGTGTTTGGGGTCTCCTTTTCGCAGGCTGCAGGTTTGTAGTTCCCATTATCTTTGATGTCTGCCCCCAGTGGCTAAGATTGTTTCAGTGGGTTGTGTAGGCTTCCTGGTGGAGGGGTATGGTGACTGTTTTCTGGTGGATGAGGCTGGATCTTGTCTTTCTGGTGGGCAGGACTGCATCCAGTGGTGTGTTTTGGGGTGTCTGTGATCTTATTATGATTTTTGGCAGCCTTTCTGCTAATGGGTGTGTTTGTGCTCCTGTCTTGCTAGTTGTTTGTCATAGGGTGTCCAGTGCTGTAGTTTTCTGGTCGTTGAGTTGAACTTGGTTTTAGCATTGAGATGGAGATCTCTTGGAGAGCTTTCGCTGTTTGATATTACATGGAGCTGGGAGGTCTCAGGTGGACCAGTGTCCTGAGCTTGACTCTCCCACTTCAGAGGCACAGGCCTGACACCCGGTTGGTGCACGAAGACCTTGTCAGCCACACGACTCAGAAGAAAAGAGAGAAAAAAAGAAAGAAAGAAAGAAAAAAATATTAAATAAAAATAATATAAAATAAAATGTTATTAAAATTTTTTGAAAATAAAAAAATTAAAAATTAATAAAAAAACAAGAAAGAAGAGAGCAAGCAAACCAAAAAACAAATCCACCAATGATAACAAGCGCTAAAATCTATACAAAAAAAACCACAACAAAAAAAAGTGGAGAGATAGAACCTTAGGGCAAATGGTAAAAGCAAAGCGATACAGACAAACTCATACAAAGAAGCATACACATACACACTTACAAAAAGAGAAAAAGGAAAAAAAAAATCTATATATTAAAAAAAAAAAGGAAGAGAGCAACCAAATCATTAAACAAATCTATGAATGATAATCAAGTCTAAATACTAACTCAAGTTTAACATAAAACCAGAAACAAATTAGATGCAGAAAGCAAACCCCAAGTCTACAGTTGTTCCCAAAGTCCCCCTCCTCAATTTTGGGATGATATGTTGTCTCTTCAGGTATTCCACAGATGCAGGGTGCATCTAGTTGATTGTGGAGATTTGATCCGCTGCTCCTGAGGCTGCTGGGAGAGATTTCCCTTTCTCTTCTTTGTTCACACAACTCCTGGGGTTCAGCTTTGGATTTGACTCCGCCTCTGTGTGTAGGTCATCTGAGGGCATCTGTTGTTCACTCAGACACGACGGGGTTAAAGGAGCAGCTATTTCTGGCGCTCTGGCTCACTTAGGCCGGGGGGAGGGAGGGGTACAGATGTGGGGTGAGCCTGTGGCGGCAGAGGCCGGCGTGAAGTTGCACCAACTGAAGTGCACTGTGTGTTCTCCCGGGGAAGTTGTCCCTGGATTACAGGACCCTGGCAATGGTGGGCTCCACAGGCTCCCGCGAGGGGAGGTGTGGAGAGTGACCTGTGTTCGCACATAGGCTTCTTGGTGGTGGCAGCAGCAGACTTAGAGTCTCATGCCTGTCTCTGGGATGTGTGCTGATAGCCGCAGCTCTCGCCCATCCCTGGAGTTCATTTAGGTGGCGCTCTGAATCCCCTCTCCTCGCGCACCCTGAAACAGTGGTCTCTTGCCTCTTCGGGAGGTCCAGACTTTTCCCCGGACTCCCTCCAGGCTAGCTGTGGTGCACTAGCCCCCTTCAGGCTGTCTTCACGCAGCCAACCCCAGTCCTCTCCCCGCGCTCCGACCGAAGCCCGAGCCTCAGCTCCCAGCCTCTGCCCACTCCAGCGGGTGAGCAGACAAGCCTCTCGGGCTGGTGAGTGCCGGTCGGCCCTGATCCTCTGTGCGTGAATCTCTCCGTTTTGCCCTCTGCACCCCTGTTGCTGTGCTCTCCTCCGTGGCTCTGAAGCTGCCCCCGCCACCGCCTTGTCTCCGCCAGTGAAGGGGCTTCCTAGTGTGTGGAAACTTTTCCTCCTTCACAGCTCCCTCCCCACACCTCAGTTTCTTCATTTTCTTATTGAATCTTTCTCTTGTTCTTCATCTATTCTCAAATCTTGAGCCACTGGTAATTAGTTTCCAGGCCCCTCTCCGTGTAAGAGGGAATCAGAGAAGACAATCAAGTGTGGCAGTAGAAGGTGAGAGAAGAGTCTTACTGTGTTGCCCGCTGAGCATCCCGTCGTGTCTGTGGTTCTCAGGCCTCTGGCAGCCATAGCAGCATTATTCTTCATGTAGGCTTTGGGTTAGGAGGACCCCACTGTGGTTATGATTCTCTATGTAAGAGTTACACTATGTTCAACTTGGAAATAATAAAAATCAAGGTCTTTTGGAACTCTTCTGATTATTGACTTCTAAAGTGGGAATAAGGTAAGGTAGTCTTTAGAATTTCTACTACCTACAAGAAATTGCAATGATTATTATCCTTCAAAATGTAAATATTTAATTTGTTTATGATATACATTTTTTTTTTTGTGGTACGCAGGCCTCTCGCTGTTGTGGCCTCTCCCTTTGCAGAGCACAGGCTCCAGATGCGCAGGCCTAGTGGCCATGGCTCACGGGCCTAGCCACTCCGCGGCATGTGGGATCTTCCCGGATGGGGGCACGAATCCGTGTCCCCTGCATTGGCAGGCAGACTCTCAACCACTGTGCCACCAGGTAAGCCCTCCTTTCCTTTTTTTTTGGCGGTACGCGGGCCTCTTACTATTGTGGCCTCTCCTGTTGCGGAGCATACGCTCCGGACGCGCAGGCTCAGCGGCCATGGCTCACGTGCCCAGCCGCTCTGCGGCATGTGGGATCTTCCCGGACCGGGGCACGAACTCGTGTCTGTTGCATCAGTAGGCGGACTCTCAACCACTGTGCCACCAGGGAAGCCCTATGATATACATTTTTATCATAATATTTTTGTTTCTTGGGCTTTGCTCAGAGGGTTAGCACTCTTATTTTGGGTCTTAATATTTTGGTCAGTGAAATACAAAGCACCACGTCCAGTCCTCATGAGATTCAAAACTCTGAGGAGCGTGGATTAAATTCTCTGTGGAGATTTCAGCCCAGAAATAACACTAAATCAGTCCCTGACACAGGCAAGTTGATTACTGGCCTTAAAGTCAGTGAGATGTCACATGGAACCAAGTTTTGCTTTTCTCTAAGTGCCTCTGCCTCAATTTCAGCGTTAACTGTCTTCCAGAGAAAAAGAGGAGACTCTAAAGACAAGGTTGACTTTTATGTCATCATTAGTCTAAACCAAGGTGAGAGTTATTGGGTTCTTCCCACCAAATTAAAACAAATACATTCTTTTCTTCCTTTTGTAAACTGCAAACCTCTCATTGAAAAACCTGGCTAAGGTTCCCAAACCTTGGAATGAGTCTTGCAGAGGTACTTGAATTATTTTAAGTCTAGAATGATTTCCCAATTTCCAGGTGAGCTTTTATGGTGGGTCCTGAATTGAACCTTACTTCTCTGAATTCAGTCTGCTTGGTTGGGGCATTTTTAGCCATGGTAATCTGGCCCATACCTCCTGTGTCTCTTGCAGGGGTTCTCATTCTTTACACATGGCCTCAGAACTGTTGTCACCTTCTTCCTGGCCCTTATCTTTGCTGGATATTCTCCATTTAATTCTTGAGATCCACTCTTGAGCCTTCTCTACCCTCCTCTGAACTCTAGGAGGCTGAACTTTATGGAGCACATTGTCTGGCTTTCCTTGCCCTCTAGTTTCCAGTTGGGTTTCCAGTTGAGAGACACTGGCAGAAGTTGGAGGGTGGGGCAAGAGAGAGGTTGGGGTACTTGTTTCCTGGACTCTCTTGTGTTTGGCCATCTCTTGGTAGTGGTTACATTCTACTACCACATGTGAGAGTGGTTCTAAGCCACATCTCCTGTCAGACAGCCTTTTCCTACTGCTACAGTTTGCCCTGGATTCCAGCAACAGCTCCAGACCCTTCCCTGTGATTGGCTGAATAATGGCCCCCAGTGATATCCACATCCTAATCTCTAGAACTCATGAATATTACCTTGTATGAAAAAATGGTCTTTGCAGTTGTGATTAAGTTGAAGATCTTCAGATGGAAAGATTATCCTGGATTATCTAGGTGGGTCCTAAAAGTGATGACAAGTATCTTTAGGAGAGGAAGATAAAGGGAGATAAGTATCTTTAAAAGAGGAAGATAAAGGGAGATTTGACTACACACAGATGAGAAAAAAGCCAGGTGGAAGCAAAGTCAGAATAGGTGTTACACTGCTGGCTTTGAAGATGAAGGTAGGAACCAGAGCCTAGTAATGCAAGGAATTCAGCTCTAGATGCCTGGACAGGGCGTGGAAATAGATTCTCTCCTAGTGTTTGCAGAGGAGGAGGGACCCACTTAACACCTTGGTTTTAACCCAGTAAGACTTGTTTTGGACATCTGAACTCCAAAACTAGAAGAGAAAATATTTCTGTTGTTTTAAGCCACTAAGTTTGTTCTGACTTTCACTTATTTGTTTGTGTTGTTTTGTTTTTGGTAGCAATAGGAGACTAATACACTCCCTTTGCCTTTTCAAACCTAGTGGAAATTGTTCCTGCTGTTGCAGGCTTCAGGTTGCTTCACCACCCCTTGGTGGTCTCCTTTAACTGCCTTCGTCTTTGTAAAATGTCCCCTTCATTACGCTCTGTTGAACCACCTTTTAGAGCTTGCCACTTGTTTCCTGCTGGGTCTCTGATTGATAAATCTCCTTTCCTCTGCCAAGGGCAGGAGAACTATGATAGGAAATTCTCATTTAATTTTCAATGAGTTCCAAGAGGGCAAGGACAATGGGCTTTGTTTTGCTCTGCCTGTTTTTACAAATGGATTAATTAGTGTCAGAACACTGTTAGTCTGTATTTGGGAAAAGTACCAGTGGAGCAAGAAACAAAGGAACTTAAAATGATGTTATTTACATTTATGTAAATATACCATATGATCTGAGCTATACATGTCTTATGTAAATAGTCTTTATATTGTCAAGGCAAAGTTTTACCTTGCTAATCACAATATGAAAATGAAATAATTCATACTGGAAGAATTCATGCTTAAAATATTTCAAATAGTATGTGTACTTTTTGAACACAGGCTTTCTGAAAATCTTTTATGTTTCGTTGCTGGCTTGTAAGTACGCAGCCTGGAAAGTGAGGATTGTCGGATGTTATTTCACACACAAACAAAGTCTAATAGTTTATTTTGTGGTATTTCAGTCCTACTAAACACATTGAGAGTTAGTTTGAGGTTTTGCAAGCAACTGTAGAACATAAATATATTAAATGATATTATGCTGAAGTCCAGAATTAGTCTGTACACTGGAGAAGTTTTACACTTACACCCTTATAGAATAACAAAATGCGTTATCCTCTAGCGGATTGATTTAAAAGCTTTTTATAGATCTGAACCAAGCAATTTTTCCAAAACCCCAGCTATTCTGACCTTTCTCATCATTGTCTTTACTGCTATAAAAAGCATTTTGTACATAGTACGGGGTACTGAGCAGGAATCCTAAGCACATACTATCCCTAAACTCTAAGCTTTAATCTTTTGCTGTAGCTCTTCTGAAGAGAAAGAATGTTTGCTAAGAGAAACTAAAAGCAGCAGACAGGACTTTGAAAGTATGTAAAAGGATGTTATCTAAATGTTCAGTTAAATACTGATTTATCTTTCTTTTTACCTACGGGACCCTTGATTGATTGATTTTCTACAGTTCTCCAAATAACAGAGTTCGCACTCTTTACATTAACAATTGCCTTTCACCGAACACTCTTCCTGAGAACATTTTATTTTCTTTATAGCACATATTACTTGCAAAATTATCTTAATGTATTTATTTGCTTTCGAAATCTGCCTTCTCCATAAGAATATAAAATTCATGAGGACTGATACCTGCTCTATGCCTAGATCTTTGAAAGTATTTGACATATAATACGGATGGAAAGAAATATTTGTGAAATAAATGATGATGTCATTCGCTTTGGGCCTTTACATGGCCAAGTTGATTGTGTCACAGGTTATTTGGTGATAGCTGTGTTTATAATGCTACATATTTTTTTCTGAAAAGATGTTCACTAGGAAAAAAAAAATACCTTAGCATTTTGGGCCAAGAAGTATGTCCCAGACAGATTTCATCATCAAAGTAGACGTAGATTCAAGGCTATGGACCGTCCATCCAGAGATGATGCACTGCTCAGGAGTCAGGGATAAGAGCTTGTTACCACCGAAGCTTTAAACAATTTAAAAACATGCTGTAACTCCCACCCCTTGTACTCCCAGAGTAAGATCAAGGATTAAAAAGCTCTAAGAGTTTCCAATCTCAGAGGAAAATTGGCTGTCACATAGAACGAGATATATACTAACTGATTTTGCCATGCAATTGGGTTCTTAATGAAAGCAGCATAAAACAAAACTGTACCCCTCTGTATTTCATTTGTATATCTTGTACCTGGAATAAAATGTAACTGCTGTAAATCTTTAAGTTGGATTCAGTAAAGCAATAATACTGTACTATACAAACTGACCATTTAGCTTAACAACTGATTTGTTACACCGTTAACTTGTCCCATGCTTTGTGTTAGGGTTCCTTGATAACTGAGTAGTTGTTAACTACTGTAATGAACAGATTCTTCCCAGGGGAAAAACCTCTTGCAGTGGGAGGTTAGTGATATCACTGACTGTTGTCTTAAAGGTGGCCATGGAATAATGAATAGATTTTAAAGTTATTAAAGTTTAACCGTGGAAGCGTTGTAGGACCTCAAAAAATTGCTTTAGAAATGAAATAAGTGAAAGAAAAAGCATGAAAAGAGTCTTGTCAAGCCTTTGACGTTTGCACATGACATGTCAGATTTCTTAGCTGCTACTTAAAAAATCTCTGTAGTCAAATTACATGGTTTGGAAATGTAGTACTATTATTAGGAGTAGTGCCATGGCCCTTATTTTCTCTTTTTTGACCAGTGTACTCCATGATGTAAAAATACCCCTCACATCCTCTGAAGAAATAGGTGAGGTAGTCAATTAAGAATTATAATAAGCTGGTGGGAAGGTGCAGTGCCCTCAGAGATACCTTAGATGTGGAGAAGAGAATGGAAGACTTGAAGCCAGTTCTCACAGCTGGTGTAGGGAATGGATATGCTTGTTAGTCTCAGGTGGTCCAGCCTGGACACCTATACTGGAGATAATATTTCCATGTCTTTAGGATAACATGATAAAAGATTCCCGTAGTTTTATTAACTTTTATAGAAATGTAATCTAAACCCCTTTTTTCACAGAAGGAACTCTAATGTCTTCCGCTTTGAGTTTTTGTAACGTACAAGGGCCCTTTTCTCCCACAAAGAAGATTCATCTTAGTATGCTTTTAGAAATCAAGCTATCTGGTGGTTTTTGATATGTGATTTTCCAAGATTATATTAGTATCCACTCCTTCAGAAGCATATCGAGGGGAAGGAGGAATGTTCTTTGTTTTCGAAAGGCTTTCTCAGCGTGGCACGAAAAGGCAGAATTCACAACTGAAATGCTCGTGCATTTCTACTAAACAAAAATTAAAAACAAACTTCTGAATGCAAACCCATGATAAAGTTAAAAGGCAAACTAGAAACTGAATAATGACATTTCTGCATAACAGGTTAAATGTTAATTTCCTAATGTAAGATGTGCTTTTAAAAATAAATAAAGGAAATTGGAAACAACCCAAATACTCAACAATAGAGGACTGATAAATAAATTATGGGCATCCATAAAACAAAATAAAAGTATTTTAGTCCTAAAAGTATAATTTTATATAGGACATGGGGAGATATTCAGAATATAGCTAAATGAGAGAGGCAATTACACAGTAGAAATATAGGACTAGGACAGAATTTTGGAAGGCTAAACAATAAAGTATAATGATCATCTCTGGTTGGTAATATTTTAGGTGATTTTTTAGATGATCTAATTTGTCTAAAACGAGCATGAATTACTTATGCAGAAGTAAAAAGAATTACATCAAAGTGTATTAAATACACCATGGATATATAATGAGTGTCAGGCTGCTTAAAATATTCTTTCAGTTTTATTTTATTTTAGTGAATTACCATCAAAAGTCCTTTTAAGTGGATGCCTTTGGAAATCATATTAAATCTTCCAGATCCTTGGGGGGGCATAGGCTGATATTTAAAGTTTCTGTCAGTAAGTTGTAAAATGATCTAATATGTGGAATTCTGCCATCCTGGAATTTAGAGATCAGGGGAAAAATGATCCAGCTGCTGCTTGTGTCTGTGTACCACAGAGGACCACAAGCCAGAAATGATGCCGGCCAAATACCACCATTGCTCATGCTGGGTAATAAAAAGTCCCTGGCCATAAACTCCCTGCTCCTGCCACGGCTGTGCTGACAGAGCTCCATGCCAGGAGCAAAGCCAGGGAAATGATTACTGGAAAAACTTATATTAAAATGTGCTGCCATGGCTTGACTACTTTCACTAGTGTCTCATTGTGGTTTACCACTGGTATTCCAAATAGAGATTGAATGGACCAGTTTTGCTCTTACATAGTTTTCTCTGTTTTTCCCCCCATGGTGGAAGTATGGTGTTATGTGTAACTAAACTATTAGCGGGGCTCCTGAACCTATGTTAATATCCTGCTATGCTACTTGCTAATGTGTAACCTTGGACAAGTCACTTAAGTTCTCTGTTTTTTGCTCTCTGTATCTGTAAAGTGGAGTTAATACTACTACCCATCTCATAGGGTTGAGAGGATTAAATGGGATAATGAATGTAAAGAACCAAGACAGTGACTGGTCCATAATAAGTACTCAGTGAATGTCAGCTGTTGTTACTGCCACAATGTTTACAACCTGTTGAAGGCTCCCAAGTTTAGAGAATGTCCTTGGTCATCGTACAATTCCACGAGTAGCTGAAAGGGCTGTTTGCTTAGAGTTGGAGTTCTAACTCTGAGCTAACCATTTTGCATTCAGTCATTTTAACAACTCTAGGAGTTGATATTATGTTCCAGATGATGAGTGAGGCAGATCAGGAAACATTCTTTTCCAATGCCCCATAGTCCTTCCAACTACACCTTCTGTCTGGCTTCCTGTTACAGAATCCCCTGGAATTCACAGGTCGGAATTCCAGCAACTCTCTTGACCACCCTGCCCCGTCAGACCAGGTACTCTTCAGGGGGGATCTGAAGAGTCCTGAGTAAGTAGCCCATAATAATTGCTGGTGATTCTCCTATGGCCCTTTATCACAGTTCTGTACGTAGAGTTTGCTCAGTCTTGGTGACTGATCTTAGGACTTCTTTTCCTCTTGATTGGGGTACTGCCTCTGTTCAGTCATCTCAGGGCAGGAGTCTTGCTGAACTCCAATTTCTGCTTCCTGTTGCCACACCACATCCATATAGACTGCCTCAAACCTCTACCTATTGCCTTTTTTCCCTCCTTCACGCTCTGCTTTGTCCACTTGTAGGCCAGCCATTGACAGAAACCACCTGCTTACTTGAGCCTCAGCCTAATGGCTGTTGGCTCCTTCAGTGTGCCACTGGCCAAGGCAGATTTGGTCCCTGCTGGAGAATCGTTGGATCAACAGCATGCTCTCTGGGTCTATGGGTCCCTCCAAATCTGTTCATCTTGCCAAAAACAAATGCCCAGCTCTGGGAACTCTAGTCTGTTCATGTCAGAATCCTCTTCTCAACTCTTCTCATGGTCATTAACGCCAGCCAGTAAATGAACTCCTCAGCCCCATTCTATGAGGACAGAGGCAGGTGCCATAATTGACCTGAGTTACCATTACCATAGGAGCATTTTCCCATCTATCCATGTGGGGAGCCTGGGAATTATCCATGTGGAAGATGCTTCTTGCTTTTGAATGGAGGGAGAGGTCAACTGATCATCTAGACTCATGCTGAAAAAGCCAAAATGAGCTCATTACACTTTAAAATAATGAAATTGTTTACAAAATTGTATTGATTTCTCAAGGCTTTAATGTTTAAATATTTTTTCATCAGCTGTCAAGAGATAAAGATGCCTGCAGAAAGCAGAAGATAGAAAAGTCAATTCTCTGACTAGAGTGGAAAACTGCATTACTTGAAATTCTCTTGCCTGTCTCCTGTAAAACCGAAAACATGCAAAAATAACCTCTATTTGCATATAAAATAGCTACCTAAAATTGGTCTACAGCTTATCTCATGCTGTAAACACAAGGAAAGGAGAAAATACACATTCGTATGTGTAGCCTATGTTGAAAAGTCTTATTAAACCTAAATTATGCATTTCCATTCAGGAAAAACATGTTCACTAATAGAAAACTGCAGCCATTTTGCTGGCGAGACACTCCAAAGGTTCACGTGGTAAGAAGCAGTTCCCTATTTTATACAAGCTGTTGGTTATGTGCAAAGCAAAGTATTTGATTAAAATACCATTTCTTAGGCTCCTGTGGAATGTGGCTGCACTACTGAGGAAGTGTCATCGTTTCTGAGGTTGGTAAATGTGAATCATAGGGTAGAGAGAGCAGGAATGGGCAGAGAGACCGCGATGCAGATCTGCTGCCTCTGAGAGCAGAGGAAGGAAAGAGCAGGATTGGGTAGGAAGAGTCTCAGACCAGTACATCTCTCAGGTGGGCTCAGCTAGGCTGCTAGGGAGCTGCAGGGTAAGGAGGGCCCATTAGGGGAGTTCCATGTTGGGCAGGAGTAGCCTGTAGAGGATGTGGCCTCAGCATCAGTACTTCACTAGATTCCAAACTGCGGCATGTGGACGCTGTTAGCTGACTGCAATCTTTGCTCTGTTCTCTCTTTTTTTTTAAATGGATTTTTTTTTTCATTAAAAAATTTTTTTTTGAAGTATACTTGAGTTACAATGTTTTGTTTAATTTCTGCTGTACAATAAAGTGACTCAGTTATACAAACACACACACACACACACACACATATATATATATCCTTTTTCATATACTTTTCCATTATGGTTTATCACAGGATATTGAATATAGTTCTCTGTGCTCTACAGTAGGACCTTGTTGTTTATCCATTATGTATGTAATAGTTTGTATCTGCTGATCCCAAGCTCCCAATCCTTCTCTCCCCCAACCTCCTCCCCCTTGGTAATCAACAGTCTGTCCTATATATCTGTGAGTCTGCTTTCGTTTAGTAGATATGTTCATTTGTGTCGTATTTTAGATTCTGCATATCAGTGATATCATATGATAATTGTCTTTCTCTTTCTGACTTATTTCACTTAGTATGATAATCTCTAGGTCCATCCATGTTGCTGCAAATGGCATTATTTCATTCGTTTTTTATGGCTGAGTAATATTCCATTGTGTGTATATGTGTGTGTGTGTGTATATATATATATATATATATATATACACCATATCTTCTTTACCATTCATCTGTCAATGGACATTTAAGTTGTTTCCTGTTCTCTCTTGAAGGCAGGTTGGAGCACCTACCACCATGGCTGTCCTTGCTGCCATGGTAGCCATTTGTTGCCTTCAAGCTGATGTTCTTACATTTTATCCTTACATAACTTCCTGGTGGGAAGGTTAATCTGATGCACTATAATGTTCCATAGCCATAAGCAGACTCTTGAATCTTATTTGTTTTAACAAAATTTTTACTATAGTTTGGTAGCAAGTATTGGCAGTCATGAACCATTTCTGTTTGGAAGTTCTTTGCAAAATGACATAAAGAAGAAAGAGTAAAAACAGTCTTTTGTCTGATAAATTGGTTTTCTTTTCTTCTGCCTTATTGGGCCAGAGCTTCTTTGATGCCTACTACCCAAC
This sequence comes from Neophocaena asiaeorientalis asiaeorientalis, assembly GCF_003031525.2. Taxonomy (NCBI): domain Eukaryota; kingdom Metazoa; phylum Chordata; class Mammalia; order Artiodactyla; family Phocoenidae; genus Neophocaena; species Neophocaena asiaeorientalis. The sequence continues at coordinate 4,301,325 of NW_020174046.1, read as the reverse complement.
ATGGCCTAGAAGTGAAGGGCCACCAGAAATGAAACCCCTATGGGGAGAAGTAATTGCTAAATTATCAAGTCTTTGGTCCTAACGTAACTTCTCTGTTAGTATTTCCTAGTTCTAGCCTCCCCATTTCAGGTTGATTTTCCCACTATTGAGGTTACTGATGGCTTTCTAATGACTTGATGGGTGGGAGAAGATAAGAAGGTAGTGGGTATGATAGTAATCTCTATCCTATGTCAAGTAACCTAAAGTCAAGAATTATTTTTTAAAATAATCTTTGTTTATAGGTTAAAGTGCATAACAGATACTCAATTCTTGGAAGATTGAATAAAGAACAGTGTAGATGTTGGATAGGAGCCAAGCACAGTTTACTTGGGACGCATGTATCTAGTGATAGAAGGATCTTGTGGTGCCCTCTAGACTGTAGTACTCTTCCTCTCCTGAGATTTTAAGCAGGGAAATTTTATTATGGTGGTTGGTTGCTACCTGAAAGATACAGAAAGACTTACTATAATGCGAGAAGAGATTGGAAGGTAAATTTTGAAGACAGGGAGCATAATTGTAAAACATGCTGAGTCAGTGAGGCATTGGGTGATGGGGCAAAGCTTAGCAGGAAGTGTTAAAGGGAGCAATACAATATAGTAAGATTGGAACACTATGGGCTGGTTGGGCAAATATGTCCTCCTGCCTGCTTTTGTAAATAAAAGTTTATTGGAACACAGCCACACCTATTTGTTTACACAGTGTCTATGGCTGCTTTTATGCCAGAACGGCAGAGTTGAGTAGTTTCTAAGCCAAGAACATTTATTATCAGGCCTTTTAAGAAAATACTTGTGATCCCTAAAATATAGGCTTAGAGTGGGCATGATCAAGACCATCATCACTGATTTTACAGTTTTGTCTGGAAGCATGAAGACTTTTTTGGAGATTTTGTTTAATATAGTTTCAGCATTTTGGCAACACTGGATCTTACTTCTTTTACCTCTGTCCTAGATATGTCACCTCAACATAGTCTTCATTTCTCCCCTGCTTTTTCCTTTTTTGTCTTCCCCTTACCCTGCATCTACTTTCCTCTTCTATTTCATTTCCTTTTTCTTTTCCTTTCCCCTGCCATCATTTCCTTCTCTTTCTACTTTAAGAATCTTAATTCCCCACATTTCCTGCCTAGTTGTTAATAATCTGTAAACAGGGCTGAAATTATAGATGCAATGCACTTAGCCTTTAATTTGCCTTCTTTCAAGGTTAGCATTTCCAGTACCACATTCTCCTAAGTTATAGCACACCTGTACCCTCCCTTCAACTACAGAATCCCACAGTGTATTTCACACTAAATTCCTCACATCACTTGCTTTTAGATGCATCTTGCTACACCAGTTTATGTGAGTGTCACCACCTATAGTTTAAATAATGGACAATTTCACTGGCTTAGCATAGCCTCTGGCTTTCCTGTCTTATTTCTTCCCTGCCTCCTGTAAAGAAATACCTATTTTTTCCCTACCCCAGGTTATTAAAAATCTAGTCACTATTACAGAAGCACAGGTTTTCCAGTCCCTTCAGTTTTGCTTGCATTGATTTTTAGCTCTATTTTGTTTACATTGCTTTTCATGTAGTATGTGTATGTGGGTATTTTCATTCATACAGGCGCCTCAGTGAGGGAGCAGTGTGTACTTTGAGATCCCTACTTTTAATTAAGTAGTACAGTGATGTCAGTAGTAGGTGCTTCCTGTAAGAGATTTTATGATTGCGTGACTTCTACCACGATTGTGTTATTTACCATGAGCAAACCAAAATAAAGAAGATTTACGGACCTTTACAATTAAGGTAACCTACATTCAGTCATATAAACTCTATATTCCCACACATTTAGGACCTATATTCTATTCAATGGACATCTATTTCCTGCTTAATGGATTTGAAAGAAATCATAGTTAACACCACACTTTTTCCTTAAATCATTTTTGGAAAGCTTAAGTTATGAATAAAGAAAAAGCAAAGTATATAGTATTTAAGAATGTTAATGTAATTTAAAGTAATGACAACATAACTACCTTTAGTAGACTGGTCCTATTAAAATTGCAGAGCAGGCCACATTAAAATGTTAAAGGGGAATTTCAGCTACTTAGGTAACAATAATATGTAAGATTTCTTAATTGTTTATTTTATTGGAAACTAATTTTGAAGATCTTCATAAAGAGGCTCGAATGATGGTGGTTCTTGTGAGTAAGGGGGCAACAGGTTAGGGTTACTGCTCTTATGAAGACTCAGAATTTCATAAAGATTCCAGTTTGAAGGATGATAATACAGAATGACAGTTCAAGACTTCTTACTTCCTTCTTCTGTGAGTTTCTGGACCTGCTTTGACTAATTCCACAAAAGTGACTTTTAAACAAGCTGACAGGAGAGCTTCAGGCATCTAGTGTAAACAATCGTTGATCCTGAGAATCCCTTGAATTCTCTTGAATTAAACAAGGTCACAAAAATATTATTAATATTTATATAATTTCTCATTTTATATTGAAATAATGCTTTAATGAACAGTATTGTATACTTTTTTCTGAGTCCATTAATAGAAGTGGAACTTTGAGGTCAAAGGTTAACATACGTTTGAAGCTCTTGACACATTGCAGAAATGGGCATCTGAAAACATAACAATTTACACTCCATTGTCATTGTATTCCCCACTCCTTATTCTTCATCCAACTGTCCAACATTTATTACTTTTCTGGAATATCTGTCCACTTGATAGATAAAAATAGGAATTTATTGTATTAATTTGTGTCTCTTTGATAATAGAAAGGTAGACAATTTTTTCATATTTTTATGGCACAACAAATATGTCCTACCTCTCTTGTGGTATTTGTTCAATTTGTTTAACTTTTCCATTTATTTCATATCATTAGTCTGTGTCTACCTGGTCCTAATCTATGTTTATATAGAAGAACTTGTTCCAACAGATAAGAGCAACAGAGCTGATCAGACAAGCAAAGAACTTTCTAACAGTTAGGATTATTCATAAGTAGAATAGGTTACCTTTTGAGCCAGTAGACTTCTTACTGGAAACATCTCTTTTTGGAGATTCTTTCATTAGAAAGTTTAAAATAGAAGAATTCAGAGGAGCTTCAAGATGGCGGAAGAGTAAGACACGGAGATCACCTTCCACCCCATAAATACATCAGAAATACATCTACATGTGGAACATTTGCTACAGAACATCTACTGAATGCTGGCAGAAGACCTCAGACTTCGCAAAAGGCAAGAAACTCCCCACGTACCTGGGTAGGGCAAAAGAAAAAAAGAAATAACAGAGACAAAAGAATAGGAACCGGACCCACACCAGTGGGAGGGAGCTGTGAAGGAGGAAAGGTTTCCACACACTAGGAAGCCCCTTCACGGGAGGAGACTACGGATGGTGGAGCGGGGAAGCTTTGGAGCCACGGAGGAGAGCGCAGCAACAGCGGTGCAGAGGGCAAAGCAGAGAGATTCCCGCATGGAGGATCGGTGCCGACCGGCACTCACCAGCCCGAGAGGCTTGTCTGCTCACCCGCCGGCTGGGGCAGGCGGGGCTGGGAGCTGAGGCTCGGGCTTCGGTTGGAGCACAGGGAGAGGACTGGGGTTGGTGGTGTGCACACAGCCTGCAGGGGGTTAGTGCACCATGGCTAGCTGGGAGGGAGTCCGGGGAAAAGTCCTGACCTGCCGAAGAGACAAGAGACTTTTTCTTGCCTCTTTGTTTCCTGGTGTGCGAGGAGAGGGGATTAAGAGTGCTGCATAAAGGAGCTCCAGAGACGGGTGTGAGCCATGGCTATCAGCGCGGACCCCAGAGACGGGCATGAGACGCTAAGGCTGCTGTTGCCGCCGCCAAGAAGCCTATGTGCGAACACAGGTCACTCTCCCCACCTCCCCTCCTGGGAGCCTGTGCAGCCCACAACTGCCAGGGGCCCGTGATCCAGGGACAACTTCCCCGGGAGAACACACGTCGGGTGCCTCAGGCTGGTGCAACGTCCTGCCGGCCTCTGTCACCGCAGGCTCGCCCCGCATTCCGCACCCTTCCCTCCCCCAGGCCTGAGTGAGCCAGAGCCCCTGAATCAGCTGCTCCTTTAACCCTGTCCTCTCTGAGTGAAGAACAGACGCCCTCAGGCAACCTACACATAGAGGCGGGTCCAAATCCAAAGCTGAACCCTGGGAGCTGTGTGAACAGAGAAGAGAAAGGGAAATCTCTCCCAGTAGCCTCAGGAGCAGAGGATTAAAGCTCCACAATCAGCTTGATGTACCCTGCATCTGTGGAATACATGAATAGACAACGAATCATCGCAAATTGAGGAGGTGGACTTTGGGAGCAATGATATATATATTTTTCCCTTTTTCTCTTTTTTTTTAAGTGTGTATGTGTATGCTTCAGTTTGTGATTTTTGTCTGTATAGCTTTGCTTTTACCATTTGTCCTAGGGTTCTGTCTTTCCATTTGTTATTATTATTTTTTATTACTTAAAAAATGTTTTTTTCTTAATTATTTTTTTAATTTTAATAACTTTATTTTATTTTACTTTATTTTATCTTCTTTCTTTCTTTCCTTTTATTCTCTGTTTTATTCTGAGCCATGCGAAGGACAGGCTCTTGGTGCTCCAGTCAGGTGTCAGGGCTGTGCCACTGAGGTGGGAGAGCCAAGTTCAGGACACTGGTCCACAAGAGACCTCCCAGCTCCACGTGATATCAAACGGTGAAAATCTCCCAGAGATCTCCATCTCAACGCAAAGACCCAGCTCCACTCAACGACCAACAAGCTACGGTGCAGGACACCCTATGCCAAACAACTAGCAAGACAGGAACACAACCCCATCCATGAGAATAGAGGCTGCCTAAAATAATAATAAGGCCACAGACACCCTAAAACACACCACCAGACATGGACCTACCCACCAGAAAGACAAGATCCAGCCTCATCCACCATAACACAGGCACTAGTTCCCTCCACCAGGAAGCCTGCACAACCCACTGAACCAACCTTAGCCACTGGGGACAGACACCAAAAACAACAGGAACTATGAACCTGCAGCCTGTGAAAAGAAGACCCCAAATGCAGTAAGTTAAGCAAAATGAGACAGAGAAACACACAGAAGATGAAGGAGGTAGGCAAAAACCCACCAGACCTAACCAATGAAGCGGAAATAGGCAGTCTACCTGAAAAAGAATTCAGAATAATGATAGTACAGATGTTTAAATCGACAGTAACACAGTCATAGTAGGGGATTTTAAGACCCCACTTTCACCAATGGACAGATCATCCAAAATGAAAATAAAGAAACACAAGCTTTAAATGAGACACTAAAAAATATCGACTTAATTGATATTTATAGGACATTCCATGCAAAAACAAAAGAATGCACATTCTTCTCAAGTACTCATGGAACATTCTCCAGGATAGATCATATCTTAGGTCACAAATCAAACCTTGGTATATTGAAGAAAATTGAAATTGTAAGAGTATCTTTTCCGACCACAATGCTATGAGACTAGATATCAATTACAGGAAAAAATCTGTAAGAAATGCAAGCACATGGAGGCTAAACAACACATTAGTTAATAATCCAGAGATCAGTGAAGAAATCAAAGAGGAAATTGAAAAATACCTGGAAACAAATGACAGTGAAAACACAACAACCTCACACCTATGGGATGCAGCAAGATCAGTTCTAAGAGGGAAGTTTATAGCAATACAGTCCTACCTTAAGAAACAGGAAACATCTCAAACAACCTAACCGTACACCTAAAGCGATTAGAGAAAGAAGAACAAAAAACCCGAAAGTTAGCAGAAAGAAAGAAAGATCAGATACAAATGAAAAAGAAATGAAGGAAATGATAGCAAAGATGAATAAAACTAAAAGCTGGTTCTTTGAGAAGATAAACAAAATTGATAAAGCATTAGCCAGACTTATCAAGAAAAAAGGGAGAAGACTCAAATCAATAGATTTAGAAATGAAAAGGGAGAGTAGCAACTGACACTGCAGAAATACAAAGGATCATGAGAGATTACTACAAGCAACTATATGCCAATAAAATGGGCAACCTGGAAGAAATGGACAAAGTCTTAGAAATCACCACCTTCCGAGACTGAACCAGGAAGAAATAGAAAATGTGAACAGACCAATTACAAGCACTGAAATTGAAACTCTAATTAAAAATCTTCCAACAAACAAAAGCCCAGGGCCAGATGGCTTCACAGGCGAATTCTATCACACATTTAGAGAAGAGCTAACACCTGTCCTTCTCAAACTCTTCCAAAATATAGCAGAGGGAGAACACGCCGAAACTCATTCTACGAGGCCACCATCACCTTGATACCAAGACCAGACAAGGATGTCACAAAGAAAGAAAACTACAGGCCAATATCACTGATGAACATAGATGCAAAAATCCTCTGCAAAATACTAGCAAACAGAATCCAACAGCACATTAAAAGGATCATACACCATGATCAAGTGGGGTTTATTCCAGGAACGCAATGATACTTCAATATATGCAAATCAATCAGTGTGATACCTCATATTAAAAAGTTGAAGGATAAAAACCATATGATCATCTCAATAGATGCAGAGACAGCTTTCGACAAAATTCAGTACCCATTCATGATAAAAATCCTCCAGAAAGTAGGCATTGAGGAACTTACCTCAACATAATAAAGGCCATATATGACAAGCCCACAGCCAACATTTGTCCTCAGTGGTGAAAAACTGAAAGCATTTCCACTAAGATCAGGAACAAGACAAGGTTGCCCACTCTCACCACTATTATTCAACATGGTTTTGGAAGATTTAGCCACAGCAGTCAGAGAAGAAAAATAAAAGAAATCCAAATCGGAAAAGAAGAAGTAAAGCTGTCACTGTTTGCAGATGACATGATCCTATACATAGAAAATCCTAAAGATGCTACCAGAAAACTACTAGAGCTAATCAATGAAGTTGGTAAAGTAGCAGGATACAAAATTAATGTACAGAAATCTCTTGCATTCCTATACACTAATGATGAAAAATCTGAAAGTGAAATTAAGAAAGCACTCCCATTTACCATTGCAACAAAAAGAATCCAATATCTAGGAATAAACCTACCTAAGGAGACAAAAGACCTCTATACAGAAAATTATAAGACACTGATGAAAGAAATTAAAGATGATACAAATAGATGGAGAGATATACCATGTTCTTGGATTGGAGGAATCAACCTTGTGAAAATGACTCTACTACCTAAAGCAATCCACAGGTTCAATGCAATCACTATCAAACTACCACTGGCAGTTTTCACAGAACTAGAACAAGAGATTTCACAGTTTGTATGGAAACACAAAAGACCCCAAGTAGCCAAAGCAATCTTGGGAAAGAAAAACGGAGCTGGATGATTCAGTTTCCCTGACTTCAGACTATACTACACAGCTAAAAATATCAAGTTAGTATGGTACTGGCACAAAAACAGAAATATAGATCAATGGAACAGGCTAGAAACCCCAGAGATCAACCCATGCATATATGGCCACCTTATCTTTGATAAAGGAGGCAGGAATATACAGTGGAGAAAAGACAGCCTCTTCAATAAGTGGTGCTGGGAAAACTGGACAGCTACATGTAAAGGAATGAAATTAGAACACTCCTTAACACCATACACAAAAATAAACTCAAAATGGATTAAAGACGTAAATATAAGGCCAGACACCATCAAACTCTTTGATGAAAACATAGGCAGTACACTCTATGACATAAATCACAGCAAGATCCTTTTTGGACCACCTCCTAGAGAAAAGGAAATAAAAACAAAAATAAACAAATGGGACCTAATGAAACTTCAAAGCTTTTGCATAGCAAAGGAAACCATAAACTAGATGAAAAGACAACCGTCAGAATGGAAGAAAATATTTGCACATGAAGCAACTGACAAAGGATTAATCTCCAAAACATACTAGCAACTCATGCAGCTCAATATCACAAAAACAAACAACCCAATCGAGAAATGGGCAGAAGACCTCAATAGACATTTCTCCAGAGAAGGTAACAAACGCATGAACAAACGCATGAAAGAATGCTCAACATCATTAATCATTAGAGAAATGCAAATCAAAACTACAATGCGATATCATCTCACACTGGTCAGAATGGCCATCATCAAAAAATCTACAAACAGTAAATGCTGGAGAGGGTGTGGAGAAAAGGGAACCCTCTTGCACTGCTGGTGGGAATGTAAATTGATACAGTTACTATGGGGAACAGTGTGGAGATTCATTAAAAAAGTGAAAATAGAACTACCATACAACCCAGCAATCCCACTACTGGGCATATACCCTGGGAAAACCATAATTTAAAAAGAGTCAGGTACCAAAATATTCCTTGCAGCTCTATTTACAATAGCCGGGACATGGAAGCAATGTAAGTGTCCATCGACAGATGAATGGATAAAGAAGATGTGGCACATACATACAGTGGAATATTACTCAGCCATAAAAAGGAACGAAAGTGAGTTATTTGTAGTGAGGTGGATGGACGTAGAGACTGTCATACAGAGTGAAGTAAGTCAGAAAGAGAAAAAGAAATACCATATGCTAACACATATATGGAATCTTAAAACAAAAACAACAACAAAAAAGTGGTCAGAAGTACCTAGGGGTAGGACGGGAATAAAGATGCAAACCTACTAGAAAATGGACTTGAGGATACAGGGAGGGGGAAGGGTAAGCTGGGACAAAGTGAGAGAGTGGCATGGACATATATATACTACCAAACGTAAAATAGCTAGCTAGTGGGAAGCAGCCGCATAACACAGATCATCTCGGTGCTTTGTGACCACCTAGAGGGGTGGGATAGGGAGGGTGGGAGGGAGGGAGATGCAAGAAGGAAGAGATATGGGGACATATGTATAACTGTTTCACTTTGTTATAAAACAGAAACTAACACACTGTTGTAAAGCAATTATACTCAAATAACAATGTTAAAAAAAAAAAAAGAATTCAGCTATCTATTCTACCTCTGAAACCCTGGAATCCGTTTGAACTTCCGTAGAAAACATTTTGCATTATCGTTCCTTGTTTGTTCTCTGGAGAAATAAAAAAAAAATTAACTTTGTCTTGAGTTGAATATCATTAGAAGACACCTGCCCCTTATAGGTAGTAAGGGCTAGTAAGGTAACTTTTGATAACTTATGTGAGCCTGGACTCAAATGTCTACTCACAAAGAACAGTGAGGGGGATGTTCTTCTCTAATGGAGACTCAGATAATGACTCAGCTCGTGCAAAGTTTGGATTTTATTACACGCTCTTCTGAAGTAATACAGTAAGGCAACAGCAATAGCAATAATCGTTTTGACATGAAACGTTACATTAGCTTTTTTCCACTTTCAGTGTAAACAGTGCATTTATAGTCCACTTAACACTAACAGGTTATTTTCTCCTAATGAGCAGAGGAGTTGTTAAAAAAAAAAAAGAAAAGTGTTACGATTTACGAAGAGCAGTGACTTTTTAATGGAATTATGCATGCTTGATTCTTATTACCATAATTAGCTTTTCCCATGTTATGTGTTTTGCAGGTTTGTATTCTAGTAGAGTACTAAATCAATAGCAGCCTCATCAGGGTCTGAAAAAAAGTTCAAGCCAAATGAACTTTCCCATATGTATGTAAAATAAACTGCCATAAATTAACGGGAGGGTTTTTTCATGCTTTTGCAGAGCCTGAAATCACCAAGAATACCTCTTTTCAGATATAGAATTATATCACATTTGGGGGAAAAATAAGATACCAAACAAAGTAAAAATATTAAAGAATGTGCTCTTGCGTCGCTTTTTCTTATTCCTCTATTTTATTTCCTGTGGGGTAATTTGGAATACTTGCTAAAATAAGATGAATTATTTTATAAATTGAGACAAAGAAAGGAAAAAGAAAAGGGATACAGTATGCAAAAACTGAAAACGTAAGGGACAGGCTTTGCCTGTAGCTCTTATTATGTACAGAGGACTATTGTGAACTGTCTTCCAATTATACTTTAAACAATTTCTCTTGAAACATTTTCTCCATTTGGTTGGTTCTTGTAGCGTCATCATCTGGTATCATTAATACCATCAAACATCACATAAGATCCTATACTGTATAAAATATACTTGTGTCAGTGCAATTTTGAGCCCACAAATTGATACTGATGCCAATGTTGGTGACACATATTAGGCATTTGGAGTATCCCAGGGTCCTGGGCCATGTCTTTGGAGGTGTTTCCTTGTCTCATTTAATTCTCGTAATAATCTAATGAGGTAGATGTTATTATTAGAATCTATTTTTATAGTTAAGGAAACTAAAGCACAGAGAAGTTAAATAACTCCAACAAGGTTATCTATTTAATAAGAAACAGAACTGGGATAGGGACTCCAGAGCCCACACTCTTCGTCAGTATGGTCTACGCTCCAACCATCTCAGAGAGAAAAATTTCAAAATTGACAGACGTGAAGGAAATGTGGATAACTTAAACCATATATGCATTGATAAAGCCAAAGTATACAGCAGATGAGAACATAGAGGGGAGATCTGAGTAGTGGGATGATGATAATGATGACATGTCACGTGGAGTAAAAGTCACCATTGACAGTCTTGCTCGGCAGGCCCCGTTTCAATTTGGAATCCTCCAAAGTTTTCCTTTCCATCTTTTCCGACCTGTTACTTTGCTTTTCTCTCTTTCTCTATTCCGTTCATCTGTGAGATGCCCACTAGAGTTCAAACGCCTTTGCTGAGTTTTAATGATAAGATTTAAGGTTAATCCCCTGGTAATGACCTTATTTATATATTGAATATTATTCTTACAGTATATACACAAGCCATAAAGGTTTGCACATTGTAAAACTTGGCTAGAATTTTTCAGTCACTCCCGCTAACACTCACAGAAGCTAATTCAAATTTTACAAAAGGAAAGAAGGAATTTGCTCAAGGAAGCATTAAGAATTCATTAGACCTCAGGGGACTTCCCTGGTGGTCTAGGGGCTAAGACTCCACGCTCCCAATGCAGGGGGCCTGGGTTCAATCCCTGGTCAGGGAACTGGATCCCACATGCCACAACTAAGAGTTCACATGCTGCAACTAAAGATCCTGCATGCAGCAACAAAGATCCCGCGTGCTACAGCTAAGACCCGGTGCAGCCAAATAAATAAATAAAATAAATAAATATTAAAAAAAAGAATTCATTAGAGCTCAAAGGCACCAACTTTCAGTTCTCTGAAAACAGGCTGTGAACTACACAGGCCCCTGTAGCTAAAATACGAGCTGGAGGGGGAGATTGCAGGGGATCTTTTCGGTTAAACGGGGAGCAGGGGTGCTGGCAGTCATTCTTGTCATGGGGGAACTGGAGTAAAGGGATGTGGATAAGGGAGCCCACTGAGATAGGTTCTCATCCTGGTTCTATTAGTGGTCAGCAAAATGATCTGCAGCAAGGTACTTAAACTCAGTTTTCCTGTCACTAAAATGCAGTTAACAGTACCTTCCTCACTGTATTGCCTGAGGATGGAATGTTTGAACACCTGTAAAACTCTTGGTACTGGACAATGCCTAGCAAATAGTAAATGTTCAGTAAATGGCAATTTCCACCTTTCTTCACTCCTCATACCTTCCTGGTGGTGAAAATAAGATGTTCCCCCCACTTGGAGACTGATAACTGTTTGGTGCCTCAAAGTATCATCAATAAAATTACAGCTACCATGGACTGAACATATCGCAGCCTTCCTGAGTGGCCCTGTGCCAGCTGTTCTTATGTTTACTTCGTAATTCAATCTTCCGATATATTTGTGAGGTAGGTGCAATTATCCCCTAGTTACAGAGGGGGAAGCTGAATGTGTATAACTCTTGCCGTGAATCACTGAGCACATAACTGGGATTCCCAAGGCCAAGATTAATATCCAAATATTATTAAACTCTGACACTAGTGTTCTTTTTGCTCAAATATTTGCTTGCGTTAAAGGTCATTTTACTGAGATGATTACTGGGAAATTTAGATTATAAGTCTACATTTTGCTCTTTATCTCTTTTACCTCTTAGCTTTTATCTTTTGTAAACTGATTTTGTAGTATTTGATTTGTATTTCTTTATGGCATTGATTTATTTCATCAGTATTTTGTGATTTTCAGCATATTGTTTCTGTACCTGCTGTGCTTTGAGTATACCTAAGTATTTAATTTCCTTTTTGTGGAAATTGTAAATGGCGTTTGTGATTTTAATTTTGGTTCTGCATGTCTATTGTTAGTACTTGGAAATGTGATTGATTTTGTGTTGATTTGGTATCCTTTAATCTTGTGAACTCATTTGTTCTAGGATCGTTTCCGTAGACTACTTGGGACACTCTATATAGATAACCATGCCATATGCAGATGGAGACAGTTTTATTTCTTCCTTTCCAATTTGTATGCCTCTTATTTATGTATTTATTTTTTGACCTTATTGCAGTGTCCAGAATTTCCAGTAGTATACTGAGTAAGAGTGGTGAAAGTAGACGTCAGACATCCTTGCCTTGTTGTTGATGTTATAAGGCAAGCATTCAGCCTTTCACCGTGAAGTATGACATTAGCTATAGGTTTTTGTTGATGTTGTTTATCAAGTGGAGGCTAACACCTCTCTGTTCCCAACTTGTTGAGAGTTTCTATCATGAATGGTGTTAGATTTTATCAAATGCTTTTTCTACATCAAATAACATAACCATATAATTTGATTAGCATTTTTTTTTTTTTTTTTTTTTTGTCTTCAGAGGCAAAGGAAAAGAAACAGAGCCTGCACTGGCTTCTGGGCTTTTCAGCTGAAAATAACAGTGGTTTATTACAGTTTCTGAACACGTTGGAAACTAAATCTCTATTGCAGATAGCCCAGCAAATCAAAAGCTGTAGGAGGTTTAGAAAAATACGGGTTTTAGCAGCAGGTGTAACACTGATGACAGCACTATAAGTCTAATGTTGAATTTTTTAAGTTTCTTAAACATGACATTGGGCATGAGTCAATCGTATTTTTCAATCTTTAAAGAGATGAAAAAGATATTTTGTCTCCAAGTTCTTTTCTATCACCCTGTTTGTACTGTAGAATTACATAGTTGGTAGACTGTGTAGAAGGTAATATAGATTTTTATTGTCATCAACCGTTTATAATTCAAGCTCACGTTCATAGAAAGATAAGACGCAAAACAAATGGTTAGCAAAAATTCTCCAAAGCCTGAAATAAAATGGGCTTTTGGGGTCCACACTTTGCTGGAATTAGGCAATGCATGCTAAAGCCAAATCTTCCAGATCAACCTGAGGCCTTGAAAAATTTACACAGAAAAGACTTCATTTACATTCTATGTTATTCATCATCATTCAGTCAGGCAATATTCACTCGTCCTTCTGGGCAGGGCTTGGGCTGGGAAGTAGAAAGAATGCAGAGGGAAGTGTGCAGTGGGCCTTGATATTACGGAGGAAGAGAGACTCATAAGCAACTCTGAGGTTGTAGCTAAAGCACAGCTAAGACATGGATGAAAAGTGACAAAAGCATCCAAATGCTTCACTGATGTGACAACATCAACCAATATGTTTGAAATAATCTGTGTGACAATCAGAATCTTTCCGTTCCCATCTGGATATTTGTTGTATTGTTAACACGGCCCAGTTCTGAAGATGAAGTCTTCATTTGGTTTTGTAGTGTGGTAGGTGCTATCAAGTTCATTTGTTTCCTTTCCTGTAACATGTGTTGTAGCAGCTCCAATGATATACTGTTGATGACGTCACAGAGGCTGCATCCTTATGACTTCTGTCAGTCAATGCACCAGGGCACACTGACACTGATCCTCATTGCATTTACGCTACCTAATTTGAAAACTCCTGTCAAATACTTCAAGAAGGAGAAAGAAACCCCAGGAGAATTAGGTGATCATATTATTCAGTGATATCTGTTGAGAGCACTTACTTAATCAAAAGACGTGACACCTGGTATGAGCCCCTAGCTCTCCCCAGATGGTGCTGAAGGAGGCAGCTGGAGCTATGAAATCCCTTCCATCATAGTCCCAAAGTGGAAGTTTGAGCAAGGAGGTGAGGGGAGAAGGGGGCCAGCCAAACTCAGCAAGATCCATGGCTTCCTGGCAAGTCACTTTGATGTGCTGTGCCTTTGAAGTAAATCTTTTCCTATTGGGCGCCCCTCTTCACCAGTCTCTTCATTAGCCCCTGCAGTTTATCAGAGGGAGGGGGCTTTCTTTGAGGGAGTCAGAGAAGTGAGGCAGAGAAGGAGATAACAAAGACAAGGAGAGAGTGAGAGAGCAAGAACTCCAGAAGGTGGTGAGAAGTGGAGAGTGAGTCTGAAAGCCACTGGTATTTCAGTCTAGCTCAACTATATTTTAGTTGCAATATGTACCATTAAAATAACCAGGGCTTGGCTTTATAAGGGCTTTTTTGGAGGAATATTTTATACTTTTATCTTCAGATTCTTAGGCCTGTTTCATGCTGATAAGACTACTGTTTACTTATTGGTGTTTTAAAATGTCATTTTTAGAGAAATCTAGAGTCTTCTCGAATATCTTTATATCACCAGTTTTAGGAACTCTTTTAGAAACTCAAGGCACATAGCTGCCAATATCCTCAAGCTGCAAAATGAGGTTGATAATTGTATCTATTTCATAAGGTTATTACGAGGAGGAAATGAGCTAATATTTGTAAAGTGCTCAGAAGTATGCTTGGCAAAGTAAATGCTACATAAGTGTTTATTAAATAGTATAATAAAAAATATAAAAGGGAATAATAAAATATTGAATAGAATATACTTTAGTAAGGTAAATCATCCATCATCATTTAATCTTGATCTATAGTGAATTATTTCCAAAACTCAGTTGATTACTCTAGAGAAGTCAGAGTTGTTTTTTCCCCCTCTTGCCATAATTAGATGAAGGTCCATCTTGGCACCACCTCTTATAGATAGCACAGAAAGCACTGTTTTAATTATTTCTAAGGCCTAGCCTTTTGACTTCTATGGTGTTAAGGAGAACACTTGTCCTCAGTTACTTAGGTCTTGGCAGGAAGATTATTGCATTGTCTTGTGGGTTGGCTGAGCTCTGGCCCAAGGTAGCCAGATGGTGACTGACTTTATCCAGTTAAAAATTTCTCTGGTTTGAAATCTGATGAGCAACATCATTTAGCCCCTCTTCCAGGAAGAAATTCAGGGTCGTTTTAGTTTCCATGTTTTCTCTCCATATTTCTGTTGAGTGTCTTACCGTGTATTTCAGAAGCAGTGCCAGAAGAAAGCAATTGCCTCTTCTGACCGATACATTTACATTAATCATCACCCTTTCAGAGAACCTGACCTAGAACACCCCAGTGACAGATTTCTTGCTGCTGCTTTTACAACAAGCTCAGAATATTAAGGCTAGAAATCTACCCAGGGCCAGGGCTGTTGATCACATCACTCCTAGTCCCAGGTTAGTGCCTGGCATTTCAGTTTATGGCTTGTATTCAGGCTTTGGGGATTGGCGTGCTAACCATCCACGGTTGTAGAAGGACATTGGCTGAAAGCCTGTCTTAGGGTTTGTAAAATAATTGCAGTTTCCTGGTTACCAATTTTTAAAGTTTACAGACAGATGTTTGCAAACTCGATTAAGGTCTTAATACAGAGGAAACTGTACCAGATCTGTGCATTCAAAATACCGAGAGTATGTCTAGTCTATCTAAAATATAGCTATGTCCATTTGCATTCTTTAGACCATCATCTTAGGAGCAAATGCAATAGTTGCTCTTTACTTTGTGTTACTGAATGCTTAGAACCACGGCTAAATGTAATCTAGAGACTTAGGTACTAGTCTATGCTCTATGGATGTGTTGATACCACACGAATTAAATTGTATTACACTTTTAGGGTCTACCTGATATCTCAGTTTCTTGTGATTGAAAATTACTGTGAAATGGGATTCTGGGTTTCAAATTTGGCTAGATGACTGATTCTCTACTCATGACGTTGTCCTCTGTAAACAATTACAAGAACTGGAACAACTACTAGCATGTTTTTAGTGATGGCTCTGTGTCTCACATTGTGCGAAGTACATTAGTAATGTGTTGTGTCATTTAACCCACACATGAACCTCGTGAGGTATTTATATTCTCTCCATCAACAAAAATCAACTTATGGAATGGGAGAAAATATTTGCAAGCGATGTGACCGACAAGCTCTACATGAATGAACTTACTCACTTTAAACATGAACACAAGGTCCTCCTCAATGCCCGTTGTGGAGAGTGAGTTCATCACTGTTTGGACAGACACTCATAATGATGACAAAAGTTGTTAAGGATCATAATCATCCTTGAAATCTTAGTGCTTTTCATTTAGATAAGTATCTCCTTGGCCTTTAGTTTCCATATTCTCTTCTATGTATCTTATGATAACTGGAAAACTAAACATAGAACTGCTTATTTAATTTTCCCTAGAAATAAATATATAAAAACATATTACCAAGTGTAAAAGAGATTCACAGGACATGCATTGAAAATGGTACGAAAACTGTCATCTCAGCCCTCACAATCACATTTTTTCACCTGCTTAGGGAATTGTACATCTCTGGCTTGTTGAACACATTCTTAACTGCAAAATTGAAGACTGCCAGATCAAAAATGCTGCTTTAGTCATGTTATTTCTTAGCTTATATTTGGAAGAAAAAAGCATTAACTACATACTAAAGTTTAATGGAATGGTGCTAAAGAATGGAACTGATTTTAAGAAGACGTAAGTTGCAGAAATACCTTTGTGGATCAATCAAGAGTAATTTATATAGCACTTTTTAATGTCTAGATTTACTGAACTTGGACAGTCTAAGCCAAACTGCAGTATTTAGATGACAGGTTGCTATAATCCTAAGAATACATCTAAATTTGAGAAAGTAACTACAAAAAATAATACAGCTTTCACTGCTTAATTTTCAGTCTATTGAGGGAAAAAAATCCTTGATAAAAGACTTAATTTCCTTTTGTCTCTAGAATTCTGGCTTATTTATTATTATGTTAAATGAGCTGTTAAAATAGTTTTGTAAAAAAATATGTTAAATGAGCTGTTAAAATAGTTTTGTAAAAAAATATGTTCTTTATACATATACGGAGATGAAAAATTCTAAATTTTTAGAGCCTAAAAATGGAAGAACTAAAAATGGTTTTCAGGTAAGGTAACCTATAGCTGACCTTTACCAAGTGCTCTCTGCCAGATGTGTCTTACATATACCAACTCATTGAATCATCACCTCCATCCTAAGAAACAGAAATTTTCATTGACCCCGTTTTAAGATGAGGATGCTAAGGCCTAGAGAGGCCGAGGAGCTGGTAAATGATGAAGTAGGAATTTGAACTCTTCTGATTCTGTGGTCCATTGGGTAGCAGATGGGTGAGGGACTGGAAAAAAAAAAAAACTAGAACCCAGAATCTTCAAAAATTTTGTTACTTTGCTTGTGCCAAATTGATTATACTCTATCAGAGTAAGATCATAAAAAGTGTCATTTCCCCAAGTACACTGACCTGTTGGTCCTAGGAAGCAATTAAAGACAATATAGCTGAGATTAGACTTTAGCTCTCCAGGGAAATAGGGGAAAACGTGAGAGAGAGCACAGACTTGGTGGTCCTTGCTCCTACCCTGACTCCAGAGCCCTGTCGACCCTTCCCACTGGGGCCAGTTCCAGGTGACGCGCACTCAAGGGCACAGATTCTGGAGCCAGACACACCTGAATCCTAGTCCTAGATGGAGATCTGTCACTAGGAGATTTTGGAAAAGTGACAACCTTTCTGAGCTCCATTTTTCCATTTGTGAAAAAAAGATACATAATAAAATAACACCTTATATTGTTGTTTTGGGACAAAATGAGCTAATACTGGCACATAATGTGGTCAGTCTTTCTTGCCCCCTCCAACTCTTGTTCCCATTGCCCTGTTGCTGACCACTGGCTGTCTAAAGTCCTTATTTTTTAAACACTCTACGATGAGGTCTTGTTTGCTACAAAATCCGTTCTCTTCTTCCTACATGCATGTTCATGTTTTATGTGTAAGGGTTGATCTCAGCTTGAGTTTAGGAATAAAACAATTGAATGAGCCTCCTGGGAGTGTTGGTATCTTGAAAGCAAATGCTACTAACCCAAACAAATCTAGTTTGCAGGCTCTCAAGCTGTGTGACGATATGAAAGGGATGTTAAGCATTGTAGGAGAGACATTTCTGGTAAGCCTTTTCAAACCAAAGTGTATTAACCATGTTCTATTCTGTTAAAGAGAGCTGGCCTCCTCCATATCTGCCCCCACCCCCTGCCATCCATGGGCCCTCTTGAAAGCTGGAATACTTCCCGCTCCAAAGTGGGAACGAGAGGGTGTGAAGATTTGCTGCCTTGGCAGTGTTGAAGAGTTACTGACCCCACGTTAGAGACACACATGGAAGATTTTATAGTTTGTTGAGTGCAAAGGTGATTCAACAATTATAATCAAATGTTCTCTTGATTGAGATGCATAGATGTAATGAAAGAGAAACAGTCAAATGGTTAACTAATAGAGAATTTCAGAAGAAGATAAGCAGGGCAGGGATTACTTTCTTTCTTTTTTTTTTTTTTTTTAATTTTATTGAAGTGTAGTTGATTTAAAATGTTGTGTCAGTTTCTCCTGTACAGCAAAGTGATCTAGTTATACATATATATATTCGTTTTCACATTCTTTTCCTTTATGGTTTATCACAGGATATTGAATATAGTTCCCAGGGCTATATAGTAGGACCTTGCTGTTTATCCATGCTCTATATAATAGTTTGCGTCTGCTAATCCCAAACTCCCAATCCTTCCTCTCCCTACCCCTGCTTCTCCATGGCAACCATATATCTGTTCTCCATATCTGTGAATCTGTTTCTGTTTCACAGATATGTTCATTTGTGTTGTATTTTAGATTCCACATATAAGTGATATCATATGGTATTTGTCTTTCTCTTTCTGACTTACTCTGCTTTAGTATGATAATTTCTAGGTCCATCCATGTTATTGCAAATGGCATTATCGTTCTTTTTTATGGCTGAGTAATATTCCATTGTGTATATATATATATATATATATATATATATATATATATATATATATATATATATATATATATATATATATATATACACACACCTTGGTAGGGATTGCATTCTGAAGATAAAAGGTGCTAAAAGTAAGAGTCCTTAAGAGTAGGATTCATTTAGCTCAGGTTATGGAATGTACACATGATGGGGCTGCTTACAGTAGTGTGAATGTTGTTGCTAGAATCACTGTTAGTCACAATATGAAATATATGATATTCTCCCTTGCTGCACACTCAACTCTCAAGTAGCACTGACAGATCCACATATTTCCAGTGGCTTGCATATTGACCACTGACATAGCCAATAGGGCAGGTTAGTGGTAAAGAGAGACTCCATCAGCTTCTTCCCACTCATCATTTTTTTAGAAAGAAGAATTAGTATAGCTGAACAGAATTCACCCTCCCCGCTCCTTGTTTCCGCCTTGGACTCTATCTGTAGGGCTTGCTTCTTTATATTTGTTCTCTGTGGTTCTATAAGACATGGTTTAAAGGATGATTTTCTTAGTTGCCAGGCCAGAGAGAAATACCTTTAAAAGCTCAGTGATCTTTAGCACTATTTGGTCTTTCTTGTAAATTCAGCATAAGCCCCTGCACAACAATGTAGATTTCCTGAAGTTTTAGAGTTAACTGAGAAGGACCAGCTCCTCCCCAGGTCAGGGCTATCAAGGCTGTGACCAACCACCAGGGCAATAGAGCTGATTAGGTCCTTGAAGAGCAGAGGATAAAGAGACTTTGGAAACCTAAATCCATGTAGGGAAATAAAGGAATACAGATTCTTTTATTGTAGTGTAAGACCATGCACTTTTAAAAAGAATTTTAAATCTAGGACTTTATTGATGGACTGTGAGATTGACGACCAGGCCATCTCTTCAGAATCAAAAATGGAAGAGTCTGGATATTATACAGGACTAAATGGACTAGGTTAGACCTGTGTAATATTGGCTATCTTGAGAAAATAGAGATGTCAGTTCCTGATGAACATGGTCTATTGGGAAAGACTCCGTTAGGAGCATGATCTTTGTTTTTGTTTTGATGTGGACCATTTTTAAAGTCTTTATTGAATTTGTTACAATACTACTTCTGTTTCATGTTTTGGTTTTTTGGCTGCGAGGCATGTGGGATTTTAGCCCCCCAACCAGGGATTGAACCCACACCCTCTGCATTGGAAGGCAAAATCCTAACCACTAGACTTCCAGGGAAGTTCCTGATCTTTGGGTTTTGTTCATAGGATTCTTCTGATTTTAAAACCTCAGTGAGAAGACAGTTATTTTACGTGTGGTTTCAGATTTTGCTTCTCTTATTCCTGATTTGGTCTCTGCCTTGTGTGGTCAGGAATTTTGTTGTTTAGGATGAGGCATGTTGGTTTGTAGAATTATCTGTCTAACATCCCCATCATTATTCCCTGTTTAGTGTTCCTGGCCTTCCTCGTGTGTTCTGTGAATCGTTACCTGACTCTGTTTATGTCACTACCAACCGCACCTCATGATTATATTTGTGACGTTGGTTATATAACTCACCCTCTCTGTCTCAGTTCCCTCCTTTGATAAAGAAGAATGACAGTTACTTTTAAGCTCTTTAGAGAAAGATATATGTCCTTAGTTATTTGTGAAATATTAATCAGATTCCAGGGAACTGTAAAACTGCAAATGTTCTTAAACAAAAAATATGACATTAGAAAATCTATTTTTTGTTATTGTCTGCTTTTCAAAAACTAGGCAGTTGACCTAAGTGTAACAAAATTGTGAACAGTTGCTGTGTATTTGAGCATGTTAGTGTGCTCAATGTAACACACTGTAAATAAGTCATGGTTCCTGTCAAGTGAGAACGATGTGTCCAGGATATTGGTAACATAAATATGAAGAAGCTAGATAGAATACAAGTCATGTCCTAATTACTCCGAAAACAGGGAAATTAAAATACCTTTGAATAAAACATAGTCAATCCTAAGTTTCATCCATTAATTTCAACCAGTATTTAAACAAATCCAACCAGTACATTTATTATCAAATATTGGGGTCCCAGGCTGTTTACTGGGGTTACAAGAGGAAGATGAAAGTTTTGTTAATGAGCTTATAGTCTAACGGTCAAGACAAATTTTGTCCTAAAGGTAAAGGGGAGTAATTAAATATTTTAAGCCAGGGTATGACTTATATAGCCTTGTATTTTATTTTTATTATTATTTTTGGATGTGCATCTTGTGGGATCTTAGTTCCCTGACCAGGGATTGAACCCAGGCCCACAGCAGTGAAAGCGCCGAGTCTTAACCACTGGACCGCCAGGGAATTCCCTAGCCTTATATTTTAGAAATATTATTTTGAGTTTCTTATGAAGAATAGTTTGGGGGTGGGGATCAGAGCAAAACTGAAGATAGAAGACCAGTTCATAGACTATGGCAAAATCAAATGCCCACAATATGCAAGACTCTGTTAAGTGCTGACAATTCTAGAGTAATGTATATGACATGGTTCTTACCCCCAAGGTGCTTAGAGTATACTTAGAGATACATGACATAAAATCATCTAAAATTAAATAACGATGTGGCCTTGTTTTCCTTAGAGGCATGAGGCATTTTGTTTTTTTAGCATTTCATACTTAGAACAGAGATGTTGCTCAGTAAATGTTTGAAAGAATAAATTATTTGAAAGACTGTCTGTTGAACACATGATATATAATTTTAAAGGAGTGAGAATTTCACATAAGGAAATAACTACTGTAGAGTGTGATGACTTCACATACCAGGTAAGAGAGCAGAGAAGAAGGAGTGATTAACTCCCTTCACATCAGACAGGACATCTGATCTGAAATGGATTTTGGAGGTAAAATGGTTGTTTTCCAGGAGGGGAAAAGGGGGAAGGATATTTTACAGAGAAAACCACATGCAAAGGTGTGAAAGTTGTGCAGATATTTGCAGTTCTCTGACTTCGTGTATATTAATCTGGCTGGATTATAAACAAGAGGGGATTTGAGCTAAAAGAAGAGGAATTAGGTAGACAGACACCACATCTTGATGAACTTCATATACCACACAAAGTAACTTACAACATACCTTGAAGCCTCATAAGGGATTTTGAGCAGGAGAGGGAGATGATTAATTATGTCGGTAGTTCACACCAGCAACAATAAGGTGGATGCACTGTAGGACTTGAGGTAAATCAGGAAGGTCCATTAAACAGGTATTAGGAGACTTCCATTTAAATGGAGTTGATTATTCTCAACTTAATTTCAATAGTACATAATTTTATTTTCTGTTTATCTTGGTTTCCTTCCCCAGTCCTCATGTTATTATGATTATGATTTAAGGTGTGAATCTCTTGGAATTTATCCAATTTGAAGTTTGTTGAGCTTCTAGGATGTGTAGGTTAATGCCTTTCATCAAATTTGGGAAGATTTTGACCATTTTTTTCTCAAATATTCTTTCTGCCTTTTCTCACCTGCCCTCTTGGGGCTCACATTATGCATATGTTGGTATGCTTGAATGGTATTCCACAGGTCTCTGAAGATCTGTTAATTTTTTCACTCTTTATTTTTTTCTGTTCCTTAGACTAGATAATATCATTTCAAGTTTGCTAATTCTTCCTTCTGCTGGCTCAAATCTGATGTTGGGCCCCTCTAGTAAATTTATTTTACTTTGTATTCCAGAATTTCTATTTGGCTCTTTTTTATAATTTCAGTCTTTTTATTGGTATTCTATACTTGCTGAGACATTGTTCTCATACTTTATTTAATTTATTGTTCCTTTAGGTTTTTTTTTAAGGTAAGATTTCCTTTAGTTCTTTGAATATGTTTTAAATTGTTGATTTAATGTCTTTGTCTACTGAGTCAGTCATCTGAAAATCCTTAAGGTAGTTTATATTGATGTCTCTTTTCTGTGTGGGCCAAACTTTGTTGTATTTTGCATGTCTCATCATTTTCTGTTGAAAACTAGACTTTTAAAGTAATATAATTTGACAACTTGTGAGATCAAATTCTTCCTCTCTCCTAAGGTTTGTTTTTGTTTCTTTATTTAGTAAATTTCCTGAGCTAATTCTGTAGTCAACTAATGATTGAACAGAGATTTTCTTAAATGCCTTGGATCAATAAGACACCCAACCTTTACAAAGGGCTCTGGATGTGTTTTGGGACATTCCGTCAGTGCTCCGTCAGGCAGTTTACACCTCTGCATTTGCTTTCACTTTTGTTGCTTTTGCAGTGCTTCAAGATCAATTTAGGACCTTCTCAGGTCTTTCCTGGATATATGTACAACCCTGTGCCTGTGTACAGCCCTACACATATCCATGGCCTTCTAGATTTCCAGTAATAAAATGGAGATGTGATGTTCAAAGCTTGAACATCTCATTCCCCAGATTTTTCCTTTATGTTTCTTTGCCAAGCTCTTATTTACCCCAACTGGTAATGTTCCCTCAGGCAGCTGTGAGGTTAAGCAATTGCTGTTGGTTGTTTTTGACAAATGCTCCATAGAAAAGGCTGTAGGCATTGAATGAGGTCTGAGTCAGGTCAAATAAGAACAAACTCTTGAGAATGAATTTTTCAGGTAATTGACAGACATGTCAAATAATGACAGTTCTCTGAATATGGTATTTGGAGGTATCTCTAAACCTATTCTACCCACTAGTGACTGCTAGGCTGCTTGCTTTACCATGATCATGGAGTGGTTGGTTTTGAAGGATATCACAGAGCTGCAAAGAGGGGGATAGGATTAGAACACATTAAAATGCCATAAAGGTCATTGTTATTAGTGAAATTCAATCATTTTTCTTGAACAAACTCTCATTGGATTGTTACAAGCCTTTGGTTAGTTTTTCAGACTTCTGGAAAAGTTGAATTTTGACAACTTTTGCCAGTGTTTTCATTGCTATTATGGAGGAATGTCTTTTCAGAAGTCCTTAATCCTTCATTCCCATTTATAGTTCCATAAGGAAAGAGTTTTAGTTTCCATAGGAAAAAATTTCCTTTGTATTGGGTGAGGACTTATAATGTCATTGGTCCTTTCAACATACCATTTGATTAAAAAATGCAATGTTTTCAGAATACTGAGCACCTAAAATTTTGCACAAAGCCAACTTATAAAGACATTATAAAATTTATCTCCCAAGTACCCTTTCTCAAGTCTGTTCTCATATATTGAAATATATCTTTTGTGAAAATGAGAAAGTCAAGAAAAAGAATGACATGGGGTGCTGGAAAGAGACAATTCTATTTAGTGCAAAGAAGATGAGAAGTTGCAGATCAACTGCTATATAGTGAACTAGTCCATTGTGGAACAAGTAGTCCAGATTGGAGGAAGAAGACTGAGAGCTCTCAGAGGAATTCTCAGAAGAAACAAGAACTTATGAAAAAATGTAAAGTTTTATGATGAGAAAATCTGAGGAGCCTTCTTACAGAGATGGTAAGATTGTGAGATGTAGCCCAAGATACAGAGAAACTGAGCAAATGAAAACATTAGTTTTTTAAATTTAAGAAAAAAGAAAAAAAATTGTTCAGGAAAGATCTAGTTTAGTTTGTTACTTGGCTCAATATGAAATAACAACTTGCATAACCATAGAATTATAAACACTGAAATGAAAATAACTATAATTTGTGATATAACTGTGTAAAAAGATAGGGTGAAGAGGAGAATGTAAACTCTCATAATAGCAATTTAACAAATACTGTCTGAAAGTAATAAAGAGACGGCACCATATGTATATTATTTAGAAGTTTTGAACTAAATTCCAAAAGTAAAATTGGAAGATGGTTGCCCCGTGGAAGATGAAGAAGACAGAAGACGTGTGTGTGTGTGTGTGTGTGTTAGTTAAAAGTCTTACAATGCTATTTGAGTTTTCAAGTATCTGTATATTACTAGATGAAGGTAAACATTGACCACGTTCAGCCTAGTTTTAGTGAAGTGTTTTAAATAGGAGGCTGGAAATTGAAGGGTAAGTTAGTATAGTCCATTTTTCTAGGAAATTTTCAAGAAACTTGACTGGGAATGGAAGGGAAAAATAAAGAAAGGGTAGGGGGAATTTTGGATTAGTGATCAGACCAATTCAGTTACGCAATATATATTTAAAAATTTTTTTTAGAATGTACATAGGCTGAGAGAAAAATGGATGATAAGAAAATTTGAGGGAGTAAAGCTTGAGTGCTCTGAAAAGATGCTTCTTTCTCTGAGCCTGGAGGGAGGGCTGTAAGAATGGGAATGAATGTAAATAGATCTGAGGATTCTTCTTTTTTCCAGTGAACCTCTAAGCTAATAATGAGACAGGGGTGTCTACTATGAAATCAGTTGATTGGTTCTTGAGAAGAAAGATGAAGGTTTGAAATAGCTGCTTGAGGGATTAGAAATTAGTATTGACAGATATAAGTTTAACAAGTGGTGCTGAAGAACCACATAATATTTAAGCCACTATGGATTATGGTTATGCCCCCCATCCCTGAAATTACTGTCAGGTGACCTCCCTTTCTGAACAGAACACGTACACTTAGTAGTCTGGGTAGGAGAGTGGAGAAGAGGGATGATTAGTTAAGATGAGGGTTGAGGAGTTTAGAGTTGATTTGGATGAAAGGACCCCATTGAAAGTGTTAGAAAAAGATTAGCCCAAGTGGCTATGCTTGGAGAGGGAAGAAGATGAGGTCAGGAAAACGGAGTGTTCAAGAGACTCATAGTATCCATGAGGTTGAAGAAAAATTTTAGGTGAAAGGGATTTTAAAACCTTACTAATGAAAATGTTGAGATGTAAATTTTTAGTCAATGAAATAACTTGCCTTCCCCAGGACCTCGAGGTTTGTTGTAAGCATATTTAGTTTTTATTTAAGTATTTATATTATCTATAAGGACAAGGTATAAGCACATTTAGAATGGGGAATAATGGATTGAAAGTTGAATATTAGGACAAATGGCCTCCACTCCTTCAAAGTTGAGGGAGCATTTCTTAAGATAATGTGGAGATTTCAGGAAATTTTGAAAGATGGTAAAGGAAGAACTTTTGAAAAGGTAGAGTGAAGAGGGCATTCCAATCATCATACAGGAGAAACTGATTGAGATTGGATGAAGAGAACCATGGGCTTTAATTCGTGACATCCAAAGTGTCTTTCCAAGAAAAATGAGATCCAGATGGGCCTTGACCAGTTAGTCAGTGTGTGCTTAATCTCCCCTTGGATTAAATCTCTTCCATGTCACCTCCCCCAAAAGTGCCTGTGTGGTTGTAAGATAAAGCTAACAAGCTCTTGTGAATGACATTCATACAGCTCATCAGCTTCGTTCCACTCTGCCCCTTCCTGCCCAGCCTTCTCAGCCACAGCTCCTCCATTCACCAAGCAGGGATGTGGGGGCGGGAGGGGAGAGCAGGAAGCAGAGAAAAACATGGCAAAGAAGAGGAAACTATAAAAGGATGGAAGAGGAACATTAAAAGAAAAAAGAGTTCAAATGGGAATGAAGAATTTGGAAAGAACTGGAGTTTGTGAAAGGATTAAAATGATATTAGAGGGAGAGGAAAGGATGAGGGAAGACATGAATAGAAAGGACAAGAATGCCAGAGTCTCTTTTTTGAGTCATTTTGAGATTGCTCTTTTTTCGCTGCTCTGTTAGGATGAGTAGTAAATATGGGAACTTTATTAGACCATCAGTTCTTATTATCATTTTTTTTCACTGTGCACACATGTGGGAATGGTGGTCACATGTAAGATACACTCACATGGATGTACCCAGGTTTATGAGCAGTTTCCAACACACTGATTTTAATTCTGTTATTCTGTTTCAGCTAAGAATGTATATTATAAGCAGATGGGTAGAAGTGATCATGTTACAGAAATAACCATTTAATTTATCTTAAAAATCCTTGAACATTTAACTGTTATTATTGTAAATTACTTTTCAGAACTCTCACAGCCAATTATGTTAGTTAGGTTGAGGACAACTTCAATAAGTTACTTATGAAATTTTATATGCCACTTTGCTGCACAATAGAGAATAGTTTCTATATGTAAATGAGTAGCTGGGGGAGTGCAGTCAGTTCAGCCAATAACTTTTGAGCATCTCTAGTGTGCTAGGTATATTACTCTTGGTCACTTATCATAAGCTCTTCAAGAACAGTATCCTTCTTGATCCTGTTCCTTCTGTTTCTGCTCCTCCTTCTTTTTCTCCTTCTAGTATCTCAGTTTCTATCACTGTATGATGTATACTACGTGTTCTATAAATAAATGCATAAATTATGGGCACTTTGGTGCTACAAGGATGCAAATGATGTATAATCTCCCTCTAAGCACCATTTTAAACTAAGGAGAGAAAACCATACAATTAAAATTGGGATGTGATTTCTTCATATGTCAGTGTTCGTTTTCTCTTTGCCCTACATTTGTATCATCCCCCGGTACCTTTTGGGAGATGCAGAATCAGGAGTATCTGAAGACTGGCATTAAAAAACCCACAAAAAAATAAGAGGCTAATTCAGTCTAGAAGGTAAAGCAAGAAACTCCATGGGTACTGGGTGAATGGGAGAATTTTGGAAGGTTTAGCATTTGAATTGTTCTAGAGAAGTTGGAGATAATGAGAAGGAACTAAGAAATGGCAAAATAACTTGAGAAATTTTATTTTGGGTTATAAATTGGTTAGTGAGTACAAATAGAGAAATGTAAATACAAATTGGAATTATATTTTAAATAGTTTGATTGCTGGACTGCCCTTTGAATGTACTTCATGTGGAGACTGAATCACATGGAACCCTGGCTTTTTGACAGGCTACGTTGTTATTGAAGACGTAAAGTAATTAGTGAATGGAGGTAACTCTATGCTCTGTGGGCCCAGAGTAGAATTTTGTTGGGATATTGAGAAAGGAGAAGATAATATTTAAAAAGGTTTTTGAAGGCTGTAAGGAGTCCTTGCGGGAGGAGGCAAGACATTCCATGAGGAAAATAATGTCTCAGGAGATACCAGGTTGTTTTTGGGAAGCATAAAATCTGTGTATTGGAGCATAGATTTTATGACCAAGTATGGCAGGAACCTAAGTGGAAAAGATTTGTTAAAATTGCTGTTACTTATTGAATGCTTAGTGTCAGGTATTGTGCAACTGTCTTGATTGTTGCAACCAAGTTGTTGCAACCAAGTTGACTATGATGATATTCATCATCATAGTCAAGGAAAATAATTAGAAGAAGGCTGAGGATAGAATGCTGGTAATACTGGCACTAAAGGCTAGGCAGAGAAACAGAAGAGTAAAATATGAATGGTTACGAGTAGTAGAGAATCAACAGAAATCAGTGTCCCAAAGCAGAGGATAAATGGTCCAAGAAGGTGGGTGTGGCAAGGGGCCAAATTTCAATAGTTTGATGGCTGAGAAGACAGAGCAGGAGATAACATTTAGGAGATCATTGTTTGCATTTGGGGAGAGCATTTTCCGTAGAATACTGGAAATAGAAATGATATTAGAAGAGGCTTCAGTGAATGTATGATGAGGAGGTAGAAGCAGTAGAGAACCAGCTGCTCTTGAGATTAATGGCCCTCAAAGAAAGGAAATGGGAGGCAAACTCAAGGTGTCAGCAGGACCTGAGAATCTTCTTACAGACAAAGAGAGAGGAACAATAAAGACTGCAGGATTGATCTACGGGAGATAAAACATCACTGATGCAGGAAAGCTGATGGGAGGGGATGGGCTCCAAAAGCCAGATGGAAGAGTTGGGCTTGGAAGAGAGGGAGTCCACTGCCAGGCAGAACTGGAGGGAGGGCTGCAATGTTGATCTGACTCTGCACTGAATTTTTATCTAGGGTTCGGTACCACACACATCTCCCTATTTCTTTAGGGGTAAATAAATCAAACCTCATAACTGGATCATTGGAATAATGCCTCTGCAGCCAGGCACCTGTAGGACCCTGGGTTTGTTCCCAGTGTTTGGCCAGAATCAGTAGTTCCAGGACTTTTTCATAAGTAACTACAGTTTTTCTGAATATAGGAAATTTCCAGAATAATGTAGAAATGTGACCAGTATCAGGTCAGCTTTATTTATATCTGGGTCCAGCATGAACAAGACAGGGCATAGAATGAAATACAGGCTATGTAGGTCTTTATGTATGCCTTAGCCCCAACTTCTCACCCATTCTCAGAGCAAATCTTCAGTGGATCTCCTCATTATAACACCAATCACATTCAATAAGATATTTAACCATTCAACAATCCTATGATATTTCTGTGGTGTGAGATTGCTGAGGAGCACAGAATTCTGTCCAAGCACAGTCACGATGCAGTCAGTGTTAACTGCACACAGTTTATGCTGGACCCTATTTCCAGCATGCTGCAGTTGATTTATTTTATTTTTTGATAGGGAACATTTTTTCCCTACTTAATAGAGATCTACTCTCTAGGTAAGAAAAGGAACCCACTAGTTTTCAAAACATAGGAACAGATGCTCTCTTAGGTCTGGCTCCATGAGTTGGAAACCAAGTATAATCACACAGTGTTATCTGAGGGCCTCACCAAGTGCTTGGCTGTCTTCTCACACTACCTGTTGATGTCTAGGGTCTCAAACATCAGAAATTTATACTTTTTTTCTTTATAGCTTTTATTTTTCTTATTTACCCTATTAAACTTTAAACATTTCTGAAGTGGTGGTGTTGAGGGAGTCCTAATCAGTTAATGCCTATGGAGAGATTCCTTTACCTATGGCACTTTTCAAAATATTCTCCTTTATGTAATCAGACCCTCAAAAATTCCAAGGAAGATTCACCCTCCCCCAGTTTCATAGATGAAGAAACTTAAGTTCAGGGGTTAAATAACAAGCCTATCTTAGCAAGTGTCTAAGGTAGAAAAAGCCAGGTCTTTGCAATTCTTAGAGCCATCTTATTTAATCCCTACTTAATGGAGAAATTAATTGCCTAAGAGGCAGGACATCATGGTCCTAGGGACAAAGACTTTATAACCAGGCTTGAAGCCTGGCATCATTGTGTCACATTGAGTTACCATCTATTGAGCATGTACTGTGTGCCAGTTGCCATGCTGTTTACACTACAAAATTCTCACTTATCAGTCACACACATGGGACTTCCCTGGTGGTCCAGGGCTTAAGAATCTGCCTTCCAATGCAGGAGATGCGGGTTTGATCCCTGGTCAGGGAACTAAGATCCCACATGCCATGGGGCAACTAAGCCCGCCCGCCGCAACTGCTGAGACTGCGTGCTGTAATGAAAGATCCCGCATGCCAAAACTAAGACCCAACGCAGCCAAATAAATAATTAATTAAAGAAAAGAATTCAACATCTATTTTAAAAAATCACACACAGTGCTACAAGGTTGGTAGTATTATCCACATTTTAATAAATACAAAATTACTACTTAAAATGATGAATTGGCTGGCAGTGGGCCAGCTAATAGATGGCAGAGTCAGGAGTTGAACACTCATCTGCCTGGCTTCCTCCAAACTACCTCACTGGAATTCACAGCTTACACGACATGTGACCATGGGAAATTAAGTTTCAGTTTCCTTGTCTTTAAAATGGATATATTTGTACATACCTTGCAGGGTGGTTTGACAATTCAGTCAGAACACAACGGAAACGTCTAATACAATAAACTTCAGCTGCTTCAACAGCAGTGATGGGTGCTCTTGTTACTGTAAGTTACTCTGTTGGTTACTGTGGGAGCTGGGTCTGTGCTCTAGGTTTTCTGATTCTCAGCTCCTTCTCATGTTGCCATGTGATGCAGAGAGAAGGGTCTTGTGGGGCAGACAGAGAAACACGGGAAGGAGGAAGACGAAATGGAACAGAGAGTGGGGGCAGTCAGCAGTGACAGGCACACATGTAATGATGGGCACGTGACTAATCAAGAAGGGACCCTTGGGGAGGATGCAGTCATGTGTGCAGGGGAATGGCTGTGAAGCAGAACTAGCCCCAGTGGGAAGGGATGCATTGATGGATGTGAAAGCAAGCAGAGCCATCTTTTGACTTTAATTTGTTTGACTTGAGGTAAACAAGGAGAAAAGATCCATTTAAAATGGATTTACAATTATGAAATTAAAGAAGTTGCAAATTGCAAGTATAGAAATTACAGATGATCTGACCACATTCAACTACAGAAAGGATCAAATAAATATGATTAAAACATAATTGGAGTTTAACATGGATAGAGAGTTTATGAGAATGGACCAGGCTGTTTTGAATGAGTTCACCCATGCATTTCCTCAGTCATTAAGTACTACTCAGCTCTGGCCATGTGAAAGGCACTGTGATAGCAGTTAGAGACACAAAGCTGAAGAAAGAATGGCCCTTACCTCAAGGAGTTCGGGGAAACATACACAAATGAGTAACTATAATAAGGCGTTAAAAGTCCCATTAAAACCCTTGTGTGGAATATTATTAGAATACAATAATATTCCAATGTAGCCTTGAAGAGCTATATTGAGTAGTAGTTAGGAACTACTTAACAAATTAAATGATGATTTACTTGGAGGGTCAACAGCAGTGATTCTGATGGAAAAGTGGGTGAGGGTCATTCCAGAAAGAAGAAGTAAGTACACAGACACAGGGACATCCTTTGTTCAAGGATATGCAGTGTGTTACGCTTGGAGTAATTGGGTCCATGGGGAGAAGTGGTAGAAGGTAACACTGAGGGCGACGCATTAGGAAGCCTGGGATTGTCCTTGTGGGTGTTGAGGAGCCTGGAGAGGATTCAGAGCCTTGAGAAAGAGCTTCGTGGGGCAGGGTAGCAGAAGCAGGTGGCTTCAGAGGTCACTGTGTTCGTCCAGGTGAGAGACGAAGGCCTGAAATGAGGTAGCAGAATGGAGAAAGAGGCCCAGAATGATACTGTCATTAGCTATTTCATGATTGTTTCTTAAAGTTCCCATATAGCTTGCTGTTTTAAAGTACCTAATAAAGGTCTCCATATACTGTACCTTACGGTTTTTAAGGTCCTGTTGGGGGGTAGCAGTTCTGAAACCTCTGTAGGGAGTCAGCTCAGCTCAAAGCTTCTGATACCCATTCAGACCTATGTTAGAGATGACAACTCTGAGAGCCTCCTGGGTTAGAGGGGGTAATGAGAGAGAGAGAGAGAGGCATCAGAGCCAGGGGAAGCTAATAATTTATGTAAAAATGATAACATATGTTTACTCTACACATTTATAGATTTATCTTTTTGTCTTGTTTCATAACATTTAGAAAATTTTGTATCTGCAATAAATGCAGTATTTAGTTGATTGCTTAAATTTCATAATGTTAAAGAAATCATTATGAAAGATAAAACGTTGATTTTTCTACAAATACCTTGGTATTAAATACAGAAGTAACACAGTCGTTATTTTGCTCTGGTATTACAATAGCTAAATGCATTGGCTTCCCTATTTAAGTGTGGAACCCTTGTATATTATCATGGAGAATGGTAGGTATTGCAGAAAAGTAGGGTAGGCTCAACTTCCAAAAAAATTGGCCAAAAGAAATTTAAAAACTATAGCTTGAGGATTCCTAGCCATGTTCTAGAATGAGATCTTAAGCAGGAAAACTGTCAGCTGAGGAGAGGGAACGATAATCACTAGAAGCCTGGGGAGTGACCTGGGAAGATCCAAACAGAAATAATTGCATTTCCTTTCTGGATGGTGCTATGAGATTCTGTGGACCAAGAGAATGCTTTAAATAAAAGTTATTTTTATTTTAGCAAGATGATATTTGCACAATGTTCATATGACTGAACAGAGGATGATTGCACCATTAAGCTGTATTTATACCTGGTTGTCACTTAGAGCCATGGTCAGCAAACTTTTGCTAGAAAGAGCCAGAGAGTAAGTATTTTAGGCTTCGTGGCCCATGGTCACTGTTGCAACTACTCACCTCTGCCGTTGTAGCGTGAAAGCAGCCACAGGTGGACATACATGAATGAGTGGCAGAGGTTCCAATAAAACTTTCTTTACAGAAACAGATGGCAGGTCCAGTTTGGTCCATAGGCTCTTGTTTGCTGATCCCTGGATTATGGTGTTAAAAAACTGGTTGAGATCAGCCTGGACTAAGGTCTCTAGTGGCAGGCTGTAGGGTCCCATCTGTGATTATGCTTTGTTCAAAAATGTTATCGGCAGTGTTGATGAGATAGAAGGCAAGTTAATCATATTCATGAGCAATAAGAGCTGATGAGAAATAGCTAACATTTTGGAAGACAGTCAGGATTCAAATGGTTTTTTGATGGATGAGTGATGAGCAAAAATGAGAAAGAGGAAATTTAGTAGAACTAAATATCAAGTTGCGCACTGAAGTTAAAAAACTGTGGAAGTATGAGGGGAGAATTTGCCTGGCAGTAATTCATGTGAAAAAAATCTCTATGCAACTGCCCAAAGTGTTTACAGCTAGTCAGTAATGATATGAGTTGGTTACCAAGAACGCTAGGGGTATCTTAGGCTACATTAACAAAATGAAGTGTCTAAGGCAAGGGAGGCTGTGATCCCACTGGGTTGGGTATGGACCAGAGTCTACTAGAGAGCTATATGTAGTTTTAGGTATCATGTCTTATTAAATATTTTGCCACATAAACAAGGATACATATCCATTGGTTTGGAGAAGGATATAAAAATCCAAAGCATATATTCCTAGAACTATTGTAAATATTTTATAAACATGTATTCAGTTCTAAAAGAGCCAGTAAAGTACACTTTTTCAAGAGGGAGGGGCATTTTCCTTGTTAGCAGGAGTGAGTAGTAAGTACAGAACCTGAGGGTGTGAGACTTGGGGCATGAAGTGTTCCATTGTGGAGAAGGCAAGGCTGAGTGGGGAGTTACACAGACAAGCCATATTGGCTTGTGGTGGTCTGGCCATGGGGCAGAAGTCCTGGTGGAGGAAGAAGAATCTTTCTAGGGTGAATATCTCTGGTGCTGCCTTCCTATCTCAATAGGATGAGAGGAGTAAGTGCTAAAGAATATACCCTTCCTGCTAGAGAGAATACAAAAGGGCACAACTACTTTGGGAAAAGTTTGTCAATTTCTTTAGTAGTTAAACATACACCTACCATATGATCCTGTCCTTCCACTCCTAATATTTACCCCAAACTACTAAAAGTCCATATCCAAATAAAGACTTGGACAGCTTGATTTGTATCCATCCCAAACAGGAAACAACCCAAATGTCTATCAGCAGGTGAATGGATTAACAAATAGTGGTATATTCTTAAAATAGAATACTACTCAGCAACAGAAGGACTGATACCCCCACCAAAATGGGGAAGTCTCATGTTGGCATGGGGTGCATGTATGAGGGGTGGGAAGATGGACTACAAGCAACAAGAGGAAAATCTTATGGATGGTTATTATGTTCATTGTCTTGATTTTTAGGATGGTTTCACAGGTGTATACGCGTGTGAAAACTTATCAAATTGTACACTTCAAATATGTAGAGTTTACTGAATGTAAATTTTATCTCAATAGCATGAATAAAATAATATACAAAAAAGGCTATTGATGCCTGAAAACTGTAAAATGGGGTGACTGGTTATAATTCAAAGAAGAGCAAGTAATCTAATTTCCTGCATTGTCTTAGGATAACTAGCATTCATTAGAATCCCTGTAATAATGAAGTTTAAATCAAATTTAAATGCTGTTTTTCACAAATAACCTCATCTTTCAGGAGGCCTCATGCTATGAGAACTACTGCAATTTTAGTTTTATTGCTTACTTGGCTGAGAAGGATAAACAGATCTAAGAGGCAAGATTTTTTTTTTTCTTGGTTTGGTATGGGTTTATCTTTTAATTCCCATGCTCAGCCCCTGTCCCCTCAGTGCTTAGAACAGTAAGGCGATGATCATAGTGGATGTTTAATAAATGCCTTGTCTTAATGTATAATTAAAGGGCCTGAACAATGTAATCTCAATTGCTTACTAAAACATCTGCTGATGGAGAAAACCCTTCCATGGGTGTAGAATAACTTAAAAGCATTAGGTAGAAGACATTCAAAGTAGTAGAATATCTAAGTACTTTTCAGATAAATAACAGTTTCTTCTACATAAATTTAACTCTCCAGATGTGAGGACAAAATTTTTTTTCTTTAGTAAATTTGATTAAAAGGATGTATGCATTCATCAATTTAACCTTAGCATAATGAGTGGTAAATAGTACAGGTTTTATTGATAGCAAAATATGACAATGCTGAATAAGTTGTTTAACTGTTATCCTTATTTTCTGCATCTGCCACTTGATAATAACAGCACCTTCCTTCCAGAGTTGTTGTAAGAAACAAATGAAATGGTGCATGTAAAGTACTGTAGTGGATGCTGTGGTGTGCCCCCAGATGATCCCCCTTTAGGACTGAGGCACTTATTACCCCAAATGCCTGGAATGTTGGCTGCTGAGGGCTTATATCTAAGGCTCTCCTCAAGAATTGTTCTGGAACAAAGGAAGCTGTCTAACCCAAGGATACACCCCCTTCCGTAGGGGCAGCCTGTATCCAATGACTGGTCTTTGCAGGGGTGAAAGGCGTAGCCATCTTGCCACAATTAGGAGGATTAAGAATGGGCATGCTGGATCCAGAACTCCCTTTAGGATTGACTCAGGGTCTGGTGCAACTGCATTGCAAATGAACCTCTTCCTCTGCCCCATATTGTGGCATTTACTCCTGAGAGTTTTTCCTGAGAGCACTGCCCAATAGTTTCCGGCATGCAAATCTCCAGAGTTTAAGGCTCTGTTTTTCAGGAATCCTTACCTACAGCCATTGGTACCATCAGTTGTTCTATAAAGCAGATGCTTTAATCCTGCTAAGATTTTGATTGGGATTGTTTTGAATCAATCAGTCAATTTGGAGGAGAGTTGTTATGTTTATATATTGAGCTTTCCAATTCATAATTTAATTTAATTTAATTTCTCTCAACAAAGGGGTATGTGTGTGTGTTTGTGTGTGTAGAGAGAACTTAAGAAATGTAATTCCATTTATTCTCAAGTATTTTATGTTTTTGTTATTGTAAATTGTTATATAGAAATACAGCTGTTTTTCCTATATATTGATTGTGCCTCTCACATTATTAAATTCACTGCCTAATTCTAGTAATTTTTCTATAGATTGTTTTGGATTTTCTTCATCATAATCTTGTCTGTGAATAATGATACCTTTATTTCTTGCTTTCCAGTGCTTATAATTTTATCTTTTTCTTGCCTTATTTCATTGGCAAGGACTCCTATATAATGAAAGAAGAAATGATACTGAGGAACACCTTTGTTTCATTCCTGATTGCAGGGGGGAATCTTCTAATATTTTACAATTAAATATGTTTTCTCTGGGTTTTTTGTAGATACTTTTTATATATTGAGAAAAACCATTTCTATGCCTAGTTTTTGAAGGATTTTTATCATGAAGTGGAGTGGATTTTAATTAAATGCCCCCCCTTTTTTTCAACTGTGAAGATGACCATATAACATTTTTTTCTTTATTCTGTTAACGTAGTGAATTTCAGTGATTGAATTTGGTAAGATTGGTGTTATTTCTTTTTTTAAATGTTTAAATGAAGTTAGTGGTAAAGCCATCTGCCATCCTGATATTTTACTGTGGAAAAAAATTAATTACAGATTTAATTTCTTTAATAGAAAATTATTCAGATTTTCTATTTTTCCTCTTTCAGTTTAAGTTGTATTTTCTAAGGAATTTGATCATATCAACTAAATTTTCAAATTTATTGTCTTAAAGTTGTTCATCCTCTGTATCTTTCTAATATCTTTAGGATAAGAGTCCATTTTTAAAATACTTGATAGTGGTAATTTGTGTTTTCTTTTTCTTCTTCATTCCTCCTTTCTTCCCTTCCTTCTTCCCTCCCTCCCTTCCTTCCTTCCTTCTTTCCTCTCTCCCTGTTTCTCTGTCAGGCTTGGTAAGGTTTATTAGTCTTTTATTAATTTTATTAATCTTTTTAAAGAAGGAATTTAAAAAATTCTCCCCATTGTACATTTTATTTTATTAAATTCTGCTCTTTATTATTCTCCCTACTTTCTTCAGATTTAATATACTGTTATTTTTTAGCATCTAGTGATGGACACTTAGATCATTAATTTTAAGCCTTTTTTTTTCATGTTTAATATGCTCATTTAAGGCTATACATTTCCCTCTCACTATGAGTTTAGCTGTATCCTATAACTTGCTATATCATAGCTTCAATTTCATTTAATACAGAGCATTTAATAATTTTCATCATGATTTCTTCTTTTATCCATTGGCTAATTAGACGTCTTTTGCTTATTTTCTAACTGTCTCTGGACCTTCTAATTATCTTTTTTAAAATATTGATTTCTAGCTTAATTCCACTGTGTTTAGAAAACATGCTCTGTGTGAATTCAAGCCTTTAAATATTTTTTTTAGAATTGGTTTATGGCTCAGTACATGGTCAGTTTAGGTAAATGTTCTGACTGTGTTTGAAAAGAATGTGTATTCCTCAGGTGTTGGGTTCTGTATATACCAATTAAGTCAGATTTGTTAATCATGTTCATATTTATTGCTACCAATTTTTGTCTGCTTTTATTTCAGTTACTGAGAGATATTGTTGAAATTCTTCAACTATGATTGTAGATTTGTCTATTTCTCCTTTAAATCCATCAGTTTTTGCTGTATATATTTTGAGAATGTGCTGCTAGACACACACTGAAAATTGTTCTTTTTTCCTATAGAATTAATACTTTTTATTGGTATGAAATGTACCACTAGTTCTTCTATTGTCTTAAAGACTGTTTTTTCTAATATTAATATAACAGTACCAGCTTTCTCTTGGTTTGTGTTTGTATGGTATATGTTTTGCCATCATTTTATTTTCAACTTTTATGTATCTTTATATTTAGAGTGTCTCCAGTAAGCAGCATACATTTTGTTATTTTATCCAGTCTAATAATCTTTGTCTTTTAATTGTGGCATTTAGTTCATTTATAATTAATCTAATTACTGAGTTTAAACCCACATGTTTATTATTTGTCTTTCCTATTTGACCAATATATTCTTTTTTTTTTCCTCTCTCTTCCTGTCTTCTTTTATTCCATTTCCCTCACTATATTAGCCTGTTAGGTGTATATTCAATTAGTTGTTACCCTAGAGACTGAAACTTGTATACTTGACTAAGTATGTATGCAGTAAGTTAGCACTTTTGTTCCTGACAAATTTTGTGCAATTGTTGTCATTTATTTTAACGTACATATATTTTAAACCCCAGAAAAATTATCATTGCTGTTTTAAACAGTGACTATTCATTTAGATTTACCAACATTTTAACTTTTCCCAAAGATTTTCATTTTTTTTAATTACCATATTTATAACTGCTATCCTTTTGCCTGAAGATTTATTTATTTTAGGGCACACCTGCTGGCAATGACTTTTCTCTGTTTTTGTCTAAAAACATCCCAACTTAGTCTTTACTGTTTAAGGATATTTTCACTGAACATAGAATTCTAGATTGCTAGTTATCTTCTTTCAGCACTTTAAATATTTATATCCATTGTTTCCTGGCTTCCATCATTTCTGTTAGGTTAGCTTTAGACCTTGTTGCTGCTCCTTTGAAGGGAATGTTTTTTTTTTTTTTTTTTTTCCCGTCTGCTGGATCTTTTTTTTTCAGGTCATTATCTCTTTGAAGACTGCTTATGTCACATTTTTTCTCTTCTCCTCTTATCTTCTTATGTTAGATATCTTTACCTAGTCTTGTATGTTCCTTACATACTATTTTTTTTTCTATTTAGGATCCATCTGTGCTTTAGTCTGGATATTTTATTATGATCTTTCTTCCAGTTCACTAACATTCCCTTCTGCTGTATCTAATTAGGTATTAAACTCTTCTATTAATTTCTTAATTTCAGTTCTTGGTAATTAATTTATTATTTTTGTAGATTCAGTTCTTTTTGAAGTTTTCTATAACTTAAACTATTTTTTTTGAGCATACAAATCAGTTATTCTAATGTCCTCTTACGATCACTCCAATACCTGCATCACTGTAGGTCTGTTACCATTATGGTTTTTTTTGTGTGTGTGTCATTTGACCCTAATTCCAGTCATATTTGGAAATTTTGGATTACATGCTTGACATTATGCATAAAAGTTGAAGTCTCTTAATAATATCATCTTCCTTCTGAGAGAATTAATTTTTTTTCCAGAAGGCAGTAAGGGTAAAGACCAATCATCCAATCTTTAATGAGATGAACTGGGACTGATTTTCAGGCAGATCTCTTTTTGATTTTCTCCCACTACTCGTCTGTTGTCTTTCTGTGGTCTTATCTGAAACCCTGGGAAGTTTACCGTAACCCCCTACTTTCAAAGCCCCGAAACTCACATTTTGACTTCCAAGCTCTGTGAAGATGTGAAATTCTGCCTAGCTTTTAAAGATCTTAGCAGCTTTATGCTAGCTTTTCCTACCTCTTACTTTGTTCTGCCAATATCTAAAAGGCCAAAAATCAAGCTGAACATTGGCTCCTTCTCTATGGTTCTCCTTTCTGTTGGATTTTGGCTTCCCAACTCCAGGCTGCCTTGAGGATTTTGAATTCAAATTTTTACCTCCAGGCCCAGCGTGACTGCCATAAGCTGGAGGCTGTAGCTTTTTGTTTGGTTTCTATGTACCATGCTAGGAATTGACAAATTTATCAAAGGAAAAATAATAGTGAGTGTGGGGTTTACCTCAATGCCCACCTCTTGTCTCCTAGATATTCTTCAAGCCAGCCTTCTTTGGTCACTTTCATGTGCCTTTATACAGATGTTTAGTCTTTTACATTTTATACATCTTGTATAGTTGTCCATGGCAGAAGGTTTAATTTCACGTGAACTATTCCATTGTTGATATAAGTAGAAGATCTCTATTATTTCTTAAAGATTAGAGGGCATAGAATCATTCAAAGTGCCTGAAAAGTGTAGTTCTGGGACCCACATTTCAAGATTCTGATTTATATATGCATTTTCAGCAAAGTTCCAGATAATTTTGACATAGTTGGTCCTGCAGTCAAACTCTATTTTTTTAGATTCGATAGGTTAAAACCTCACGTATACCTATTCCTTTGTGATTAAATAAATTTACCCTTTATTGACAACAACATTAAACAGTGAGAAGACAGCTAGCATTATCACAAACTTTTCAATTCCTTTTTGAGGGGTAAGAGGATATAAAAGCCAAAGAAAAGAAGCTTAGGAAAGGAAAAGGAGGGGAGATTCTATTTGCTGGGAGTGAAAGACTCCCTAAGTTTCAAATGAATAAATAACCCATTAGTCATGAACTTTTCA
Organism: Neophocaena asiaeorientalis asiaeorientalis; assembly: GCF_003031525.2. Classification (NCBI taxonomy): domain Eukaryota; kingdom Metazoa; phylum Chordata; class Mammalia; order Artiodactyla; family Phocoenidae; genus Neophocaena; species Neophocaena asiaeorientalis. The sequence continues at coordinate 4,261,107 of NW_020174046.1, read as the reverse complement.
TTAGGACTACTTGGTAGCGCCATAGACGATCCATATTCAGGCTATTGGGATTCATTCTACATCACTCTGCCTTAAATGTAATTATCATTGAATTGATTCATGTTCTATCAAGACACATTCCCAGAGGAACGCTTTTGATGTGTAGATCTTGCTACTTCTTTCCTTATTATGATCTACAAGATGAGCTTGTCCAAGG